>NC_040250.1:25734810-26045236 GCF_001444195.1 Xiphophorus couchianus | reverse complement strand
CTGGCTGAACAAAGTCCAGGCTCAGACCAAACCGCTGGTCCCTGCACAGCAGGAGCATCATGGCGCAGGTTAGTGGAGAGCAAAACTAAACTCAAAACAAAAAAAACAAACTAATCCTGGGTCAATCTGTTAAGGCTCCATCAGCCAGGATCCGCAAACATTTTCTCCCAGGAATGAAGCACCAGGAGTGGGCACCGCTGCCAAGACCAAGCCCTGTGGGTCCAGCAGCACACCTGTTTCCGCTGCTCCCGCGGCGGAGCACAAAGACAGCAGGACCGGCTTCTGGTTCGTGTGTTTTCTTTTCAAAGGAATCCTCTCCGGCCGCTCAGCAAAGTGTCAGTAGAGGTGAACTGTTGTTTCTGCTCCGTTCAGCCCGGGCAGGGAGAAGGCCAAAGCCAAGCTGGGCCAGAAGGCCTCAGGGGAGGGTCAGAGGTCGAAGATGAGGCTGTCGCCAGGCCTGTTGTCGGGGCAGGAGGTCCAGGCCCCGAGGAGGAACACCACCGGGAAGAAGCAGCCGCACCGGGCCGAGAGGTCCAGCAGCGTGGAGGAGAACCAGAACCAGGCATGGAGCCGGACCAACCAGCACAGGTAACGGAGGAGAGGACGAAGCCGGCTGCTTTACGCCTCTCAGAACCAGCAGGAGTCCAGACACTGCTGGAGGCTAAATAAGTTCACACACTCCAACCAGGCAGCTAACACGAAGTTAGAATAAAGACTTTTAAGGGTTACAGGGATTTTTAATTCCCAAAGAGAGGAAAGAACCAACAGATGATGATCATCAACAGGAGGGTTCCTGGAATATTTTAATGAGTAGGAGGACTATGTTGTTCTGATATTGGTCAATAGATCAAAACACAAATTACCACATAAATAACGTTTCACCCCTAAGATCAGAGAACAAAGAGCTGTGGCTGGAAATTTAACCCCGGCTGCACTGCAGAACATAAAATCCTACCAAGTGTTTTTGATCTGGTGCAAATGTCTTAGTAAACTTGAAATAAGACAAAACTAGGTTACAAGTAACTTTTCAGTAAGAAACAGAAGCTTGTTGTAAGGCAATAATTCCTTAATATTAATGAAAAAGTATTTATTTTAAGTGAAACAATCTGAGATGTCTCTGTGTGTGCGCCACTCAAACATTTTGCCTGAGAAAAGTTTCATGAGAAAAATAAACTACATAGAATATACAAGATTAAATGGTCAAACCACAACAACATTTAAGACCTGTGATTAAGGTATTTAATGCCAACTTAATTTTTGTATAACTTTAAGACATTTTAAGGCCTTAATTTTAGATATGTGAACTTAAGACTCTAAGGATGTATGAAGACTAGCTTAGGAAAGAGGGGGTCCTTACATGATTGACACCCTGGGTGAATTTAAAAGAAGTGTGTGTGGGTGTGTGTGTGGGTGTGTGTGTGTGTATGTAATCACCTCTCTCCTAAGCCAAGATGTTCATTTGAGTCGCACGCAGACATTTTCTATCCGTTCTTTGACTGAGGCTACTGCTAACTAGCTGTTAAATTGCCTTTGCTAGCCATCTAGCTTTATATGTGTCTATTGGTAAATGATCGCTGGTTGGCTGGACGATGTTTCTCTTTGCCACTGGCTCACTTCTGTTGTATGATGCTATGTGCATTCTGAGCAAAAAAAAGCTTGGCTCTATACAAAATGTGATTTTTCTTTTGTCATGATACAGATCTTTAATCTCATTCGTAATGGTCTTTTAAAAACATCTTAAATTTGAGTTGGTGAAACCTGTAGAAGCCATGTTAGCAGTTTCCTTTCATTTGAAACAGAAAGTTTAGTCAAAATGGTTGAAACTCAGACACAAGTGTGTGTGTGTGTCAACAAGACAATAATTCCAAACACACATTCTCTCAAGCCGGTTTTAGAGTGGATAAATCAGGCTAACATTAACCTTCAGGAATGGCTGTGGCCTTTTCCTGTTTATGGGTTGTAGTAAAAACCGAGATCAGGAAACTGTTCAACCGTAATCAGTTTTACCATTTCTGACTAGAAGAAGGATCAAATATTCACCCAGAGTTGGAAGTAAAGGCTACTTAGAGCTTTTGGTCAGAGTAGATCCACGGTGGGTTTGGGGGAAAAACATCACACACTTCTTGTTTATCAAATGCATTATAAAAAGCTCAAAAATCCAAGGAAATGATTGCAGATGATGAGTGTGTGCAAAGCATAATGTAGTGGATTAATATTTAGTCTGAGGTTTTCAGGACTGTAATTTCCCACAGTGGATTTAGTGGAACCAACGTTGAACTCGTTGCTCAGCTGGACTTCAGGCCAATTAGCAGAACAAAACCACTTTCCTGTTTCCTTTCCCATTTCTCTCTCCCTTACTCTCTTATTCCTCTCCTTTCTTGCATCCTAAACTTCCCGACTAGTTCAGTTAAACACATGCTGTTTTCAATTATTTCACCCCGTTGCATTTATTTATTTATCTAGTTTTCCATTTCGAACACCCATTCGCCCCCTGGAGTTAGCCCAGGCAAACATTCTGCTCAGCTGTTTGTCAGCAATCAGTAACCGGGGTCGCCGCGCCTTGCTGCCGGCTTGATCTTAACTCGGCGCGCCGCGCTTCCTGTTGTTTGTGTCTCCTCTAACTAGCCCTGCGGCGAGAGAGAAGGACCTGTTGCCGCCTCTCCTGGAGCACCAGAACCCCCCCAGGCTGCGGGGGAAGCCTCTCAGCGGGAAGACGGCCCCGAGGAAAGAGCCTCGCAGCGCCACCAGCTCAGCCACTCCACCAGCAGCGCTGCAGCAGACCCCCGCACCTCTTCCTGCTGTCACTGTGAACCAGGTCAGCGTCGGCTCGTCGCTCAAAACGCTTCACCGCCGCTTTCCAACATCTGGAAAACTCAGCACCGGGTCCGGCATGTGTAGCAAATTGTTCACGCATTCTGACGGAGACGCTTTGGTTTCCAGCATGAAGATGGCATTTTCAAATGAGAATCATAGATCATAGCTTTAGTTACGTGGCTCAACCAGGATTTATGCAGATGAAGAGACAGAAAAAAGGTTTTGCTGAATTGTTACAAAAAATTCATTGGCATGATAAATCAGGAGTCATTAGCTGCATTTCCATAACAAATTTGCACAAAACTTTGTCAACATTCCACTAATGTCAAAAACAATTTTGCAATTCAATGTGTTCATTAAATAAGAATCTCATGTGAATAAACCTGATCATGTGATAAGACATTAAAAATTACTGCACCATCATCTTCCTACAACTTCCTGTCGTCTCCTTTGTGTTTTCCTCCAGTAGTAACATCCTGTTGTTGGTCATGCAACCTGTTTGACGCAAAGAAAAGTTTTGCCACTGCAGCTTTGCAAAATACTCTCATTTTGATACAGCTGAAAAACCACCTCATCCTAAAAACTCTTTATCTGAAGAGGTTTTTCTAAATTGCTGCGTTTCCGTTAAGCTAATTTACTTTCATAATTACAGCTGCACAATTTTATGGTGACTGTAAAAGCAGCCAGTGTTGAGGTTTTTGGTGATTAAACACTGACATGTTAAACATCTTGCACCAGTTTTCTTTTCAATAACTTGGATGTGTTCATAAAGAAAAATGAACGCGCGCCTAAATCTTCAACGATTTTAGATAAAAGTTTTTTAGTTTTTTTTTTTTTAGAATAAATAACTTTTTGAGGCTTCATTTCTACTATAATTCTAAAATGATGATGCAAGATTCAACTATATACAGATTAAACTTGCATTTGAATTTCTTCAGCTGGGACAGGGAAGCTGCCAAAAAGTTAGAAAATAATTTTTGCAATACTTCACTACAACTTGTCTATGATACAAAACTGCCAATAAAATACACAGATATTTGTGGTCCTAAAGTGACAAAACCTTAAAACATCCAAAGTTTGAATACTTTTAATACATCAAGCGCAGCAAAGTTCTACATCTTTGTCATAAAAGTGCAGCCTGTGTTTGCTTTGTTGCTTTCACAGGAGACAAAAATCTCAACTCAAAGCAGCGAGGATTCATAAACGAGCTTTCCTTCTAAACAAAAGCAAACTCATCTGTGAAGGAACTGGTAGATAAGAAACATTTAGACGCATCTTTTAATTTGCATGTGCCAAACAGACGGCCGCCCGCTCGGCTGTGTGACACGTGCGCGCTGAACGCCGGTGACATCCGGAGTCACGCAGCCAAAGCATGTTTCTTTTCACTTCACAGATTAGTAGAACAAGCTGGCAACTTGTGCCGCATAATTTGCATGATATTATCACGTTTGGTGATCCAGTTACAGACTTTGTTTTTGACTATAATGTTTGTCTACAGCAGATCTCTTTTGTTGGGGAGTTTAGGAGGGCATCAATTCGTGGTAAATGAGTCGGATTGTTTCAGAGGGTCAATCACTGTGGCTGGGTCTCTTTTCTAAGACGGTCAGGATTTTTAAATGTCCCTCTAGACTCCAGAGGGACATATAAAATACAACCTTCAAGATAACTGATATTATTGTATTGAAGCATTGTAATCTGTAAACTTCCAAATTACATCTATCGGTTTCTCATGCAAAGTTAACAGATTGCCGCACTATTATGTGCTTTCTCAAACATGCACGAAAGAATCAAGGCAACACTCCAGCAATGTTTTTGAAGAGAGAATAAAATGATAACATGACGAAATGTTAAAAACTTAAATTTTTTTACATGACACTGCCCCTTGAAGAAGTACTGATTGAATGCAGAGATAGCTGTTTGTTAATATTTTAGCAGTTTAATGAGTTTTATCAATAAATTCTGGCACAACCGTCCCTTTGAGAACATTCATGATCTTGATGTGGCCCAAAATGAAATGAGTTTGACATGCCTGCTCCGAGGGAAATGAGTGAAACTACGTGGGATTTCATATGACTGACTAAATGTCCCTCTGCTCTTTTGTTTTGTTTTTGCTGTTGATCCATGTAATAGGATAAGAGGAAACACAGAGGTCCCAGCACCAAAATCACACCGAAGTCCAGGGAATTCATCGAAACGGATTCCTCCTCCTCCTCGTCGGAATGCCAGTCGGACGGCGAGGAAGCCACCAAGATCCCGTCTCTGCCAGCCCAGACGACGCGCTCGGCCATCAGCGCCCATATGCTGGTCAACGCGCACAACCACGCGCCTCTGCTCCCGTGCCTCGGCTCTGCCACAGGGGCGGGAAGTCTGGGCACGTTCGCCGGAACTGGACTCCGAGTCAAAGACGGCGTCGGCGTAGTCGGCAACGGCAACCTGCTGAGCATCAGCAACATAGGTGCTTCCTTTGGGAACTCGGTTCCAGATCCTGGAGGGTCCGGAGGGCAGGGGAAGGATGCGGAGCCCGCGTCACCGCCGTCAAACTCGGGACACGACGTGGCTCTGTCCCCTCTGAGGGAATATCACGAGGTTCAGAGTTTGTGGGTGAAAATCGACTTGAGCTTCCTCAGCAGGGTGCCGGGGCAGACGGCGGGGGAAAGAGCCAGGATCAGAGTTGTAGACCGGGAAGGGAACGCGGGGAGGGACAGAGAGAGGCAGAAGCTGACGAAAGGGGAGAGACAAGAAGAAGAAAATGAGCATTTAGTGAAGGACAAAGAAAGGCAAGGAGACCGGGAGAGACAGACTGACAGAGAGGACAGGGAGAGGTTTGGATTTGGGGAAAGGGAGAGGACTGTGGCGAGGGACCGAGAGAAGATTAGTCAGGGCATGGGGGTACTAGATAACCCCCCTGGGCAGGAGCAGGGTAATCCCAGGCTGGCTGGGAGGACGGAGAGACTGGAGAGCGGAGGTAAACACAGAAGGCTGGCGGCCGCAAACATGGTGGCTCCCACAGAAAAACACACCAGCAAGAGCAAGAGGAAACACAAGGTGCCGACATGGATTAAACTACGGCCATGTTAATCCCCAAACCGTTGAGTCGTTTCTCAGCTAACCCACCGTCCCTGTCCTCTGTTCCCAGTTGGACCACGGAGAATCATCGGTCAAGTGTAATCAGAAGCTGCGCCTGGACAAAGACTGCCTGCTCCTCCCACCATGCATCTCTCCAATACACAACCACAAGAGCGGCTCTGCAGAGTAAGTTCTGATGTGGGAACACCAGATATCTATCAATCAATCAATCCATCAGTTAGGAGCACCTATGTACTACTGCTGGTCCTCAGGTTTGGGCCCCCAGCTTACAGACAAGCTGACATTTATTAGGGAAAATAACTCACACAAAAAGCAAAACTGATGCAAAGCTATGAGGTGTGATGATTAAAAGTGCTAAAAGTTAAGAGATGCTCATATTAACTAAAATAACTATGACTATTACAAACTAAAGATTGTGGTAAATTTTAATCTAACTTAAATAGATAAAGGCAAATTCAGACACAAACAAGTAGTGAAGGTCAAATAAACTCTGCAAATCTGAACTATACTACATGGGGACGATTATCGACATTAACAGTATCGGCCTCTCTTTTTAACATATCAGTATTGGTCTGATGAGTCAAACTGAGTCGATATTAACAAGCAATGTTTATTTCCATCTTGTTGCTGTTTGTTTCTGGAGGGGGATGGTCATGTGGTTTTTGTTTGGTCACCATGACAGTAAGTTAGCGCCGGATTGTTGGCGTTTAAAAGAAGCAGAGAAGTAATATCAATGGTGTGGTCGTTGTTTCACAGTTTAGAAAGGGCAGGAAAATGTATCCGATGTATAGAATATATATATTCGCAGTCATAACAGAAATGATAACATTGGTAGGTCAGTCATGATAACAAATCTTACGGGATGATAAATTGTCCCAGAAGTTATTGCGATAAACGATAAGATAGTTATTTTGAGACCATTTTCAAGTAATATAATGGAAATGGCAAGAACGCATTCTCAAAGATGAATAAACTTTAAATTGTAATGAACATTTAACACATTTAAATATCAAACTAGAGTATTATGTCGTCTCCACAACACCAGACTGAAGACTTTTAACAACCAGTTAGTTGGTAGACAGGACAAAGAAAAAACAATAAATCATGCAAATTAAGGTTACTGAGGTCACTTTAATTTATCATGTGATTAATTGATTTATCACATGTTACAGGCCAAAACATCAGATATCAATATCAGCCCAAAAGTCCATATCTGTGCATCTCTAATTCTGTACTCTGTTGTACCAAACAAGTACTTCTCAAATCAGCTTCTTACAGTTTTTTAAAAGCCTTTTGCCACATTCAGTTGGATGAGAATAAACAACATTCAGGTTTGTTTTGTTCTTTTGGGCTTCACTTTTACTTTCCTCCAGAAAACAAAAAGCAGCCTAAGTTTCTCATCGTAGTTCAGGCCCTGCCGCCTGGGCTCCCTCGTTCTGAGCTCAGGTCCTCGGCTCCTTGTTTTAACTGCTCTTGTGGTGTAAAGAGGCTTCGCCACAGATGACACCTTCTGTCATAGGCGTCATCTGTGGTGTGTTAGCGATTGGTGTGAACTGGAAGACAGCGCTCTCTGTCTGTTCCCCGTACTGAGCAAGCCATCCCCAGGGGAGAGAGAGGTTATCCAATGACTTTAATGCTGAGCGGGTCTTTTTGGCAGCGCTTCATATTTCTCGCTGCACCAATGAAGCTGCCACACAAGGCGACTTTCATTCACAATGTGACACAGGAATGACAAAGCGTGAATTCCAGCTCTCCGTGTGAATTATTTAAAAACAGACTAGGCCGCCTGTCGCTGTAAATAAGCGCCTGTGTGACAGCTACAGAGAAAATATTTTTATAGCATCTGGGGCTTAAAGAGGCGCGGGAGAGGAGGACGGGGTGACCGGGGGTTGAACCTGTGACACTGTGTGATTGTCGCCTCCCTCTGTTTATCATCCGGGAGGCTTTTCGGTGGAAAGCTGCGAAAGCTGAACATCAGGCTCGGTCAGCAGCTTCCTGCGACGTTTGGCAGGTGTTTCCCTGGCTGGACTGATCTCTCTGATGCTCAGGAAGGATTCAGATCGACCTCAGGAAAACATCGCAGTACGGTTTTACAACTGGAGATGAAATGTGAAGAAATTAAAAGTGAAACATGTTTTCCCTGTCGTGATCTCACTTAAATGGTTCAGATGATCACCTTTCCAAGTCAGGCAGGATGCATGGAGCAGTTCAGTTAAATAGTTGTATACATTTTAACGTGTAAAATGTTAACGTGATTAATTGCATGTTGGTCTGTTTGTTTGGGGGTTTTTTACGTGCGAAAGTGGAACCTTTGTATTTGCACATTTCTGGTACGCCTGTAAATCTGACAACATCCACGGACAACGATGGACAACAAGGCTGCTACTCTTGGCCCATTAGGGGAAACTTTTTAAGAAATAATCTGATGAGGTCTGGAAAACACTGGCAATGTGTTCAAGTTGTGCTAAAAGGAGTTAGCCTATTAGCGAAGTTATTCAAACCTAAGATAGCACCTCAACGCTAACCATGTAGCATCAGCTAGTGATATAAACCACACTCTTTTTGAGCAAGTTTCATCCTGCAGCTTATTGTAAATGGGAATATTTTTCAAGAACAATATTTGGATTTGTGGCACTATACTTCCTTTGCCATAAAGTCACAACCATGTAGTTGTCTAAAAGATTATATAGATTTTTCTTTTTATAATGATCTTTAGCTATATCACAATAGTACCCCAAAATATTGCACTAAAATTTGAAGTCCATCTTGCCCAGCCCTCCTGTGAGTGTTCAGTGTGTAGGCCTCTCCTAGGAAGCTTCTCTTTGCCTACTTCAGGTTGTCAGACAGGTCCAGTTTAAGCAGTTTCTACATTTTTAAGTCTTAAAATAATCAGCCTGGGTGTGGTGAATAAAACTGAACTGTCTAGTCACAGTTAATGATTTAACATGGGGCAGAATTATATTCTCACTTAAGGCAGAGTTGGTTTGAACCTCCCCACACTCGCCCATATATAAAAATGAAGCAGCTTTGTCTCTTTTCATATTAGATCTGTCTCAGTGTTGGGAACAAAAGAGCAATAAAAGAGCCTGTTGATCATGAAGCCATATATTACTGTGAGTATATAACTCAACAAGGTATAAGGAGAGAGAAAAATATCCTGTTAGGGAGGAGAAAACTTAACACCTTACGCATGCAAATTAGTATTTCCAAAACACACATCAGTTATGCTGCACACAGGCACAAAGGCATACACACATCCTCAAATATCCACACACGCACACACACACCCACACACTCTCTCTCTACTGCAAGTAATTAGTCTTTGTCTGCCTTATTTTGTATATCATCTCTAATGTCGGTGCTTGGGGCCCTGTTCTGTGAGCTCAGCAACTTTCTAGCTGCATCAAACCCCCCAGAGTTTCCAGGGAGAGGAAAAACATAAAAATATTATCACTTGTGTTACAAACAATATGAGTCACCGGAGCTCCAACGAGGCGGCCGAGGGAATAATCAGGAATGTGCAGCAAGGGGAGGAAAAGAACAGTTACAGAAACCGTGAAACGGTTTTCCAAATGTGATATTTAAATCTCTGGATGGCTTCGACTGGTCCAGTGAGGAGAAGTCAGACTGATGATGAGAGAAGTTTTGTCTGGTTGTTTTAAGCTCCTCCAGGAGTTTTTCCACTCTGGGTTTTCTCCTCCAGGTTCGTTTAAGCTGCTGCTGTTCCACGCTATGTTCCCCCAAACGTTGGCTTCCGGCTGTACGCCGCCTTTACAAACCCACAGGCAAAGCTAAAAAATATGTAAAGAAACATCGACTTCTAGAATGTTTTTTTTCCTCACCATTTAATAATTGCTACATTATTTCAGCATAATTTCTATCTCATGTCTTCTCAGTACCTTCAGTCTGTTTCTTGTCAGAAACCTTTTAGTTTCGTGCTATGCTAGCTGTGCTAAACTTCACAATCACAGGATGTATTCAGTGTCTCACTCTTGTCTTGAAATGGATTTGGGGTGTAAAGTTTTTTACACTCATAAAACAGATTTTTTTTTTGCTTTTTTGTTTTCAATACATAAACACAAGTGAACCAGTAATAAGAACGTATGAATTAATCTTTGTCATCTTTGTTGCTGGCGCTCAGCGGCTCTCTGAACAGGAAGCAGACCCGGCGGCGTGACGACAAGCTGCTGCCCCCGCTGCTGTCGCCGCTGTCCGATGAGCCCCCCCGCAAGCGGGCCTGCGACGGCGGCCCCTTCCTCGCCGAGGAGGCCGGTGCGGTGGGGATGCTGCCCTGCTCGGCGTCCTCTGCCGCCGCCTCGTCGCACAGACACCAACGGGGCGAAGGGAAGGCGACGGCACACGCTAGAAACGGCGGGGTAAGTGTTCCCCTGTATGTCAGCGAACATGAAATGGCCTGGATTTATTCACGTCCTGGTAATGCAGGACCTGTAAGTTTAATGGCACACTCAGAGAGCGGTAATGTGGCTGCGCCGTTAAAACTAAGTGGAAGGAGAACGGTAGCGTTTAAGTGGCCAGCTACTTGTCATGCAGATTTTTATTGTCAAAACTATGAATATCAATGGACTCTCCGCCTCAGGACATGGACTCCCACTGCGATAAACCTGGCGGAGATGGTTACCATGCCAACGGCCACTCGGACGCCGAGGTGTGGTCCGAGGCGATGATGGACCAGTCCGAACCGCGAAGGCCGAGACTGTCGTTCACCGACACGTAAGTAGACGCTCGTGCTCAAATATGAGAGTTCAGCAACATACTAGCACATTAGCTGCTCTCCTGTAAAGACAGTTTCATCTGGAAAACTGAGGCAGAGCGGAACACTGTCTGCTAGACAGAAGGAAGCAGGTTTTCCATGAGCAGAGCCTTACAGAAGCAGCTGCAAAAATTCTACATTTTAGTATTTCTGGTCATGTTTCCAGTGCAAACATCTTGGTACACTTAAAATAAGACTAAGCTTTTCATCGAGATATAGGAGCTTAAGTCAATAATTCAGTAATATTGATAATAAATTACTAGTTTTACTGGTAGATTATTTGATTTGTAGCATTAGAAACTAGACCAAAAATACTTGGCAAGATTTTTTTTGTTTTGTTTCAGTGTAGCTCTTGGATTTTTTCTCATTATGTCACTTTAAAATCACAAACTGCAATTTAATTTATTGGAATTTTATAAAACAAACAAAAACCAGCACATTTCAGACCCCTGAACATTGATCCCCCTAAATAAAACCCAGATTTACCCTGGCTGCTAAGTGTGGCCCACTGGTGTACAAGATAAAACCAGTTGTTCTGTGAAGACCTCCGGGGTTTGTAGGAGAGTATTGGAAAGAAACACACAGGTCAGCCGGAAAGTTGGGCAACATCCTGATGAACATTTCATTCAATTCAACACATCTTAAACCGTCTCCACTATTAAATAAAGACACATTTTCCTTTGTCAAGTCTCACTGTAGCCCAGGGGTCTACAACCTGTGGCCTGGGGCTGCATGAGGCGCTTTGGAGTCGATCAACCATCATCCTAAGCTGTGGTGTGACCCGATGTCTAAAACCCGATATATCGATACCAAGTCGATACCAGTATCAATCGATACCAGTGTGGTAAAATTAATACTTTAGTTTCAGATTCCATTATGAAATTGTAATTTTTGTTTGTGATGTGTTCTACCACAAACATTTCATTTTTGATTTTCTTTCATCAGATAATTTTTTGCATTTTGTTTATTTTTGGAAAAAATGCACACAAACTTGTTTTGCTGCCCTGTTGTTTCTGTTTATCTTAAGATGTTATTAAAGTATTTTGCAGACGTGGTTCAAAATTCTTTCTAAAGTTTTAACAATATAATTCAAAGGAAAAACCACAAAAACACCTAAATATTAAAAGTTTGAAGTATCAAACTTAAGTAACAAAAAGTATCGTGTCGGCAATACTGGCCATGAAAATATTAGGTATTGGATCAAAATCAAAATATCGTCACACTTGAGCCACTTTTTGCCAAAAGGATTTTTTTTTTGGCTAAATTAATTTTTGCAATAAAAAGGATGTGATGTTTTTGTCAACATCACTTTTGGTAAAAAAAATTGTTTAGGTCATTATTTTAGGAAAGTGACAGCATACAGTATCGTCTGCTAGTTCGACAAAACAAGAACCTTCACCCTCGGTTGTGAGTGAGATTTCCTTCTTTCTTACCGTCTCCTGAACAAGAGCCAGAATATGGCCTGTTGATATCATGTAGCAGCTTTAACCACATCAACGCTAGTCCAGCTCTGTTCAAATGTGGACAGACGATCCATCTCCGTACTTATTTTCTTGCCTCTGCGTTATTCATGAGGCGTGTTTTGCTGTCATTCTAAGGTTACACCGAGCCTGAGGTGTGTGTACACAAGCAGGCTTCTGTGGAGCTGGTGATTATGTAAATCCCTCCATCATTCCGGAGGAGTCCGGCCTTTCTGTTTGGATGCTGGTCTGTGCAGACACGAGTTGTGTTCTTTGTTTTTGTTGTTTTCCAGAGTCCACAGTGCAGAGTACTACATGCAGGAAGCAAAGAGGCTGAAGCACAAGGCCGACGCTTTGGTAAGATGTTGAACGGCTCCACGCTTTGCTGAAAATCAATCAGGGAATGATCCACAATCAGGCTCAGACAGTGTTAGATGGGTTTCAAAGTACACAGTGTTTAGTATACTGTAATCATATACCGGCTTTCAGTCTCTGCACAATGCAAATCTATTTAGCATCGAGGTCTGCACGCTATAATTTGTGTTATTTATTACAGCGTTTGTCTGCAAGGGGGGGTTGTGCTCAAAGAGTGATGATGTCTGCAGGATTAAACAATATCAAAAGAATTATCGGATCCTCCACAAACAATGAAGTCAGATTTATTGAACTTGTTATTTATGCTACGTGTACGCATCGTTTCCTCAGATTTATCGGGGGATTTGCATCTTAGTGGGAGATTATTCAAAGCGAAGGCCGCGGCGCTGCTGAGACGTCGCTCATTCCGACTCTTGCCTCTTCTGTCTTCTCCGGCATTTCTTCTCTGTCACCTTCCTCCCCCGTGCTCCGCAGACGGACAAATTTGGGAAAGCAGTGAACTACGCAGACGGCGCCCTCTCCTTCATAGAGTGCGGGAACGCCATGGAGCGAGATCCGCTGGAGGCCAAGTCGCCGTACACCATGTACTCAGAGACGGTGGAGCTCATCAGGTACGGATCAACGACAGAAAGAAACCAACGGGAGTCAGGAAATGTTTGACTTTTACTAGAACTGCACAACATTCACAGCAACATCAACATTTGAATTACTGCAAAAGGAGTTAAAGGGATTTTATCTCTAAAGTCCTATCTTTGGCCAGTTGGATGGACCTTTACTATCCACACTTTAATCTCCCTCCCTTTTATTGGGATTCACTTCGTTTTATGGTTTATTTGTCTATAATAACTAGTTCACCGATCTTTAAAAAACCTGACCGGCTGATTTTGACTGATACCGAATGTTTTGTCTGAAAGGTTGCAAAATTGAACGACAACGTCGCTAAGATGGCAACACTGGGGTAATTATTGCTAACTTAGCAACATTCAATGGCTCATTTCCCAAAGTTAATCTGGGCCGATTTACAAGAACTCGTCTGTTTACCTGGAACACTTGGACATTGTTTGGAGTTTCTAATGCAATAAGCAGGAAATAAAATGAAGTACTGCTGGAGTGTCCAGTGGTACAGTTACAATCAGATTATTTTTTTGTATTGCAAAATGAATACACGTAGTTTATAGCAACAAGTGATCCTTTCCTACCTGATGAAATGGCTCTCATAAAGTCCTGTGGCCGTGTAAATTTGGCAAATGGCAAATTAAAGCAATGCCTTTTTAAGGAGCACTAATTTAGCATGCATGCCTACATGCAACCAGCTGGACTCTTCAGCTCCGAGTCTTTTTTGTTCCAGCCCTTCACACACCTACAAGGTTGCTAATCTGTGTAAATTAGCCAGATCTCAGGGTTCGGCCCTTTGAGCACTACCAGCGTGTGAAGCCGGCGAGTGCAACTCAGAGAAAGCAAACAGTGAATAATAAATGAGCGGCGCGGTCTGAGAGGCGCGGGGCCGTGAAGAGGGAGGCAGCCATTTAGCTTGAGAGCTGGGGTTCAAGATCCGCTCATCTGCACTCATCCGTCGCGCTGAAGTGTCCTCGAGCAAGACACGGAGTCGCTGGAAGGAGCAGATTGGTGGCTTCACCTTTGGCTGCTCTGTAAGGAGGATGATTGTGGAAATGATGAGAATTTGTCTTCAAAGATCAATAAAGAGCAAAGAAGTGACTTCTTAAATATCCTTTTCGGATGAAAAGTCGCGTTTTTGCTTGATGGTTTGCTACAAATGATTCTGGAAAAACTCTTTTATTCTCAGTTTTGTGCATCTGCACTTTCCTGAAGTGAATCTGTAAACACCAGAGGAGTGACGAGGTTCTCTTTCCTGCAGGTACGCCATGAGGTTGAAGAACTTCACCAGCCACTCGGCCACCGTCTTGGAGAAGAGACTAGCTGTTCTGTGGTACGATCCTTCTCTTCAAGTCTGTTTTTATCACTTTTCAAACCAGCACACAGCCAGTGTGATGAACATATACCTTAAGTGCCTGTTTAAGTAAATTCAACATGTTTCAGGTTCATATTTAGATGATTTTTGCCGCCATCTAGTAGGGGTTGAACCAATTAGTCGACTAGTCGACTAGTCTAGGACGTCTCGCGAGTTTTTACATTTCATGTCGACTAGTCGCAGTCATGTGATTGCCGGTGGTGACAGCCTGTGCTGATCTGACAGCACAGTATACGTCACAAGACACAAGAAAAATAAGTTAATACATTAGGTTAAATGATATGTAGATGGATGCATATTTGTGGTTTTACAGTGGTTTTAAAAGGAGATGGAGTTGCAGCTGCAGTCCACTACAAAACACAAGCCGTCTAAAACTCGCCTCCTTCCCGCTAAGGATGTCACTTAGCCGGCTCGCGAGTGTCTTTGTCACGACGATCTAACTAATACATAATGTCCAAATGAAGTGAAAATTTATGAACTTAGCGTTATTTATTTTATTTATAGCTGTAGGAGAGGAAGGGGAGGAGGTGGAGGACGTGCCCGATCAGAGCGAGCCGGTGACCGGGAAAAAAGTCAGACGTGAAGAAGATTTTTTGCAACTTTTTGGGCCACATTACCAGAGTTACAGGGGATCAGCAGCACACAGCACCACTGCTGCCGAAGAAATCCTTGATTTTTTTTCGCTACCGCAGATCCCCACCATGGCGAACCCGCTGCAGTGGTGGGCCAGCAACCAGGGCAGATTTCCCCGTCTGGCAAACCTCAGCAGAAAATATTTAGCTGTTCCGGCAACCAGTACTCCCAGCCAGAGGATTTTCTCTCTCGCTGGGAATACCATTACGAGAACTCTTAGAGAAAAGAGAATATTGACAGCGAGTGAACCTTATTTACCCCCCGCGCCACCTCGTTTTATTGTTTTTACATGCCATCTAAAAGATGTGTGTTTCGTTTTGAATGTTGGTTTCCCAGCAACTTATTATTTATCATAAACTATCCCGATGTTTTGTTGTTTCACTTGTTGCTGTTCTGTAAATGCCGTATTTTTCCGTGAAAACGGGTAATAAAGCCTGTACGTTACTCCAAAGCTTTGCGTCGCCATGACGTCACAACGACTAGTCAACTCGACATCGACTCGACTTTTATCATGTTGACGTTGACTAGAAAATATCTTAAATCGTTCAATCTGCTGAGTCAGCAGAGCTTCCTGCCGCGCATCGGGCGGAGGAGAAGCAGGTGGTTTCGTTGAATTCAGCTGTAACCAAACGGGATCCGTTCATAACAAGTTTGGCTTGTGATGTTCCAAAAGCACCATGTAGTCAGTGTGATCATTTGACTCCTATAGTAACTATCCAGAGATCATCAGCATCAGCCGGTGTTTAGAAAAAAAAGTCAGACCCGACTTTGTGCAACAAACTTTTCCCCGCTGCTCACGAAGAATCTCCATAATAGACTTAGTAAAAGCAGGAGAAGGGGAGAGTGTGTGTGTGTGTGTGTGTGTGTGTGTGTGTGTGTGTAGGGGGGGGGGGGTCTATATTTGCCGTGAAAATAGCTAATAAAGCCTCCAAGTAGTTGTGAAGGGTTTTTGCGCTTACGTCACTATGACGTCACCGCGACTAGTCGACATCGACTCGACTATTATCATGATGTAGTCGACCTTAAAAAATATGTAGTCGTTCAACCCCTACCATCTAGTGGTTGCAGTTCTGCAAATTATGACTGTCGGTAATTTGCATAACATATACTTGAATTTGACTAAATTAAAGTAGAATCTAAGAGCAAAAATCAAATACTTTATTCTTCACATATTTGTGATTATATTTAGACAGTATATTTTGGCTAATAAGACAAAAGTGTAGCACACACAAATTACAGAAGCTCTTATTCTATTAATACTGCTCACTCTGCACTTTTGGGACTCCATAACATATAGACTTATTTTTCTTTTATAGCACCAGAATAATCTATTGCTTAATTTCTGCAATTTAATCTAAGAAATGAGTGTTTTTATTACAAAATTATTCTTTTTTTTTACCCCTACCTTCCAGGCTTTAACCTCTTCTTGCCAAGAGAACAACACAGGGTCAAAGGTCTCCTTTTATTCTGACTTAAGATGGTTTTTTACGGGATTTAGGTCTTAGCTGTGAGTTAACCTTGTAGGAAGGTTAATTTCATGTCGTGTGAGCCATATAGATATTGATCAGACCACATGTTTTAGAATCATTATCCTGCTGAAACAGCCAATGATAACCCACCATTTCCTCTAGCGTCTGCAGTTTTTATTTTGCGACAAGTTTCTCCTGGAAGAGAAACGATCCCAAAGCATCACATGTTCTCCACTGTACTTAGCAGCTGGCAGGAGCTGCTTTTACATGAATCAGCCTGTTTTGTTTTTACGAAAAAGTGTTAATTGCTAAGATGAATTATCTGATCAAAGTGAACAGCACCAGTAATAGTCAGGAAACCAGTTGGAATACTGAAGAAACATGCAGTGTTATGAGAGCTGCTTTACAAATCAAACTGTGTAACAAAAATCTAATATAAAAACACATGTGCATATATAAAAGTTACAAAAAACATTATGGTAACTAATGTGCTGTTATTGTAGCTTTAATTTGACTCGGCATTCGCCCTTGTCAGCCAAAAACTAAAACTTTTATCTTGATGTATTGTTGTATTTATCGTAATAAAGATAAAAGTGACAGCAAGTTTGTCACAATGAAACCTAGATTTTCATCACATTAAAGTCTAGGTTTTAGATTATATACAGTATATATGTATATACAGTACAGACCAAAAGTTTGGACACACCTTTTAATTCAATGAGTTTCCTTTATTTTCATGACTATTGACATTGTAGATTCACACTGAAGGCATCAAAACTATGAATAACACATGTGGAAATATGCACTAAACAAAAAAGTGTAAAACAACTGAAAATACCCCTTATATTCTAGTTTCTTCAAAGTAGCAACCTTTTGCTGTGATTACTGCTTTGCACACACTCTGCATTTTCTTGATGAGCTTCAAGAGGTCGTCACCTGAAATGGTTTTCACTTCATAGGTCAACCTGCCCTGTCAGGTTAATAAGTGGGATTTCTTGCCTTATAAATAGTCATGAAAGTAAAGAAAACCCATTGAATTAGAAAGGTGTGTCCAAACGTTTGGTCTGCACTGTATATATACTGTATATATATATATATATATATATATATATATATATATATATATATATGTTTTATTTCCTTATAATGAAGAAAATGAAATAATTCCCCAATCCCCTGTATTTGTGATTGTAGAAGAAAAACCATCCAGCATAATCTAATGGTTGTAGAGTGTTGACTGTTTGACCCCAAGGTTTCTCGTTTTGCTATGAGAAATAAACTTCTGTGTCACGTCATATAATGCAGTAGGGAAACAGTGACAAGCTGTGAGCTTCTAATTAAAGTTCCCAGACCTTCAAAACTGATGAGTCTGTTAAAAGCAACTATTTCACAGCAAAAACACAGAATGTTGCTTAGTATTTTTTTTGTTGTTTTCTAGTGAAAATATCTTGGTACACTTCCAATAATAAACTGACAAGTAGCAAAGACAAAATATCAGTCGAGTTAATTGTACGTTTGCACATCTTTAAATGATTGTCCAGGCTTAAACTAACTATCACCAAGCAGAAAGTTTGAACGGGTGAGTCTGTGCGGACGACTCATCCGCCTCCCAACGTTTGTGTTCCCATAGCAACCGCTGTCTGTCTCTGCTGTATCTGAGGATGTTCCACCTGAAGAAAGACCACGCTGTCAAGTACTCGCGCTCGCTCATGGACTACTTCAAGGTAACAACTCAACACACACAATTGGACACAGAGTTGATTTTCTTCCCCGTCTCTCATCGTCTGCCTCCGTGACAGACTGTGCGAAGCCGACCGCACTCACACACACACACACACCCACACACACACACACACACACAGGTCTCGGATCCATTTCCACGCTGCCTGTGCATTAATTTTGCATGCCGTTGTGACATTCCGTTCCTTTTTCTTTTAATATTAACGCATTAATTAGCTCCATCCATCACGGCAGTGGATTGTTGCGGTTTAATGTGCTTGTTTTGATTAATTGCGTTTAGTTGAATTAATTACTGAGGATGTCATTAACACAGCTCTGCGTTTCACACTGATGGGATTGGATTTCTGGGAAGGGGCTGACGGGGCGCTCAGCGGCGCAGCCTGTTTACATGCGGGGACGTGTTGACGGAGGCAGAGCGCTTCACTCTGCAGAACCACAGAGCAGATCTGTAACTCGTTTAGCCAGCTAATGGTTCTCAGAAGTTGCAGCCTCGTGTTCCAGGACGTCAGGAAATGAGAGCTGAAATACAGAATATCGATGGTTTCCCAAAACATTCTGATTACAGAATATTTCACATGTTGAAACTGGGAAGAGCTTCTGGTTTTATGGTTGATTTTTAGGAATTTCACTGCAAAAAACTAAATCTTACCAATTCTTGGTCTAATTTCTAATATAAATATCTTGGTGCATTTCAAATAAGACCAAACTAACTTAGAAGCCAATTTTCAGCAAGACATAGGAGCTTAAATAATTAATTGATATTGATTAAAAAGTATTAGTTCTATTGGCAGATTGTTTTATTTATAATGTATTTTTTCCATGTTATAAACAAAATAATCTGCTACTGGAACTCACACTTTCTCATAAATATTAAGGAATTATTGACTTAAAACAAACTTATTTAGCTTGCAGGAAAGTTAGTTATAAGTTAGTTTTGTTTTATTTCAAGTGAGCTGAGATATTTTCAACGGAAATTAATCCAAAACTACTTGGTAAGATTTTGTGTTTTTGCAGTTAAACTTGATCCTCAAACAAACTTTATCAGAAAACGAAAAACTTTTTTTATTAAAAAAAAACAACATGTTTTTGTGTTTCCATGAAGCTTTTTTTGTTTTGTAATTCCAACTTGCATATTTTGATGTTGGATGGAAGCGCAGCTCCTGTGTCTGGGTGAACCAGCTGTTTGTCTTTGTTTCGTTTCTAAGAGTCCAACTTGAGTTTTTTCCACTACTGCTCAGCCGAAAACAACCTCCAATGATAAAATTGTCTCTTTGTTTCGTTTTTTGTTTTTTGTTTTTTTTTGTCATCCAGAATTCGGCGAAGAGTTCCCATCAGGCCCCGTCTCCTTGGAGGAGCAACGGAAAGTGAGTAACCGCGCACACCGACGGGCCTCCGCCCCACTCCGGTTCACCTCCATAATTGAGAATTTCTAATTCAGCGGCGCTCCGCTGCGGCTTCCCGAACCGGCCCGTGACAGCCACTTGCTCAAACAAACCCCTCAGGAAGCAAATAAAGGGATTGATTTGTTGTAGATGTGAGAAGGAGAGGACCGGAGGGGCCGGCGAGGAGGAGTGATGGAGGTGGCGATGATGGATGGAGGAGGAGAGGCGTGGAGGAGTCGCGGATGTGAAACTAATGAGTTTGGACAGCTCTGATGCTGCGCAGCAGCAGGACCGGAGCTGGCTCTGTGTGTGTGTGGGGGGGGGGGCTGAGTTAGACACAAGTTGTGGGTCAGTGCAGGTCAAGGCCGCATCACAGACATTACATCACTGCCACAGACCCGCTGCGCTACACAGGAGGAGCCGATTGTACCGACATGTTTCTGTTTGTTTACTGAGGTTGCCACCTTCTTCTTCTTCTTCTGTTAGATTAGGGTGCATTCACACCTGCCCTGTTCAGTACGGTGGCCCTGAAGTACAAACTACTTCAACTAATCACTAAACACAACTACAAACTGAAAAACAACAACACAGTTTTAACAAAACTGAAGAGGTGGGAAACCTAAAGCTTCAATGATTGGACTACACCACTTTTGGTTCCAGATCCGAACGTTTTTCTGGCTTTAGCGCATTTGTTGAAAATTTGTTACCGATGTAAATGTAGGTAACATATACAAAAATAATTTGAGTCAGGACAAACAGAGCTCAGCTTTTCTTTGGCCATCTCTGCTTATCTAAACAGAGAGAGCAAATGCCAGAAGAACTGGTAGAGGTCTAAGGTCAAAAGTGGAATCATCCACTCAAACAATTCTTCTGTTTTGTTATGTTTTCTTAATTTGTAGTTGTGCTTAGTTAATGTCTTTGTGTTTTTGAATATGTTGTGCTTTTCAATTTATAGTTGAAGTGGTTTACATTCAGGGCAGCTGGAGTTTAGTTTGCTTTAATCAAACTCTTGTTCATTTGCGTGGAAAGTTCAGTTCATTTGTGAATGTGCAATCAAACTCTGGTTTGCCTACAAGCCCAGATCTCAGTCAGGTTGAAGTGAACTCTGGCACAGTTTGAAAGCAAGTGTGAACACCAAGTGCACCGCAGACCGCTCCACAAGCAGGAAGCGGACCATAGCGCAGGGCAAATGCAACCAAAACAAACCAGTTAATTTCTTGCTAGCAGGAGAAATAGTCTGTGGTCCTTTGCCAAAGATAAAAGAGAAATCTGAAATCTGATGGCACTTCATTTTGTTTACATGACATGATGAAGGAAGTTGTCTTCAGAGGTTTTTGATGTTTCCCTTTGTAGTTCTTGGTGCAGCGCCACCGCAGGTGAGGAGGTGAACAGGTTTTTCAAAGGGTTTAATTTGTTTGACAGTGCAGCATGAAAGTGAACGACACCAGCTGAAAATGTAACAAATGTTTCCACCTTGGTCCCCTGTGGACATGTTTGATGGAAAAACATGACTCTCTGGAAAGGGTCCAGTATTTTCCACCACTGACACCATACACATAAAATAAAATGGGATCCATTTAAAGACAAAAAAACAGAATATGTAATTGTCACACAACGGAGAATGAATGTGTTCAGGTAATATTTTCTACCAAACCTTTTTGTATCTCATAGTAAAACCCCAGAGGCTCCCTGTTGGGTTCCCATCATCCCTCTGGGATTCACCGCCTGTCTGTGTGCTTTCCAGAGTCAACGGGACGCCGTCGCCTCTCTCACTCAGCCCGTCTCCTGCCGGCAGCGGAGGAGCAACAGCAACAGGAGGGGGAGGGGCATCGGGGTCGTCCAGTAGCGTGGCGATCCCCCAGCGGATCCACCACATGGCCGCCAGCCACGTCAACATCACCAACAACATCCTGAGGAGCTATGAGCAATGGGAGACGGCCGACAGGCTGGCCGCCGACAGCAGAGGTGAGGAACGCCGCGGAGCAACGCAACGCTTCTGACATCCACAAATATTACAACGTGATAAAACGCCAACACCCGACGGCAGCAGATAGTAAAACGTTTAGGTCGCACTCGGCAGCAGGAGAAGAGAGGCTGGAGAAATTCACAACTCAGTCAGTTCAAGAACAGAATGCAGAAAAGTTTAGATTACATGATTTTAAACAAACAGACACGTTTATGTTTGGGGTAAAGACAAACTGCTTTTTGTTTACTACATTTCTCAGGAATGGCAACATTTGTGTCAATTTTATTAGGATTCTGTTTGTTTCTGAAATAATGTCAAAACTTATCAAAATTCCCACTTAACTACTTATATAATCTTACATTTATTACATGTATAATCCACTCATGTAACAATTAAACCCGTATTTAATAGCTAACCCATTAGTGTAGTGTCTATTTAATTTTAACTACAGTTTCCAAATATAACGTGGCAGGATTTGGAGAGACTGTTTCTCTTGGTTGTGGCGATGTGCAGCAGTAACCTGCTCTCTCCCTGCTGCGTCCTGCAGACTTCTTCCAGGACTTGGACTCGGCGATGGGGGGGGCTCTGAGCCAGCAGAGCAGCATGGTGGAGCTGGTGCGCTACATCAGGCAAGGACTGCACTGGCTGCGCTCTGAGGCGCAGCTGCTCTAGAGACTGGAGCAAAGCAGCGGGAACTAGAGCCGACATGAGACCCATCCCACTGCAACCCCCTCAAACCACACACACACACACACACACACACACACACACACACAGAGAGCGAGGATGATAACTGGGCCCAAATTCCACCGCAGTGATCCAGGTGAAACACCCGATGAGACGCAGAACACGCCCAAACCCTCTGTTAAGATAACCAACAGAAAGAAGCTAAAAGTTATTATTTTTTTTGAAGACGGTTCATTTTCTAGAAGATAAGTGAGCGTCTGATGTGATTAAGGCAGCTAAATGTGGCAGAGAGCTGAGCAGAGGAGCAGCAAGGCGTCAGTGATTGGGTCTGGATCTAAAGCCTCAGGCTGATATCGATCCGGCTGGAGGAGAAGCCGTCCAATCTATCAGATAAGGACCACAGTGGTGAGGGGAAAGAGGCCAACCTATGACCCCCACACACTCCCTGAGCCAGAATCAAAGCAGGCCCGACTCAGTACCTCGACTGGAGCCGAAACCTGCCGCCGTTGAGTCCAGACGGTTCTGATTGGATTTGTATTACAATGGTGTTAAACACAGATATTCTTAATATTTAAAGTGAAAAATCCCACTGATTCCAAAGGACATATTTAGCACTTACAGGACATGTGTCAAACCCGTGGCCTGAGGGCCACATCCGGTCCACTGTAGTCTTTTATGTGGCCCTCTAGACTCCAGAGGGACGCGTGATCACAACCTTTAACATAATCTTCTCAAATACTCATCAGTCGAATCATCAAAGCAGTTTTTCTGGATACTGCGAAATTACATCAATCAGTCCCTCCAGCTTTTTGCAATGCCATAAAAATTCACAAAAAATTGTGAAGTTTATTACAAATTTTACCCAAAACGTTGAAAAACTTTACGCTTAAGAGACTAACTCCCAGCTGCAGGTAGCAGTATGTCTTACTTTTACTACACTGCTGCCTCAGATTTACTTGATGTCAAGTTACAGGCCATATGGCGAATAAAGAAAATAAAAACCATCAGATATAAACTCAAATATTTCTAAATTAGCTCAGATTTTGGTAGCAAAAAAAAGTCCTGGATGGACTGATCAGAGAGAAAAGGTGTTCAATATGCTTACATTTCAAGAAGAACTTATTGAACACAGAGACAGCTGTTAATTAATATTTTAACAATTAACGGGTATCATCAATACATTCTGGCATGGTTCTTTGAGAACATTCATAATCTTGATGCTCTCCAAAATGAAAATGAGTTTGACCTCCCTGATGACGGTATGAAGTTGACAAATCGTAGTAACATCCGAAAAGGAAGGAAGGAAGTGACACTGTCTTTTTAATTAAAGCTGCTAGCCTAATGCAGCAACATCTCAGTTTGCTTTGCCTTTTTTTTTTTTTTTTTTACGTATTTTAAGTAAAATAAAAGTCTGGGTTAATCCGATGACATCACGTCAGGCACAGAGCAACTTACCGGTTTTCACGTTTTTTTATTGCTATTCTTTCTTATTCTGACGTTTTTAAAACATTCATCTGTGTTTTTATTTCTGTTTAAGTTCAAATGATTCTCATCTTCTTCTTAGTTTGCTTCAGTTTGTATCCATAAAATTTAGCAAATTAGAATTACGAAAATAAATTAGCTTAATGGAAACACGCCGACTTCTAAAAACTCTCGTTTTTCATTTCTGCGCTAATATGACGTGGTTTTTCAGTCGTATTTTAAGCTCATCCAGGTGTGATTTTTAATTGCACGTCTCATTTAATGGAAACACCACGATTGCGAAATTTAGTTTTTTCAACATTAGCAGAATATCAACAAAGTTTTATACACTTTTGCAATGGAAAAGCGTCAAAGAAGCCAAACCACTTGCACCTTACGTGCTTCATAATTCACGTCCAGATGTGTTAAGCCACTGCTTTGCCATAACGTTAGCATTAAGACAAGCTGATTATTGTGCCTTTTGTGATGTCATCAACAAAAATAAACAAGTTAAATTAGCAGAGGTTTTGTTCTTCAGTACACTTTTTAAAAATGGTGCATGTTGTGAAATTCTAATTTAATTACCTAATTGTAGTTTTGTTTGTCTTTGTATTTAAAAAAAAAAATGCAGCAGATGGCATCTTTAATGTTGTGTTACCTGGTAACACAGAAGGAAAAACAGACAAAATGGCACAATACGGACGCTATGAAATGAGCTTTCAACAAGGTGAAACAAGGTGTAAGATGTGATGTATGTCACTGCTGCTGGAATTTAGGTTGCACTTTTTTTAGCTGTAGCTGCAGGATTTACTCTCACATTATTGATCAAGAGAGTAGCTTATGATATTTTTAATGACACAAGTGGATACTGAGACGTATAGCCTTTTAGCCTGTTGGTCATAAACTGCCAACAGTGTCATTTATTTCCAGGAGCCTCCAAAACAAAACTCCAATGCCTTCCATTTGCCTTGTTATAATGATATAAAGCTACCCCAAAATCCAATTCTTAAATTAAGGCCAGAAATATTCAATATTTTACCATTATACCTTAACCCTCCTGTTATGTTCGTTTCTAGGGTACAGCAAAAATGTTCATGGGTCAATTTGACCCAAGGAGTGTTTAATCATGCAATAGTGTCAGAAACCAAAAAATTCCTCCAAAACATAATTTTTTTTTATATTACACTTTTTTTTTTTTCAATGATTGATCTTTATAATTGAATTTGAGACACACAAACTGTTCAGGGTCAAACTGACCCGCTGATTAAAATCAAGATAAATGAGTCATGCAGAGAGTATTTATGTTTTCCTCCACATCTGCTGAGTGTCACTCAGTGTGGGTGGAGTTTGTCCACGGGAACAGAAAAGGTTCCCGTCAAAAGTTGTGAACACTTTCTGCTTTCTCGCAGTTTCCTAGTGAAGTAAAGAGAGCAGTGAGAAAGTGGGCTTGTGTGTGTCTTGGTGTGCATGTGTGTGTTGTGTTGTGTTTGTGTGTGTTGGGGTGAAATATGGTTCATCGCTGCAAGGAAACATAGAATTGGACATTTTTTTATCTTTTTTTGCACTTTAACCTGACTGCCGGGTCAAATTGACCCGAGCAGTATCTATGTATAAAGTGGTACAAATGTGTAAAATGAATAAATTTTCAATTTATATGTAGAGTGCACCTATTAAAACAAATAGAAAAAGTTTCATGCAAAAAAAATTTGCAAAAAATTTCCAGCTATTTTAAAAAAGATTTTAAACTTTAAAACGGGTCAATTTGACCCGGAACATAACAGGAGGGTTAAATATGGCTCATATAAGTAGTAAACAAGATAATTTAAGTAAACAGCTTGGCTAACTTAGGAGCTAGCTAACCTTTGCTAGCTGGGAACTAAGCTTAGCTTAGTCCTCATAGCTAAGCTTAGCAAGTTGCTAAGTTAGCCAAGTTGTAAGCAGACAACTTGGCTAACTTAGCTAGCTGCCTTGTTTATAAGTTAAACAAGATGGTTCTGGGTAAAAAAAATTAAGTTTAGGGAGTAAACGCCACCGAAACAAGTTTCCTCTTTATTTCTCAGACAACTTAGCTCACTTACTCTTTCTGACTATGCTAAGCTTAGCTAGCTGCTAAGTTATCTGCTTACAAACAGCTAACGTAACTAGCTGCCTTGTTTATAAGTCACATGAGCTGGTTCAGAGTAAAAAATGAAGGTTAGGGAGTAAACGGCAACAAAACAGGCTCCCTGTTTACTTCTCCTCTGAACGAGCGTTTCTTCCATCAAACACAACAACATGTCATTTTTCTGGTCATGGGCTTTTTGTGAAATTTCTGCTCAGTACTAGTTCCCATGGTAACCCACCCACTAAGGTGTCAAACACTTACAAAAAAGGGGGAGAAAACCCCCCAAAACTACTAGACTCGGTATGATTTGGTTCCAATTAAGCCTCCCACCCTCCCACATGCAGAGCGGGTGAACGAGGAAGATCTCCCTTCTGCTCCTCTTCCTCCCCCCCAGATGTCAAAGCGAATCTGCGACTTTGTACAGCACTAGATGAGATCAGATCATCTGCTGGATCCGTTTCTAGACGTTTCCCAACATTCGTCGTGTTGTTGTTGTTGGTGTGTATACGTGTACAGCTGATTGTCAAGTCTATCTAAATTGTTGCTGAACAATAATGATGTTTGTGTAACATACTGTACAGATTGTGACACCTAGAAGCCGTGTACTTGAGTGTTTGTTATTTTTTAGTGTCTTGAGTCAATGTGAAAGAATGTATAGGAGCGTGGGTCGTGTGTGTGTGTGTGTGTGTGTGTGTGTGTGTGTGTGTGTGTGTGTTGGGGTGTGTGGGCGTGCACAGGCTACGGCTGTATTTACACAGCACCAAAGCTGAAGTGATTTTTAACCCTTTGTGGTACATTCAAAAGACGAGTCCCCACTGTTTCTGTGTTGCTTATTGTGCTACAAAAGCTTAAAATCAACTTTTCCCCCCTGTACGCTTTCCTGTAAATCCAGCATGAGTTTCATAAGTTCTGGATCATTTCACCATGGCTGAATGTGTGTGAGAGGACGACGTGGATGTGGGAAGTAATTTTCACTTTAACATGGAAAAAAGAAATAAACTCAAGTGCCTCTATTTGTGTCCAGTTGGAATTGCTCTATTTATTTAAAAAAAACAAAGAATGAATCTAAATAATTTTCCATACCATATTGGTATAAATATGAATATTTTTTTTTCTTTGTTTTTTGTATAATCAGATGTCTCCATAAGCTTTTTTACTGGCGTTCTGACGCCAGAGGTTTGGCTTTAAGATGAAAAAATAAAAGCGTGTGATTAAACGTGTTGAATTGGCATCCGTTGCTGTATTCTGATCTCTTGATGATTTGATGAAGTTTCAGTTTTGTCTGAAATGCCTGAAACTTTAAAAATCATTGCATGCAATAAATGGTAGCCTACAGACCAACAATTGCTTGTGTTCATTTGGAGAAAGACGAGAAGAAAAACCGTCTGTTTTGTGTTGCGTAGTTCACTGAATGTGTGAATCTTTTACGTCGCCTGGAGCTAGCTGCTGCAAATGTGCATCACTAATGGTGGCTGTTCGGACGTTCAAGAACCTAAAACACTTAAAAAGGCACAGTAATATTACGTCTACCATTCTTGGAAAATCAATAGGAACGTAAAATAGTTTGCTTAACTTTGCTAGTTAGCTTAGCTAGCTGCCTGGTCTGGTTCTGGCTAAAAGCTTCTACAAGTACAAATAAACACATCACTGGTGCTTGTTTTGAGCAAAAATCAAACCCACGACAATTTTTTTTATTGTTTAGAATGAAGTATTTGGTTAGTTTTTACTTTTTTAGTATTTACTACCCTTAGCCTAAGCTTTGCCTGAAATGCTCAGGTGTTTTTTAAGGCCAAATTAGTCTGATTTTCAACAATAGCTTGCTGTCCTCCCAGCTTTTTTCTTGATACATCAACTACTAAAACTGTTTTCATTTGCTGCCTGTTGAGTGACTGGTTTCATGGAAATGCCGAAAAGTGTAATTATGTCAGCATTTTGCCAGCATCTAAAGTTCTGATGTAGCATGAAATGTCCCAGCAGCTCTTAAAATTCAAAGTAAACACATTTCTTGGTTCTGTTAGAATTATGTCTAAAAGACGAGCAGTATGAATGTCCATACTCACTGATTTTACTGAAATATTCTTGAATGGCAAGAATTTAAACATGTAGGAGGAACCTGATGGTGACGGTTTGTTACCTTTGACCTGTGACCTAGCTAAAGAGCTTAGCTTTTAGCATAAAAAGCTTTAGGTTAGCATAAAAATGCTGATAAAAATTCAACATTCAATGAAGAAATCTGTTTTTTTTTTCTTTTAATAAAGTTGTTTCAGATCTACAGTGATTTACAGATCCCCTCAGGCTCTTTATTATATTAAATTATGTTTATTATCGATATTTATTTTCCAAATCAAACAAATTTTTGCATTTTTAATTGAATGAAAAATAAATATTTATTTTGGCCCACTGGTGCCGTCAACTTCCACTTCCAAGTCTTGACACGACTAATCTAGAGCGGTTTAAATATAAATAGGCAAATATTTTTTATGTCAAAGGTTTACATCAAAGTTTTTTTTAAGATTAGAAATTACATTTTCTGCTCAAAACCATTTAGGTGTGAAATTAGGAGTTCTCAAGACAATAAGACATATTTCTATTAAGACGTCACATACGACATCCATAAATAACCCAGATTGAGTGTAGCTTCATTTTTGGTGAAAACATGATCCTACTATATTTTTTCATTTCATGTTATCTATCTGGGTTACTCAGATTTAGAACAAGTTGACCAACTTTGCATTGGGGCTTGAAGGGAACATTACAGCAATTTAGTGTTTGAATCGCAGCACAACTGGTAAATATTGAACTAAAGCAACAAATCATTTTTATGTAACGCGATATGACTGTGTGTCTTCATCTAATACGTTTTGGAAACAGACTTGCTCAGCTTGCCCTGTTATACTGCTGGCATCTCATTAAGGATCTCATTAGTTCTTGTTGCATTATCACAGTTGTCAACAAATTTATGAAAGACAGTAGTAAGAAGAAAACATTATTTTTGCAATAATTATAATGGAAAGTTTAATGTGTGTTGCCAGCAGATGGTGTCAAGCCAATAATACTTTGATAATCTCTCCAGCAGTGACGACGTTTCCCTGATTGTAGTTTGCATTTCATTAAGTCACAGATAAAGCTTATTATTTCTAGAAATAACCCCCAGAGAGGATAAACAGTGTTGTGCTTTTATGCACATTCATCTCCATAATTTATCAAATGTTTGACTGTAATGAAAAGTCAGCTGATATGTGAAGGTATCCATTTTGAAGTTGGAGAATAAATTGGCAAAGGGTTGAAATGACCTTTAACCCTTTGGAGCAGCTGAACCGCTGATTTAGCATCTACTACATCACAGCTCAACTGTGATGAAATCAGAAATGTAGTTTTAACATTTGTATGTCTAATCTTTATCCCAATTAAAGCGTCCATTCCCGTTTTTGCACCCATGTATTGAAAACTGGATACGATTAGTGGATAAATTAGATAATTGCTCAGATTTAATACAGAGTAGTTTTAAAATTTTCTGAAAGCTTTATATTGCATCTAATTTCTATTAATTTCTGCTCTGATCTCTTTTTGGACTATTCAACAGATTAAACCAAAATAATTGTAAGGAACCCATCTCTAATATCTAAAGGATTCATGAAACCATATTTCCATGCAATAGACAAACCCATCATTGTGGGTAAGAACTGACAGATGGTCATAAAGAAACGCTCGGTACCAAATGGCGTCTTTTCCCACCTCAAATAGTATGAAATCCAAATGAGGCAAACAAAAATAACAAAGGTACGAAACGGCGAAGTAGCTAAATGACCAGCACTCTTGAGTAAATGTTATTTAGCTTAGCTAGGTTTGTTGTTTACCTGAAAAGGGCAGCTAGTTTTTAGCTAGCTCAGCAAAGCTTGCTAAAAGCAAATAGCATGGAATCTAAAACAAAATTAACAAATGTACAAAATAGTAACGTAGCTAAATTACCAGCACCCTTGAGTAAATGTAGCTTGTTAATTAGCTGCCTGTTGTTTACTTGATAAAGTGCAGGTAGCTTTTAGCTAGCTGTGCAAAGCTAGCTCTCATCTTCATACCAAGGTTTAAATATTACTCAACACATTCTCTATCTTATTTTCACAGAAGTAAATAAAACTTGCCCCCTTATTATTTTGTAAATTGATTCTTACAAATCTTAAATTTGAATTCCAACTAAATTAAGCTAGCATTTTAGTAAATTGCTGTATGCAGCATGTTTCTGTTAAATTAGCTGACAATTATTTTGACCCATATAAAACCGACTCCATCTTCTTTTTTTTTATTATTCTTTTATTTGAGTACAATTAATTTGCAACTGTCTATTTAGAAATATGGTGGCTTTAGATTTAAAATTTTAAAATGAAACTTTGAAAATGTGAGATTTCTGGCTAATGTTGCTAAGATGCTATTTGCCCATTGATCTTCCAGTCCATGGCCATATATTATAAAGTACAGCAGAGTTTATGTCTGAATTAATGCACTGAAAACCCAGACAGTGGCTCTGAAAGCAGCTCAAACTCATCATGTCCTGCTGTGATCATGGACGCAGTTCACATCCGGCTCAACTTGAATGCTCCAGCGCAGCCACCAGTGGTTTTGCAGCAGCAGTGACTCTGATCTGGTCTGTTTAGCGGATCCTATCAGAACCACTGGCTAAACGAAACAAAGATCAGTGCAGAACCCGGCTGAGAGCACATCAGTCCGACGTGGGTTTGTGTCGTATCCTTCGAAAATGTGTTGCACAACCTCCACTGTTTTTCTTTTTCTACCAGTGCTATCTTTTGGGCCTTTTTTTCTATAGTTCTTTTTTATAATGAGGTTGTTCTATGTGATGAAGATGATCAAAAAAGTTGTGATGCAGTTCCATTGTTTTTAAATATTTAATGTCTCTGAAATATGGATTAAAACCTGTTTGAACCAGTGATCCCGCTGCTGTCTTTCATTGAGCTTCGTGTCTTGTTTTTGTTTTTTTAAATAATGTGAGACGGATGTGAGTCTTAGAGGAATATTTTATGAAAGGACTGAAAAAAACAAACACACACTAATCTCTCTGATTCAACAACCAGTGAGATTCTTCCATGAATTAGCCTGAGAGGTTTTTATGTACACAGGAGCCGATCCAGTCGTCTTTCTGCCACTAATGAACTCATATTCCTCCATCCCAGTAACTATTAGACTACTTCACCGTGCATGATTAATTCACTGAATAAAGTTTCACATTAAAATTCAAGCGAGAGAGAAAGAGAGAGCAGAGTCTGATGGAGGAAAGAGAAAAGAAAGGAAGACATGGCAGCCTGGTTAAAGTTGAATTTAAGCTACTTTGAGGGACATGAATACGTTTTAATTAAACATTTTGTCATCAAAGTGAGATGATTAAAGTCTGAATCCAGACCTGGAGTCTGCAGGAAAGGCATGTCATAACTAACTGATTTTTTTAGCGGCACGTATTTTTGGGTATGGATTAATCCGCTACACACAGGTGACTAAAGAGTGAAGGAGCCCCGTATGTATGGAGGCTGTAGAGCCCAAAGCAGCCACACCAAGTTCAGCTTTCCTTGTTTACTACAGCAAGTCAGGGCCATTTTAAAAAGAGGAGCAAATAAAAGCACATTTCTGCCAAAAAACTAAGAAATTTTGAGACAAAAAAAAGAAAACAGGAAACTTTGTAAGTTTCAAAATTTGAAAGATTTTGACTTAGAAGTTTTGAGATTTTTCTCAGAAATTTCAATGTTTTTTTTTTTTCCCAAAAAAAAAATCTGAAAAAAAAAATATCATTAAAAATTAATCTGAAAATCTCTGGGTGTTTTCTACCAAAATTTCCACGTTTTTTTCTCACAACTTTTGGAGCAAAGAAATTTCCTGTGTTGTTTTTTGTTTTGTTTTTTTCCCCAGAAAGGTTTTTGCTTGCAAATTGTCACCTTTCTGAGCCCATACAATTCCTTGTTTTTTTATTGAACATTTCTGAGACGTTTTGGCTGAAAGTTACTCTTTTTTTTCCATCTACAATGGCCCTAATATTCCATGATGATTCCACCCTTCTTAAATAAAGACCACTAGTGCTGAAGAAATTCCTTCAGAAACGATCTATCGTGGCACTGACAAAATACGGGGATTTCACTGGAAGTGAACAAAATTAAAATGGAGTTCATCCCAAGGAGAGATCAGGTTGGATATTTTGTTTAAAGAATCATAAACAACGAACACAGAAAACCCGAGGCACGGTTTAGAAAGATCACAGTTACCAGAGACCACAGCAGAGCGTCGGCGCTGGAGTTCAGCACAAATGAGCTCCTAAACTCACTCGTCTGGATTAGACTGAATTTATTCTGTGTGATGTTTCTCAGCCAATAGAGCCGCAGCGCTGGGACCCGCCGCTCCTATCGACTGCTGCAGCCCAGATACACAGAAAGAAAGAAAAAAAAACCTTTATCAAACATTTACAAGTTATATTCTTACAGACTTGATGAGTGAGAAACTCCACTCTGGGCCTGTAAATGAACAGCTTGTTAGACTTGGTGTAAAGAAAAAAAGAGCTCTACAAACAAATCAGTCGTAATTCTGATCTCAATGACCTTGAAGAGTCGGTTTTCTATGTCCATATTTATTATGCAACTGTGGGTAGAATATCTTCTGATAAATAGTTAAAATAGGGGAAAGCTGCATTTATATTTCAAGAGCCATCTGTTAAAATGTAAGAGAAAAAGTTCAAAGCTTGAGATGAAGACCTGGAACTACGAACGGCGTTCTTTCATCTGAACAGAAAAAAAAGAAAAGAAAAGAAATGAATGTCTTCCAGCAGAAGCCAGAAGATGTTCTGAACTTGAACACATTAAGAAATACACAAGTCCGTACAAGTAGAGCTCAAAGAATGTAACATCATGAAAACATCGTGGATCTCAGCTTCCTTACACCTTGAGAGAAATATTTCAATATTTTGTCATTTTGATGATTACGGCTTACAGATGATGAAAACACAAAATTCATTGTCTCGGAAAAATATGAGTAATGTGAAACAGATATGGCATATTTCAGAAGCTGCTATTTGAAACACTAAAATTATGGCAACAATTAGATAAACGTTGTAATTTCTGCTCCGGTTTTGACCAGTATTGTTATTCCTGCTCAATTTGCAATCCACAGTAAGGCAGCATTAAAGTATGAAGAATTACTGTCTGAAGTTTATTATATATGACAATAAAAATTCACTTTATATGCCAGCTAAAAAAAAGTATGATGGATTGATTACATTTTTGCGTATGAGAAAAATAAATACTTTGGAAAAAAAAAAAATTTTTCGCTGATGTATTTAGTTTTTGTGTCGTCATTAGAGCCGAACCGATCTGATACTAATATCTGTATCGGTCTGGATATTGAAAAAAATTCTTACCGGGTACTGAAGACGATGTTCCCGGCCCATAGAATTAGACTGAATGGGCAGATCTAGTCAGTCTAGTTCTATGCTTTGTGCTCTGAGCGACGTCATTATTTATTTTACACTGTTTTTGAATTAATCACTGAACTTTCTGAACCATTTGAAAGATTTACTGCAGTTTATTTGCTACATGTTTGACCAACATAATCGACCTGTTGTCGTCAGCTTCAGGTTCTTCATTATTTGTTTTCCAGTGACTGTGACGCCTCCTAATTGCACTGATTGAGCAAATTTTACAAGTTTTAACAGGCTTGTGAAGCTGTTGGTGTATTTCACTGGCAATATCTAAGACCGCGGTTCCGAAAGTGTGGGGCTTCATCCTGAGCTTTGATTGGTTAAAATGCCGTTTCCTGTTCGGCTGTTGGGTTCACAGCTACGGAGCTCCTAACAAGACAAGAAGTTGTCTGTTCTGACCGAATGATTCCTGATTAAACCAGTTTCACGCCGACAGGAAACACGTCTCGTCATCTCAAGCTTCTATATGGCTGCTGTGTAGAAACTGAGGCGAACAAAGTGCTGGTCAGACAGAAGATGAAGTCGTTTTTTTTCAGCCTAACAGTGTGACGCCTTGTTCGCACATTGCTGGGTCTTTTTAAAAACCAAGATCTCTGCCACATCCTTCAATAATATCACACAGAAAGGTTGTCATCCACATTTTTAAATACATGTATATTTTTAAGGTTTTGTTGGCTGTAGTGGCCTTTATTTGAAAGTAGTCTGACAGTAAAGAGTAATGAGAGAGGGGAAGACATGCGTCAAATGTCACTTGGCTGGGAATCGAACCTGCGACCACCGCCACGAGGACTAAGGCCTAAACATGAGGGTTGTGCTCTGCCCCTGCGCCACCACAGAACCCCTTCATCCACATTTTTAAATCTGCTTAAAAGCGTCGTTTTAAACATGCCAAACCCACAGGGGGCAGTGGAGCGCAAAACTAAAACCTACATCAGCCAATCAGACGGCTTCAAAACAAGCACGACTTCCTGTTAGGAATTAAACATGGCACCAGGAGGTTCATTTATGCAGACAGATATACTGTATATGTTGAACCACTTTTAAATTGTGTGTTAGAATATAAAGTTAATAAAACTCCATGTTGATTGGGAATCATGTCAAATCAATGATGTGGATTTATGGATTACAGTCAGACTATAATCTGCGGGATCCTAAATCTCTGTTTTCCCATGTGACACAAAGAGTTTTCCTAGATATCCAGTTTGATCAGAGCTTTTATAAATAATATTTTTTTGTGATGTTAAGTTTTCATGTGGATGAAAAACCATAAAAATGTTTTTAGGTTCTGGTCTTATTTGACCAAAGTACAAGATTACAGTTAAACCTAATGAATGTGGAGAGATCATCTCAGCCTCTATGTAGCTTAGTTGCTATTGTAAAGGTTTAAAGTATTGTCACGTTAACAGGGAGCAACAATGACATCACCATCATGAGGCAGCAGTTTCTTTAGATACCAGGTTAGAGAAACAAAATGTTTACCTTTATTAGTAGATGAAACTTTGCCACCTTCTGCATAAATGTCAAATTTATCTCGACAGTTCAAGATCTGATTTATCGTTTTTCAATAAATTGCTAGTTTCACCTCATTGTGAAAGACTCCTCCTCATATTAGGGGAACTGGAACGACCCAAAGTCTGAGTTCTGGTTTTGGAAACCTCGCCGGTTCCGACCACAAGCATCCAATTCGAATTGGCGGAGAGCAAAATTGAAGACTGGATACAATTTTGGGAAGAAATGATTGAAATATTCAGGAACAAATTACAGCCGGGTCGGACGGAGGAACTTGGCCGTAGCAGGACTGCTTCCTTCATACTTATTGGCTGAAATAACTAGAAAGTCCACTGGAGAATATTCTTTTCGTTGTGAGAACGTACTTTTGCTGTCGGTGCCCAAAGTCCAAGGTGAATGTGGGAAATGTTTTCAGTATTCTGCTCTGTTTTATTGGAATTGGTTGTAGAAATACATGAACCTGAAGTTGCTCAATGTTTAACGCTGTTCTCACTGATTTTGAGAAGGAATCGTCGGTCTGTAAATGTTTTAACTCAAGAATATTTTAAAGGGGCAGGTTTTTTTTAGCTTTACAACATGATGGTTTTCCCTCATCAGAAACCCTTTTAATCTCCATGGTAACCATTCAGCTGTGCCAAACACCCGGGTGGACCTAGCCCCGCCTTTAATGCACAGCTCCTCCTCTGAGCTGCAGTTTCCAAGTCTCCAAGCTTCTGCCTCCCCTTGAGACCCTCACTCAGCTCCTTCAGACTAGCCAGAAGAAATTAGCAAACATCTGGTGAAACTGCACATCAGCTGAGCTCATTATAGGAGCTACTTCTCAGAGAAACGCCGGTAAAAAACGTTGTTTAAGGGCTAATAGAGGAGACATGTTGTGATGATGAAGGCGGAGTTTTTAAAGAGACAGAAGCCTAATTTCAATTTGTTTAATTAGGAAGCGAAAACAATTGTAAGTCATATTTGATATCTAATAAATGACGGTAATTGTCACTTGATTGTGCTATAAAATGACACGATGAATCTGGAAAACTCAGGATGCTGACCCTTTAATACATGACAGCGTTGACTTTTTCTGTTTTGCTGTGAATGTTCTGTGATTTTTTAATCTCAGTGGGATTTTCCTGGTAAAATAAAAACCATTAATAATAATAATAATAATAATAATAATAATAAAGATCAATAATAATAATAATAAAGACCATTAATAATAATAATAATAATAATAATAATAAAGATCATTAATAATAATAATAATAATAATAATAAAGATCATTAACAATAATAATAATAATAATAAAGACCATTAATAATAATAATAATAATAATAATAATAATAATAATAATAATAATAATAATATAAGTTTAAGCGCAGATTCCCCTCAAACAGGGCCTGAGTGCCCTGTAGAAAGAATGTCCTGGTCTGACACGGCGATGTGTGAAATCCTCCTTCACGTTCAGCTGATAGAAAAAAGTGTTAAACAGCAGGAAAGAAGATTGAGTATGTTTAATAAAGTGCCTGGCTATTGAACAGCGCCGACCACATTGACAATGAGTAACTTCCACATGCTGTTTAATGTGTGGCAGTGGAGCATCTGGTCTGACTGGTCTATGGCTCCAACCGCAAAGAAGAAGAAGAAGAAGAAAAAGAAAATCTCCTCTGTGACAAAGTAGTCTTCAATCCACTTCTTTAAGTCCTTGGGAGGCTGTTTACTATTCCTGGATTTTTCCACACACCGTAAACACACACACCTCCAAGAGGAGGCCCGGTCTCAGCGCGGCTGAGCTAAGCGCTTTCCACTCAAACACACACACACACACACACACACACACACACACACACACACACACACACAGTATCTCTAATGTGATTGTATGTCGCCGCCGTTAACAGAAAGTCAGTGTGACCTGAGCCCACAGCGGTAATGCAATTACCAGTGTATAAAACATAATGATAGATGATGAGCATGAGACAACGGCAGAGCGGAATGATGGCGTGAAGAAGAGGAGGAGAAAAGGCGGATGGATGGATGGAGGACGGCAGGTGAGTGGTAATGTGATTGCAACTAGATCGATTCGATCGCGGTCAGAGATCGGCGCTGGCGACGATAAATATTGATCTGATGAAAGCGGCGGAGCAGAAATGTGAGCCGACAGGAATGCAGGTGGCAGAACGGAGAAGAGCTCCAGCGGCACCGACCCGGACTCGTCTTCACCGCCTCACAGAGCACGACGAGTGTGTGACACCAAACCTTTACACACCGCTGTAACCTCTGTAAACTGAAAAACTGATTCATTAGCGATATTTATTGATGAAATTAAACTGTGCCTTCTGACGAGGCTCGTCTGTCGTGTTTTTTTTTTTCAGCTAACCTTTCAGCAGGTATTAAACTGGTGGACTTGTCACCAGACACGCAGCTGAAGGACGTTTTCTAATTCCTCGCGCAAAAACTAATTTTCTCAAACGCACCTTCACTCACAGAGCAATAACTCCGATTAAAGCTGAACGGAAGTCAGGTGTTAAAGAGAAGCTGAAAAGCTTTTTAGGAGTCATATACGTATATCTGAAATGGTTAATTAGTTGCAGATTTTATGCATTTATTAACATTTTGTATGTAGTGTAGTTAATATTTTCCCCCGACATATTATTTGAATGATTTCTAGAGTATGGACCCCAGCTAACGGGGATCCTAAACAACAAACAGTGTTCATTAAGCTCATGTTGCTGTACTAAAAAAATGTTTTTACTGCATGTAACACTGCTTGCTCCAACTGCATCCCAAAGGATGTAATAAAAAAAAAATTGGACAGCAGGAAAGGATGCCTGGTAGTTTTAAATTTTAAACCTCAAAACACTGTTTTACTGAAGCAAACGCGCAAGATGAGCCAAAAGGCGGAGATACTCGGAGGCAAAAGGAATCTAAAAATCTAAAATAAAGGGGAGAAAAAAACTGAAAAGGATATTTGGAAGTGGTGAAACTGGCAGGGAATAGCTAAAAATTGCTGCCATGGTTTTTTTTTTTCATCTTTTTATCTTTAACACGTACTTCATTTCAGGCAAATGGTTCTGCATGAGTGCCAGGAGATTTTGAAAAGGCGTGAGACGAGACTCGCACCATCATTTTAGATGAAATTACAATGTTTTTAATAGTTGGTTATAACAAGAAAAAGGAAAAAAAACAACAAAAAAAACCCTGCCCAGTTCCAGGAACTTTCCAGGGGCTCTTTAACACAAACATGATGTTTTTTTGGTGTTAAATAAGAAATCAAAATCAAAATATAAAACCACACAAAAGTACTTCAGGGTTGTTGTTTTTTTTGCCCCGTCAGAATCCGACCTGTGATCCAGGATTCACTCAGATCCCTCTAAGGGAAGCCCAGACGGCTGCAGACGGCAAAAGCTGACAGTAAATCCTCTTCATTCATCATCAGACCCCAAATTAAAGCTGAAATTGCTTTCTTCTAAATGGCCACGGCACAAAATCGCCAGGCGCTGCTGCAGCAGCAGTAAAAAAACGCAGCTCCACTCGGTTTCATTTGCATTACGGTTTTATGGCGGTGGCTTTTCGCTCGGTTCATTCCAGGTCCTGAATTAAATCTGAACCAGCTGTGGGTTGTTTCGGTTTTTTTTTCTCAGACGGGAGGGAAAACAGTCATAAGTGAAAGTGAAAATGTCAAAGTGTATGGCGACAGTACAGGATGTGCAAGTCGCCCTCAGCTGTTTGTGGCAGAAAGGAAAAGACTTGATTTAAGAGGTTACCTGAGGAGGACTGGGCGCTATTAAAGGGAAAAACTGTTGGGATTTTTTTCTGAGGGAAATTTATTGAAATCTGGATCTTGGTAACAAACGTCACACCCCGTTTGTTACCAAGGTACCCTACTTCCTGTTTCAAGAGCTTAATACAAATAAGTCACCAGAACCAGTCAACTAAAAGGAATTGGTATTGGGAGTCTACTGGTTCACCATTACATTCATCTCTGTATTTCTCCATGATGTTGGCTCAAAACAAAAGCTGTGTTTCCATTGACCACACAAACTAAGCAAATTGGAATTTTGAAAAGAAACTTGCTTAATGGAAAAACGGCAAATTAAAAAATATATATTAAGTTTTGGCACAGGGACGAGGCGTTTAGCGCATTTCACAAAACTGCATCGCTCGGGTCACGTGATCAACAACAGGATGTTTCTACCTGCGCAAACCACGAAGAAGGCGGCGGCAGGAGGATGATGGCGTGGTATACATGTTAATGACTTATCACGTGAACAAGCTTAGTCACGTGCAATTTTAATGGCGTTTCTACTTGATGGAAACATCACGATTGTAAAATTGAGATTTTTCGACATTAGTGGAAGATCAACCCAGTTTTGCACCAAGTCACAGAAAATAACCTTGGTGTTGATATTCTCATGTAAGGAACAGGCAGCACCTCATGATGGCCGCAGCCTCGGGCTCCTGTCCACCCATATCTCATGTTGTTGGTCTTCCTTTGTTCTTTGGGTGGGCTATACTGAAACCAACTTCATTGTGCTTCTGTAGGATAATAAAGACCGATTCGGATTTGCAGATTACACAAAGCTTGAACTTATTAGCAGATGAAAACCAGGAATTTTTCACAATAATGTTCACCTCCACAATGATTTTACAAAAAACAAAACATTAATTGGCGTTCCTGTTTAGAGTTGAGAGCATTAACTTAGTTGGGATTGTGTGCCTGAATCTTGTTTCTAAAACACTTTTACTACCTTTTTAACATGGAGCGTCTGCCACATGTGAAGTTAATGGTAAGAATCCAACCCACTTCTGCTTTAATTGGTAATCCCATGACCTTTATTTTTATCGTTTTCCATTTTAATTGTCATGGATAAAGAAGTCAATTTGCATGCGTTCCATAATGTAGCCAGTGATTGTGCAGTGGCAGCTGTAAATCCATCATGTTGGGTAACGTGACGATTCCAGTGGCACCAAATAACCGACAGTTTGTCACAAGATGAAACTTGTTGGTATGTCAATAACGTTTCAGCGTCCTCTGTGATGTAGGCAGAGGAAAGGCTTTAGTCGCTCAACCTCTCAGTCAGCTAAGAAATGTTGGTGGCATCAGCTAACTCACCCACTCAGTGGTTACCTAGCAACCACCTCCTGAGAAACTGGCACAGACACATTTTCGTGTTTTGCCATCATGCCTCAAAACTGCTTAAAAATAAAAAAAAATTTCAAATCTACTGTGTGGAGTGAAAAACATGGCTAAAATAGAAAAGGTCACACCGCCAGTTTGGCAGTGTATCAGATATTAAAAACAAAACCCTGATCAATAATCATCCATAGACTGATATGAATATCAGTCTATGGACTGAAATGCATCAACCTTTATATCTTGATGCATTTTTCAGCCATGTTGTCCAGACCTGATGGAATCTTTTTATGAAAAAGGTGATTATTTTGTGGAATAATAATTACTTTGTGTAGAGAAAAGTTTTAACATCTTTTTAATCAGTAACATAAACCAAACTAACAAAGTCCAAAAAACTGAAAAATACTGCAAGACTTAAGCATATATATTTCTATATATGCACAGTGTTTATTCCTTTCAGGCGGCCATATTCCCTTTGAGCTTGTCCCAGTGAGTCCATCTGTTGTGTTTAACGCTTGTCACACCTTCCCTGCGTTTGTCTTCAGTCCTGCTGTGTAGTAATAGAGCTGGAGCCTCATTCTTGTTTGCAGACTCGCGTCCTGAAAAATAAGTAGCAGAGTAAATAAATGCTATTCAGAGAAAAAACTAAGGATTTGTTACTGGAGCCAATTAAAACGTACAGGAGGAAGGCTGGCCATCTTCTTCGTCAGCATAATGTGGTCATGGTCGCCGTAGATGTTCTTGTCCTGCCCGGGGTCGTCTTCCAACATGTACAGCTCCCCCCCGTGAACATCCGTCAAGTTCACCTAGATTGAGAGACGGATGAGCGAGAAAGACAAACATAAGCCACGGGATCCGTCTGAGATGCACAAGATGGACGGATCCATCGCACTGAACCCAACCCGTTTAGAAGAGAAGACAAGAGGCAGGAGAAAGAGCCGTCACGGCGTGAGAGTCCTGGATGTGACACACCCACCTGGAAGGTTCTGGGATTGAAGCCAAGCCACACGGTGTATCTGTAGGCCCGGTTACGCATCGAGTAACCCATCACCTTGATGTCTCGGAGATCAGGAAGGTCAGAGTTGTTCTAAAAGAAGAATTTAGAGCAATGAAGCGTTTTTCTTTTCTTAATCTGAGCACATTTCTCTGCACAGCTGCCAAGTCATTGTATCAAGCAGGAGATGAGGCTGTTGCATCCTCACAGCTCTGGAGAGAACAGAGGAGGCAGCCCAGGTACAAACAGAGAGGGTAAAGGTCAGGATTACAACTGTACCGCCATATTTTGTGACAACAATAATTATTTATTTTGAACAAATCCTGAAAAAAAAATATACATATACATACGTTTAAACACATACACACAAAAAGCTGTTTTGCAAACATTTTAGCAGTTCCCACTACTTTACACTATTTTTCAATATATCCTTATCAAAATCCATGTGACAGTATATATTATATCAACATAGAAAACATAATTTTACACTATATCTCTACGTCTATATCCATCTCCATCTCTCTCTACATCTATATATTGATATATTTTATAGTATATTTAACTGAATCATTAAGAATAGCCCATATTATTTTACAGTTTCTGTATGTCCTCGATGTTCCATAAAACTATTTAAAATAATGTCTTGTATCTTTTTTGAATGCATTTATAGTTTTACAATAATTCAGTACTTTAGCAAAATTGTTTTGCAAAGTCACTCCACAGGTCGATACACACATGGAATAGGCTTCTTCCTATTTATTTTATTTACTTAAAATAAAATAAATTATTATTTTATTTACTTAAATAATTGTGATTTACATAATTTAATTGCACATAGTAATGACATCTAATCATACTGATGTTTATTGATGCTCTTATGAAACAAGCTATGGAGAAAATAAAACAACATTTCCGACAATATTGTTAGTTTTGTTTCTTCAGCAACATCATTAATGGACATTTATCAAGACAATAAATAAAAATTCTCATCATCATAGGAATTTCTTTAAGATTAATGATAAACGATACGATAAATGTCCACCTCTAATAAAGGCTCCAGCTGATAACCAAGCTTTCTTGTTTTTTGTGGGGTTTTTTTAGATTAACTGTAATTTAACCATCATGATGAAACTTTATGTCGTGTTCTGTAAATGCCCTACCTGCGGGGTGTCAGAGGGACGAGGGTATTGGCTGAAAGCCAGGATGTCAGGGTTCCTCCCTCGTTCTTTCTGGTGAAAGGTCTGGGCCAGGTTCCTTCCTTCTGTGCACAGCTCCACCTGAAACAGAACAGGAAGGGAGTAAACACTCAGCCTGTAGCGATTACCGATTTTGCTGGACAATAAAATGTCCCAGTAATTATTGTGATAAACCAGGATGTTGTTTTTGAGTCTATTTTCAAGTCATATCTTGATAACAGCATAATAATGAAGCTTCACCCTCTCAAGGACCAATAAACTTTAATTTAGTGTGGATCTGTAAAATATTATATATTACTACCATCAATAGCTGGTAATAAAAGCCATTTTTAGACTGATTCCCAAAATATCTGGAAAGCTTATTTCTACTCTCATGGTCTTAAATATCAAACAGTCCAAAACAATTAGGCCTAAATGCGAAACCTATCGCAACCGTTAGCAGAAACGTAGCTTGAAATTTAAAGTTATCATGCTAATATTACTAGCGTAGAAAAAAGTAGAACTCATGCGTAAAAAATAAAATAAACTAAAAAAGTGTTTTGAATCTACTAGGCTTTTAAAATCTTAAAAATGTCAGTTCTGGCCTTATGGTATGAATTAATTCAGCTGTGATTAGCAGCATTTACATCAAGCAGGGTTGGGTTAAAGTAGCCTTCCTTTTCCTAAAGCCTTCCTCCCACGAATGCCAAATTTCTTGCAATATTTCAAATCAGAACAAGGTTGGGGACTTTTTGAAAATAGATTAACTATATTGCAGATGTTCCACGTCAGTAAGTACACTGTACATCATCTGTTTTGGCACAGGAAAAGCCACCTGTTAGCTTTCTTAGCATTGTTTTCCAGAACATTTCCTTCTCAGTAACAAGAAATGTGTATTAATGACACATTTCTGCTCAACATTTAACTGCTATATGTGATTGATAAAAAGTTACAATCAAGATGAACCTAAAAGAATCTGTGTTGTACAACAGTTTGGCTTAAAATGGCTTAATATTAAGTCGGGTAAAAACATTTGTAATTAAAAAGCTCAATCTCCAATCTGAGCTATTAAATCTATAGTATAAAACCTCAAACCTGATACCTGGATACTCTGAGCTCATCTTGTGTTGCATAAATTTATTTGTTTGGTTTTTTTTACCTGGAAAGAAACTTCAGGGCATTCCTTAAGTGCTGGGAGGCCGGTCATGTTAGCAACCGTAGGAAAAATATCCACCAGCTCCACTGTGTTTTGGATAACTCTAGCATCTGAGAGCAAAAAATAAATAAAAATAAAAAGTCATACAGTTGAAGTTTTAACCAACCACAGCCAGCGAAGGTAGCCCAAAAATGTGTTTTATTTAATGGTGCATTTCATCATCATTGCACCACTTTTACTTGCAGAAAAAAGAAGACTATCCTTAGGCAATATATCCAAGAGTATCCATGTCTAAATACGTTTCTTTCAAGCTCCCTGTGTACGTTGAAGACTTCATTAAAAGTTTAATGGCTGCATTAGAAAATGTTTTAACAAGCTTTATGAGAGCACTTAAAAACCCACAAGTTTTCTGTTTAAATATGCACTAAGGCTGTGGAAAGCAAGAGACTTTTATGGCATTAAAAAGGTTTCGCCAGTAGAAGGTTCTTACTTGCGAAGCTGTACTCTGGTTGGGTTAAAACGTCAATAAAGGGGAAAGTAGACGCTCCTGGAGAGCTGTGGGAGGCCGTGACCCCAGGGACAAACACGATGAGGGGAACGCGTGTCACCACGTCAAAATTAGAGTATTTAGCCCACTCGCCGTGTTCGCCTAACGACCAACCTGTGTTAAGAAGAGGGGGGAAGAATTTGAGGTTTTGGATCAAAAACACTGATGTGACAGAGGTGAAGATAAATCAACATAGCACAAATAAAAGCATGGATTATATTTGTACACGTTTTTCCACGTCATCCGCCACTTAAATAATGTTCACGTTAATTTAGCTTTGACAAAACAAAAACAGCTGTTAAAGATGGGAAGTAATGCAAACAAAGAGCCACAGTTTTACATGACAAGATATTTGCTGTCACAACACTGCCATCTGGTGGTCAAAAGGAACTAAAGCAAGTCATTCTTGAGTGGAACGTCTTAAAAGTGTACAGGGAGGAAATGATTTACTGACACCGCTTATGAAGATGTGCAGAAGATCTTAAAATATATTTCATTGTTGTAGCATATCCTCACAGAAAAACCTTACATTAAGAAATAATTTTAAACTAAATCTCCCATGACATAAATGTAACTAAAGCACCTTATTTTGTTCATTTATTACCTGTTGGTAGTCTCTGGGAACTTTAAATAGTAAATAAATTACCTTATTTTTACCTGAGGTACAAACGTAACGTGACAAGTCCATGCCTTTAGGAGGCAATCGTTTCTCAAGAGCGGAGAGCCCAGACCCTCTGGACGAAGCGAAGGGTACTACATGGTTCTGGTTTATACCATCCTAGTTCCAACCCAGCTGAATCAAATGAGTGAATTACCTCTTCACCATGCCGTAAAGCTTGGCAAAGACCTGGCAACAAGTTCTTCATTTTATGCAGGTGTGTTTGGAGGAGCGTTGCATCTAAAACCTGTAGGATAGCAGATCTCCAGAACCAGGGTTGGAGACCCCTGGTCTAAAGAGAAAGTGCCAAGAGAAATGTCCATAGATCCCTTTCTTTGTCTGATCCAACCTTTTGAAAAATCACAGGTGAAGACCAGCTGCTATAAAAGATTACTTTCATAGTTTCTGCACATCTTCACTAGGGTGTACAAGTAAACCCAATATATGAGAGAAACACTGTTACGCTCCAGATAAGAAAACAAAACACTAATTTTAGGGCATAAAAGTCTTCTAACCATGATCCGATGTGAAAACCACCATTGTGCTGTCAGTCAACCCGAGAGCATCAAGAGTGCTGAGAAGCCTCCCAACCTGAGCGTCCATGTAAGACACAGCGGCGTAGTAGTGCTGACGGATACGCAGCTGGAAGACAATGGCAGAGCAACACTGTCATACTTCCTCATCAATGAAGAAGGAGCACACTATCATTAGACGTTGAAAGGTTTGGGGTTTTCTTTTTTTTTTTTTACCTGGAAGTCTTTAGGAATTGGTCCGTATGGAAAGCTGACATTTAGTTTCTGAACGTCCTCCCTCTTTCTCACATCGGTCCAGGGATTGTAGGCTACAGGAGGAAGGCGCTGGGGAACATCTGGGTCAGGGGCCAAAGTCATTTTATCTAAGGGGTATAGGCTCAGGTACTCCTGCAACATTGGAGGGCATTCAAGTGTTAAATATGGATAAAACGACCACAAAGAGACAGTCTGTCTATTGATGGGAATATCATCCACTTCCAATGTTTGCCATTAAATTCTTCACTACCGCTGATCTAAAAATTAATACTACCAACTAGCACCAACAAAACACCTCTCTGGAAGGTGTTTGGAGATTTCTAAATAAAACGTATACCAAGGATTTTCAAGAATCAATGCCGTTAACTTCTGTCCAGTACCTCTTGTTTTCTCGACTCTCCTTTTCCTTTCTCATTTGGTCTCAGCAGTTATCCCAAAAAGCTATTTTTCCATGCTTCTTCTCTTTCTCTTTTCTATAAGCCATTATTTCTCCCCATTTCCCCAACACCATTTACAAAGGCTTTGTGTCTGCTTTTGTCTAGGATTTGGGAGCATTTGTCCAAAACATACTTAAGCAAAACTGCCTCCTCTCACAGGACAATAACCTCCCCCCACCTCTCCCACTCAGCCGTAGTTGTGCCAACAACAGCCTGCTCATTCAGGGGCCGGGGGACCGACTGAATTGTTTATAATGAATCCGACTCAGAGTGACTGAAGCGCTGTCCTTGTGCCGTGCATTACACAGACTCGACCAGAACGACGACAGCGGCCAGCCAAACGCAGCGAGATGGACATTTTGAGTACGATTGTCAACTTTATGAAGATTTGAAATGATCCCAGTTTATTAAAACTGAGATTTAACTGATCATTTCCAAAAAAATTATTACATGAATGATTAATGCAGGCTGAGCTGATACTGATCAGAACCACCTTTCACTTCAGTTACAGCTTAAAGACTCTTAAAGGATCTTCAAATGTAGAGACTGAAATGTTTGCTCATTTGATTTAAATGAAAATAACTCAAGCTCATGGATTCAGAGATGGAGCTAGGTCTGGACTTTGATTAGGCCACTTAAACACGTGAATTTTTTCATGTGTAGTTCCAATCGTTTTCTTATCCCTGATAAACTTCTTTGACCCTGCTGAAGAAAAAGCATCCCCACCTTGCATTAATGTGGGGAGGGTGAGCTTTGGGAGTTAAGCAGCTCATTTTCTGCCTTTCATTAACTAAATTTGGATTCTTCTGACCAAAGCAGCTTCTTTTACATGTTCGCCATGCCTCCTATATGTTTGAGGGAGACAACAGGAAATCAGATTTCTGAACAATAGATGTACTGTTGAGAAAACCCATAAGGGTAACGGCTGCGTTTACTACTCTTACATGCTAAATTTGTAGCATAAATGATGACTGTCCTCAAATGTTTCGCCTGTGGATCTCTGCAGCTCCTCCAGAGGTAGCATAAGCCTCCCACCGGCCTCCTGGCCAACGCCCTCCTTGGCTGGGCGGTCAGTTGAGATGGCGGCCATGTTTTGATAGGTATGGATTTCTATTTTTCGTTGATGACCTAGATGTATTTCGTAAAATGTTCAAGTCTTTGGAACTTCCTAATTTAATCCCTGATCCATCCTTTGTGATTTTTAAGAACCGATAGGTCACTTATCAGGTGACCTATAAGTGGTTGAAATAGATTTTAATTTAGGGCAAAAGCAAATTCCTTTGTTTTTATTCATTTGAAAAACCTTAAGACCAACATTTTACTTCAAGTTTCATAAATATTCCACACTATGACATATAAAATCCTACTAAATACATTAAAAAATGTGGCTGCAAAGCAACAAGTATAAAAAAAGAATATGAAAACTGTGTAACCTCATAGCATTACTAAACTAACTATCTGTAAGATCTTCTTTAACAGGCAAATTAAACACCAGATCACTTCTATTTTTACTTTAACTACACAGTTTCAGCTTTGTTGACACAATGAGGATCAGAGAGGACGAGCCATATCTTTGATATGCAGCTGCATTCATCCAACATCTGACAATGCACAGCTAAAATGTTTAATTTGCCACAGACTGTCATTTTACACGATCCGCTGCATAAAACTAAATTCGCAAATGTTCCTGTTTAGCATGTTATCACATCAGTCTCTCCCAGCTGCTCGACATGATCAAAATCAATAACAGCAGCATTTGTTGGGAGACGTTTATGTGAGGACATGAAGTTGGTGAATGCATCAGAAGCTGCTCAATTAAAACCAATTCATCAGGAAGCTTGTTGACTGGTTGAGTCTGATTGATGAGGTACGTTTCCACTCTGATGAATTACATGTTTTACACAAGACATGTTGTATAGGCTGCGCCATAAATAAAGACTCATGTACCTGTGGGATCCTGAAAGGTATGTGCGGTTTGTGAAAGCCCACAGCCAGGAAGAAAGGCGCTCCGTCGCTGGCCCGAATCTTCAGTAGCCTCACCGCTTCGTCGGTGCTCTCCAGGTCCGGCAGGGTTCCCCCAGGCTGCTCCGTCACGTTGACCGCACACAGCAGGTTGGCATGGAGCCGACCGTCCTCGCCTTTACACATCTGGAGAGGAGATGTTCACTTATTCGCTTTCAGAGATCATTTTGATCGTGCGTCCTCTTCCTGTCCACTCCAGGTCCAAAAGTCATTCTTCAGTCACTGGCTGGCTGAAGGCCTGTCACGATTGACAAATTTTGCTGGGCGATAAATTGTGATAAACAATAATATTGTTTTGAGATCATTTTCAAGTAATATAGCGATAATGGAAGTTCACCCTCTCAAAGACCAATAAACTACTTTAACTTTCGTAAAGAACACTGGAGAGGAAGATATTTTAAATATTTAAAACACAAGGTTATACAATAAATATAACAAATAAGAAAAAAAAGGAAATAAAAAAACTTCATAAAACCAAAGCCATAAATAAAATGGACTATGAAGTCTCCGTAAACAAAACTGCCCTTCAATCAACAGAATGGGAATTATGGAGCTCATTTTAATTAATTAATGCAATTAATTGAACTGCTTACTGTGACAGGCTTAGCTGGATGTAAAGCAGGTGTACACTGTTCACTCCTTCACACACTGGAACCCCACATGTTGTCATGACAACCATTTCAAACACTGTGCCAGCCTTCTAGCCCAGTTATTCTTGTTTGTCTTATTTTAAACACAACTCTGTCATAGAATCTACTTCTCTTTTTCTGGGCTGTTCATGTAAACTTGTGGCAAATAAAGCTGGATAGATGAAGTTACCCTTCTTCAATTTTTAAATGTAAAATAGTGCGTTGTTATGAACAGTGCAAGAGAAACATGATTTACAGTATTAGGTGCAGCTACAAACATCCACTAAGCATACACAAAGTGAGGTGTGGTCAGGATTAAATGGGGGTTTTTTTAGCAGACGGCACCATTTTATATCGCAATAACCAACACTTCATTTTATTTTTTACATTGCAGGTTAAAACCATTCAAAGCACCAGTAGCAGACTCCAAGTTCCAGTCTGCCATCAGCTTCCTCACCATATGCTCGTTTTGAAATTACCACATTCAAATCATCAGCACTGGAGTACCACAAGGTTGTGTTACTGTGTCCCCACCTAATCCAAATCCAATCTATTGGCAGAAATTCCACACTGAAGGTCCAAAAGTTTGAAGATGACAACTGTGGGTAGATGGAAATAATAGTGAGGCTTAGTTTTGGAGTAATTGGACGGGGTATTGTGACAACCAACTGCAGTTGTACTGAGACATGCATACTGCCACAGTATGTGACAAATGTATGTCTCAATACATTTGAGACAAATTTATGGGAAATTCAGACTTCTGACTATGAGAAGAAAAAAACCCCCAAAGGGAATGGGTTCAAAATGCTCGCTAGGCAGGTACAATATGATGCTTGGTCTGGACAAAATGTATTTAGACCAGGGGTGCAAAAAGTGGGTCCTGGAGGGCCGGCATCCTGCATGTTTTAGTTCAACGCACCTGAATCCAATGATGGCTCGTTAGAAGGCCTAAGAAGAACAATGACATGCTGAGAAGGTTGTTGGGCGAAAACTAAAACATGCAGGATGCCGGCCCTTGAGGAAAGACATTGGGCTCCCCTGCTTTAGGCAGAAGGCAAAATTTGTTCTAAGAAGTCCGACAATAAAATGAGGTAAAAAGCAAATCTAGAAACGAAGAGGCAAAATTAACACCTGTGAGCTTTGAGAAAAAGAGGAAAGAAAACATTTGTGTTTTCCTGGATACAACAAAAAACTAAATGTACAATTAGAAAAACTGTAAATACTAATAAAGCAAAAAATAAATAAGTCACTTCCAATGTCAGGCACCATCAGGGCCTAAATAGATTCCAGTGTAGGTGTGTGCACATTACTTTAGTTAGATTTGTTTTGGTAGACAAAGTTAATCTTTAAGTTTGTGTTTTTTATACACAGCTTTTCTGTCTTGTGCCTTTTGTAAACTACTGTGCAGAATAGCCTACATTGAGCTGCTGCACTAAATTTAATCTGCTGCCCTCGTCCATGCTTAAACACCGACCGTCAGTAAACAGTAAGACGTTTCTCTTCAGTCTAATATTTTTCCCTTCATGCTTTGTCCCATTGAAGAAACAAAACATGGAGGCGTTTGGTCATCTTTCCTTCATCAGAGAATCATAATGTAGCATTCAGAGCTTCACTGGAGCAGAAGGAAATCTTTGATGTTTAAACTTAAGGTAGGATTGTATCGTCAGTGAACCGAGTTTATGTGGTTCCCATTTCCTTTTTTTTTCCCCTTCCTCTCCTACAGGCTGGTTTGCCGTGTGGCACCGTCAACAAAATATTTATCTTACATAGACTGTTATCTAATGTGCGACATGTTAAAATGTTGAGTTTGTCCAGGTTTCGAGAAACAAATGCACAATATACATTGTATGAAGGTAAATGTTTTATTAAGCGCAACTTTCCCAACAACTCAAAAACAGGGGGAGAAAAAAAAAAAGATGCAAATGTTGGGAAGTCCCACACAGAGAGGGCATACCCTATCTGCGATACCGCTGGAGGTAAATGGCTTTTCGTTGCAGTCTTCTGTTGGGAGAGGTCGGTGTAGGAGGAGGTGCGGCTGTAGGACGAGGCGTGACTTTAGGAGGAGGTGGCACATTGGAGAGAGGTGGCACATTGGAGAGAGGTGGCACTGTGGGAAGAGGTGCAACTTTGAGAAGAGGGGCAGCTGTAGAAAGAGGGGCAGCTGTAGAAAGAGGGGCAGCTGTAGAAAGAGGGGCAGCTCTTTGAAGAGGTGGGGCTTTAAGAGGAAGTGGCGCTTTGGGAAGAGATGCAGCCATAAGAGGAGGTGAGGCATTAGGAGGAGGTACTACTTTGGAAAGAGCTGCAACTGTATGAAGGGGTCTGGCTTTAAGATGAAGAAGGGATTTAGGAGGCAGTGTGGCTTTAAAAGGAGGTGCAGCTGTAGAAGGAGGTGCTGCATTTGGAGGAGGTGCAGCTATATGAAGAATTGCGACTTTAGGTGTGGCTTTAGGAGGAGGTGCAGGTTTAGGATGAGGTGCCACTATGGGAAGAGGTGCAGATGTAGAAGGAGGAACAATTTTAGAAGCACGTGCAACTGCATGAAGAGATGCCACTTTACGAGGTTTGGTTTTAGGGGGAGATGCAGATTTAGGATGAGGTGCCACTTTGGGAAAACGTGCGGCATTAACTATATGAAGAGGCGTGGATTTAAGAGGAAGCAGGGCTTTACGATGAGATGCAGATTTAGGATGAGGTGCAAATTTGGGAAGAGGTGCAGCTGTAAAAGGAGGTGCTGCATTTGAAGGAGGTTCAGCTATATGAACAATTGTGACTTTAGCATGAGGTGCAGATTTGGCATGAGGTGCAGATTTGGCATGAGGTGCAGCATTTGAAGGAGGTTCAGCTATATGAACAATTGTGACTTTAGGATGAGGTGCTGCTTTGGGAGGATGTACAGCTATAGGGGGAGGTGCTGCTTTACGAAGCAATTCAACTTCAGGCGGAGGTGCAGCTTTGGGAAGAAGTGCAGATCTAGGAAGTGGTGCAACTTTAGGAGGATGTGCAAATTGAAGAGGCAGTGCAGAAACTTTAAGTGTCTCTCTAAGATCAGCTGAAGCTATAGATGGGAGTTGGTGGATAAGCAGGAATTGATTCTGTCTTTTTATCACCTGCTCCACGTTGGCTGAAACTGAATCCTCTTTGCATCCAACTATGTTCTGGTCTGGTTCTGTCAAAAGCAAAAACAGTCTGGTTAGCTCAGCTTTATATGTTTCAGGGGTTTTAACATCTTAGGCTGCTGTTATAAGTAAAGTTTGCTGATTGACTTTAAAACTAACCTGCTTGTTTGATTTTCACCAGGATTTGAGATGCTCCATTTGCTGGGGCTGGAGGAAGACAAGACGGCGTCAATGGCAGATATGGGTCCAGTGAAATGGAGGTGAGCTCACTGGGAGTGTGGGTGTCCATGGTGCTCAGGGTGTCCACAGATCCAACCAAAGCGTTGGGGCTTGGCTTTCTGGCTCGACCCGGAGTTTCAGTCATCTCACAGGGCAGCGCCACCAGCTCACTTCCCAGTGGGAGCTTTGTGTCAAAGAAGGGCTCATCCAGGGCCTTGTTGGGGCAGCTTATCTGCTTCCCATTTATAGGGGGAAAATGGCAGGTCTTCCTGCTGCTCGCTCGTCTGCGGGGGGATTCGGAGGACTTTGGCTGGAAGTCCAGGAGCCGAAGCGAGGGAGAGGGTTTCTGCCGGATGGAGTGGCCCAGTCTCTTCAGAACAGCGTTGTTCCTGGCCATCACAGAGTCACATAGCCTCTCTACGCGCTCAACAAGGGCAACCGCGTCGGCATGCTGAACTCTCTCCATCGCCAGCATCCGGGAGTTGTAGCTGCAGCCGTCTGCGGTCTGTGAAACAAAGATTTTTACCGCTCCAGCTCACAAAAATCCCTTGCAACAATTACTACTACTCATTTTAAATCATTCATAATACTATAAATAACTGAACTAGTCAAATGCAACTCTACATTCATGTATTTGTTAACAAAAAATATTTCTTAATTTGAAAAAGTTCTTAAATTGTAAACTCTTGTAAACTAGGCAGCATCTACATTTTGGCTTTAAGATTTCATCGAATTACATCAGCCATCTAAATCTAAATAAAACATTCATCAACAATAAAGTTTTAAATAGAGTGGTTATTGATTACTTACATTACTGTGAATGCCAAGCCTCTCAATCCCATGCCACTGCATGACGGAGTTTGTTCTCTTGGAAGGAGCCATGCGGCTAGCAAAACCTTGACCAGATCGTGGATCGAGATAATCGCAGGGCGGAAAAAAAGTGCAGTTTCTCTCAAAGGTTCAGAGTTTGTCTGACTGTGAAAAGGAATTCTGCAGCTTGGGTTTTGGTTTGTGACATGTCAGAATGTTACGCTGCTTTCAACATTCTGGTGACGCCATGGAGACGGGCAATTTAAATGTTCGCTCAGAGTTTGGCTTTGCATCTTAAGTGTTTTTCATGACGTGTACATGAAGGTTAGTGGAACAAACAAAGCTGTTTCATAAGAAAGAAAACTTGCAATACCAAATCCAGAAGTTTGAACTTCAGTAACTGGCTGTGGAAACACTTTGTATCTTAAATACATAATATAGATGCATCACAAGTATGGAGTCAGATTGTAGACTCAGGATTTATTTTAATCAAGTTACTCAAGAAAGGGTTATGTTTGTAAAACTCCTTTATATCCAGTTTAACAAGCTTTCACCTAATGGGAGTTGTTTTTATTCAGCCTGCAATCATCCAACTCAAAAATGTTTCAAAAAATTTACCATTTATCCTAAAACATTGACTTGACCAGCTAGAATCAGTCTTCAGACATTATAAACAAATCTCTGAATGTCTGCTCTGTGTCTAACTTGTGGTTCCCTAAAAATGTGTTACTATGAGCCTGCGGAGCCAAAGCTTCTGCAGGTTAATCCCACCGGAGTCCGATTAAAGCTTCCAGTGGGCTTCTGGCTTCCTCTGCAAATCCATATTATCTGTACAGGTGAACCACAAGGTTGTGTTGTCGTGCCCCTTATCTTCATTCCCTAAACTACCGACTGTAACTCCACTGAGAAGATCCTGAACACAGATGACGCTAATATGGTAGTTTTATTCGATAGTGATGTTTTTTGTAAAAATTAACAGTTTGATCAACCCCCACTAAATCAGATATGGTCTGTAATATGATTGCCCTTGCCTGTACATAACCATATAGTTTTCACATAGTCCATACCTCCAGGGTAGAGTTATTCACTCTTTAGTAAGTGGCATATCTCTGAGAGAATATGCTACTTTGATTTTGTTGATTTTAGGAGCTCTAAAATCAACAAAACAAAATTTAAAAGATAGAAGATAAACAACTCATACCAACCGTCATAGTCAGTGATTGGGGACTGGTTATATTATTTTTTTAGAACCTTGGCACTTTGGAGTCATTGAGTCAACTATAAACTCCTCTGTAAGCCATAGTACGTAGAGTCAAATGCAAAACCATGTGTAAGAGATTTATGTGAACTGAAACAGCACAATGGTCCCAAACAGCAGAAAATCCACGACAGCATGGCTGAGTCTGAATTCCTCCACAATGATGGTAAACATTAATAGAGACACACAAAGGACCATAACATCAGCTTATACAAATTACGTCCACATTGAACTGGGTATATTTTGATTTCAATTTTGTCTCAAGGAAACCTACTAAAAAAATTTAAATTTCTAAATAACTTATTTGAATGTTTGAATCCCTCTATTAATCCTTATTATAACAAGTATGAGACACAATATCACAGCTCAGTGGTCAGCAGTGCTTTTACAATGCATTCTTCTTCTACTGAGGAGTCAGTCAATTCAATTGTTCCTTATTTATATGTTGTGCTAATCAATTTACCTTGTTAAAACAGTTTGTCATACAGACCACAGGAGAGTCCTGTCAAATATTAGTCAGGGATAAGTTGTTCCCGATGAAGGACCAGCTCTTATACTACCATCCAGGGCAATAACCATGTTTTAAACATCCAATTCCATATTCTTACCTTTTGCTTCTCAAATCTAAAGGAAAATGGGTGATATGCAGGAATAGACCAGCTGTAGGGGTAGTCATCAGTGTGGTTTGAAGCAATTCCTATGGAAAGAAACAAGTGGACATATAAGCACAAGGGGCTAAACTTGTGATACATCATTTCAAATTGTTTTTAGGATTTTTTTCTTTCAGTAAAACACATTGTTGCTCATACCTGGATGAAACACCTTCCCCACTGACATGGTGTAGTAGCCTTCAGATTTAAAGTGCTGCGGCAGAGTAGTGTAGTTCCCAGAGTGGACTCTCCAGTAGGAGTTGAAGTCATAGAGTCTGGTCGTGTCCGGTCTGCGACTGGTCAACATGGATGTGCGACTGGGAGCGCACACGGCTTGCTAGAGAAAGAGGGGGGGAAAAAATGGCTCTCAAACGCATCAGTGAGGCCAAGCTGTCCCAACTGGGCATGGACCAGTATAATTCACACATTAAAAACAAAATTTATTATATAATCCAATGACTTAACACCGAAATGAAACAGTTACACCTTCAGTTACCGGTAAAATGTTGTATATACCTACAATAATGTCATACAACAATACGTTTGCATTTTTATTTTGATCCAGAGAATCAAGAAAATGTATAAAACACCCCTCACATTTAGTATTGGTCCAAGCGTTTAATATTGAACAGAATTAGATATTTTTGGAGTTCGGCTTTTTAATAGAAAAACATTAGGAGAAAAACGGCAGCTAATTGCTGCTTGTAGCTTGCAATCAATTTTTATTAATAAGAGCATACAATTTTACCCCAACAAAGTGGGTAAAATGGAAACAAAGTGTTTTTTGTTTTGTCTTCTTGTTTATATATACAGTATATACACTGCTCAAAAAAATAAAGGGAACACTCAAATAACACATCCTAGATCTGAATGAAAGAAATATTCTCATTGAATACTTTGTTCTGTACAAAGTTCCATTTGCACAACAGCAGGTGAAATTGATTGTCAATCAGTGTTGCTTCCTAAGTGGACAGTTTGATTTCACAGAAGTTTGATTTACTTGGAGTTATATTGTGTTGTTTAAGTGTTCCTTTATTTTTTTGAGCAGTATATTTATATATATATATATATATATATATATATATATAAAGAAGCTGGAAATCATTTAAAATCTTTCTACAAAATCTTGCTCTCACCTGGGCAAACGCATTGAGGAAGACTTGGCTTTTGGATGCCAGCTGGTCAATGTTGGGAGAGTTTGCGAGTGTGTCTCCATAACAACCCAGGGATGTCCGCAGATCATCCGACACAATGAAGAGGACATTACTCCTCTCTGAAAACAAGCAGACATTAAAAGTTTAACCAACAGACACTTTAATGACATACACTGATAGCAGGTAATAGGCCAGGAAGCTGAAAAAAAAAGCAGAGTGTTTACTTTGAAACAAACAGATAATAGCCACTTTCACTTCTCCTAATGTCCAGTTCGTACGTCATAAAGAGACCCACTAAGTCAGTGGTTCTCAAGTCCGGTCCTCAGGCCCTCCTGCCCTGCATGTTTTAGGTGTTTCCTTTTTGCCGCACCTGGATTGAATCTGTGGCTGATTGACAGGTTTCTGCAGCACTTGATGCAATCATTTGAATCAGCTGCTCTGGAATAGAGGCACATCTAAAACGTGCAGAGCAGGACTGGAATCCAGAAGCACCGCACTAAGTGAACAAATACTAAGAGTTAACGTTAGACTAAATGACATTTTGATACTTTCTTGGTTAAGACTCGTGAAGTTACAACAAACAACGCCGTCACAGAAACGACTGCCAAATGAACGCGTTGTTCAGTAAAAGAGAACAAAGCTTATTTTAGAGTTACTTCCTCCTGGTGAGTTATCTACCTGCTGTGGCCGCAGCAAGTAACAGCAGGAAAAGCCACGTAAAAACTCCCGGGTTCATTTCTGCGCTGTACGACACCTTCCACAGGCTCCGTGAACTAACAACACAAGCTTCACGGCAGCTGGTTAAATAACTTCCTGTTAATGAGTCAGCGAGGTGCTGCGCGCTCATTGGTCCATTCAGCTTTCCATGTTGGCGCGAGCCCGTCAATCACTTTATTGGGCAGCAGGTTGTCAGAAATAAAGAACGTTCCCGTCCGGCGTGGACAAAGTATTGTTTATTAGTTTAATATTCTTAACTAATTCTTGTCTTTGTGGACTTCATTTACTTCAAAATTTTTAACAATTAAAATAATAAAACATCGTATTGTGCTTAGACACAATAGCACACCATGTTTTTTTTTTTTACATTACATATATAAAAAAACATAAAACGATGATTATCATCGTAATGATCTTATTACCAAATCTCGTCGGTTTTTGTTTTGCCTTTTAAACTGTTCTTTATTCAAACCCACAGGAATAACTATCTGATAGTGAAATTTTAACCTGCAAACACGTAACAGTTGACTGTTTTGTTTCTGATTGCGTCTAACTTGACTTTATAAAGGCAAAAACAACCCAAAGAGGTCTCACTCTGTCCAAAATTTATATGTCAGCCAGTCTGTGAAAACAGAAAAAGGCTATGAGTATTTCTCGAAGTTCTTGCCTTTTTTACCTTATAAGAGCGAAACTTTAAGTTCAGTTTGCATCCTTGTCCTTTTGTTTATGGAGTGACGCCACAATTATGATTATTGTACTGGTTAAAAGTTAATTCTTGCAAAACTCTAATTTAAATAATCAAATAATTTAAACAGTGAAGACAAATGCATTTCATTTATCAGCACAATATCTAATTACAGTTAAAACACAACCAAAGTTTTTTTTTTTATCAAGTTATTTATAATTTTTTTTCTTATTGTGGTTTTACTTGCAATCTGGTGTGATTTTTTTTTAATTTTTTTTTTACAAAAATTAAATATATTTTCTTTTATTATTGGGGGACTAAATTATTTTTCAGAAATGTTTATTTAATTCGTTGTTTGTTTAGCCAATCTTTAATTATTTGGGTTAGTTTTCTCCGTCATTCGTTCTTTCTGTTCAGCTGAAAAGCTTATATGTTCCTTTAAATCACACATAAACACATTTGAGTTACTTGTTGGGTTTTTTAAAATAAAATAAAAGTACTGAATTATTATTATTATTATTATTGATCATTTTGGCAGGTGTTTTACTTAAATAAAAAGCAGATGCACATACTCTGAGTTTTCTGCATTAGCTTTGAAAAATTAGCCGAGACTTCCTGTGCAGAGTAAGGCCTGCTTTCAGACGGAGACGATCTTTGATCGCAGCAGCAGCGGCGGCGGCTCGGACATGGCGAACGTCGCGGCTGAACTTGACATTTCCAGCGCTGAAAGCGAAGAGTCGTCTCGTGAAGCCAAGAGGGCGAAAGGTGACGACAAGAATGGCGAGGAGACCGGAAATGAACCGGAATGGAAGAACATTCTCTCTACGTTCACAACGTCCAGCGTGCTGAGTGATTCTGCCCGGGAGAAAATCATGTTTCTCCACGGAAAGGTGTTTTTCTCTTTAATTTAACCGAACGTCATTTTATTGCTATTACATGAAATAGGTTTATTTTGCTAAGTGAACGAGTTTACGATCATCTCAGTGGCTGGAAGTACGAGTTTAGCTCCGATAGTTGTTGAAAGCTGTGTGATGAAGTTGTAAGAAGGCGGTGCGTTATTCACTTCCGGTTTATTATTTCAAAATAGTAGTCCTATATTCTTAAGTCTTGCACTGATTTATTTCAAAGTGAGTGCGATGGATAGTGTCGCAGAAATAGAGGTGCTGAGCATGTCCTCTTCAGATAGCTGGTGATGAGGCCGTGGTGGTCCTGGAGAAGACCCCCATCAGAGAGGAGTCCCTGGCGGAGCTCTTCAGGGACTCCAAGCTCAGGCTGGACATGAGGAACGACATCTACAGCTCCTACCGCCTCCAGGCGCCCCCTCACCTCAATGGTAAACACAGGGCGGCATGCAAAAGCGTTCATAAACACACAAAGTGGGATGGAATTATGTAGATTTGAATTGGGTCTACATTTTTAGCTGCACCATTCTATTTTTTTTCTTTTTTGAAAGGGGCAGTATCATGTAAAATAATTTTTTTTAAATTTTTTTAGCTTTACAGCAGGTTGTAATGTTTATCACTCATCAAAAACAAACCTGGAGTGTTGCTTTGATTCTGTCATGCATGTTTGAGAAATCCCTTAATCTCCATAGCAACCATTCAGTTGTCCAAAACTCCTGGGTGGACCTAGCTCCACCCAGGTCCTAGGACCTTTATCCTCTAAGGCTAAATCTTCTTTAGTCTTAGAGGATAAAGCTACCCCTCAGAGCTGCAGTTTCCAGGTTTCTAAGCTTCTGCTCCACAGACCAGCCTTCCTCCACATCTCCCATACTCAGCTCCTACAGACTAGCCAGCAGCAATTAGCAAACACCTGTTGGAACTGTGCATCAGCTGAACTCATTATAGGAGCCACTTCTCTGTGCAGCGCTGGTAAAAATGTTGTTAAAGGGTTAATAGAGGAGCCATATTGAGATGACTTCCTGAAGGCGGAGTTTCAGAAAGAGCAGGAGCTTCTTAAAGAGACAGAGGCCCAAATTTGGGGCGTTAAATTACAAAGTCAAATTTCTTTCAAGTCATATTTGATATATACAGCTTTTTTATAACAACTGACGACAACATAGTTATTTGATTGTTTTACAAAATGCCACATATTAAGAGAAATGCATAATACCGCCCCTTTAACTTGTACATTTATTTTTTGCATCATTTTCCTTCCACTTCACAATTGTCCACAGCTTTCTGTTGATTTACTGCATAAAATCCTGACAGCACGCAAACATTTAGAGGTGAAGAACGCTTTCTCCAGGGCTCTGCTTCGTCTCGTAGAGATCAAGACCACGGTGGTGTGTCCGGCCACAGAGAAGCACGTGAAGAAGTACAGGCGGCAGGAGAGTTTCCTGGTGGAAGAGACGGGGGACGACTACCGCTCCGTCACTCTGCCCTACGTTCAGCAGCAGAGTTTGAGCCTGCAGGTGAGGAAGCCGCCCCAAAATCCGCCGACTTTCTCGGTTGCAATTTCACGTTGCGTGGCGAGCCACGATCGTTTGCGTTCGTCTTCCTCGTCCAGTGGGTCTACAACATCCTGGAGAAGAAGGCCGAGGCAGAGCGGGTGGTTTACGACGATCCGGACCCCGAGGTCGGCTTTGTCCTGCTTCCTGACCTGAAGTGGGACCAAAAACAGGTGAAAGACCAGAACTTTCCTGGCAATTTTACTATTTTTTACACACACACACACACAAAAAAAAATTCCAACAAATATCCAAAAGGAACCTAGTCTGTCATTTACCGCCATGTATTCATGGGTGACAAAAGCGCGTTTGTTGACAGAAGACGGATTTTTTTTTCGTGAGTTTCACTGAGCGTTTAATCCAGAGCGAACCTTCGCTGTACAGCTGTTGGTTGAACGTTTATCCCCTTCGGTTCTGGATGCAGCACAACTGGAAGGATTTTTGCTCTTCCTTTTTTTTTTTTTCTTTTCTTCAGACAGTTGTTATGGTGTGTGTGCCATGGCAACCGGGTACCTCGGGGTGCCAAGCGCAGAGAGAGAAGGAGGGAAATCCAGCACTTCAAAAACACAAAATCTTACCATGTAAATTTTTTTTTTTGGTCCAGTTTCTAGCGCAAACATTTTCGTACACTTGAAATAAGAGAAAACTAACTTACATGTAACGTCTTGGCAAGACATAGAATCTTGCTTTAATTGCTTAATATTGATGAAGGAGTACTAGTAGCAGATTATTTAATTTATAACGTCACTGTGGGGGTAATTTGCTCCACTTTCAGTCACGCCTTCCTCTGTCAAGTCTCACAGGATCATTTTTCACTCTTTCAGGTGGACGACCTCTACCTGATCGCCATTGCTCGTCAGAAAGACATCAAGAGTCTTCGAGACTTGTCGTCGGAGCATCTCCCACTGCTGCGCAACATCTTCCACAAGGGAAAGGTAAGACCCCAGACCTGGACAAACATGAAAAAGTTCAACTTCTTGGGTGGATTTGTTGGAGAAAATACAACGATTAAAGCTCTTAATTAAGAGCTTTGTCAAAATTCAAGACACCGACGATGGTAATATCTGCGGTACAGGCGGCCATCTTGGAGCGCTACAACCTTCCGGCCAGCAAGCTGAGAGTCTACCTGCACTACCAGCCCTCCTACTACCACCTCCATGTCCACTTCACCAAGCTGGGCCACGACGCGCCGGGCTGCGGCGTGGAGCGGGCCCACCTCCTGGCCGACGTCATCCAGAACCTGCAGACCGACCCGCAGTTCTACAGAACCAGGACGCTGTGGTTCCCCCTGAGGGCGGACGACGGGCTGCTGGGCCGGTTCAAGGAGGCCGGGAGGCTCTAACTGAGACCACACTCTCAAATTCAGATGGGTTTAAATAGTGACCTTCTTCTGATTCCTCTAGGGTTTATTTTTTTAAGTTTCTTGTGCTTATTTTAATAAATTTTTCGTATTATTTGGCTGAATTCAAGTATTTTTCTACTGAATTTTCCCTTCAAATGTTAAGAAACCTCTCTAAGACCGAAGTGAATCTAGAAACCAGTTTCCCTTTTGTTTTTCAGCAGACTGAGGCTTTTATAAGTTTGAATTATTTTATTAGAATTTTAGTTTGTTTTTTTTTTAGTTTTAAATGAAATGAAACATAATAGAACATCTCTGTTGCCTCCCATTTCTTTTGATTATTTTGATGTTTCTATGTTTTAAAGGAGCAATATTATGTGTTTTCCTGCCACAAAGTGCTATTGCTTAGCACAATAACTTGTTATGTTATAAAAAAATCTGTATATGAAATATGGCTTAAAAGAAATTTGACTTTGAAATGTAATGACTTGAAATTGGGCCTCTGTCTCTTTAAGAAGCTCCTGCTCTTTCTGGAGCTCCGCCTTCAGGAAGTCATCACAACATGGCTCCTCTATTAACCCTTTAACAATATTCTTTTACCAGCGTTCCTCTGAGAAGTAGCTCACACAATGAGCTCAGTAGATGTCAGTTCCACCAGGTGTTTGCCAATTGCTGCTGGCTAGTCTGCAGGAGCTGAGTGGAGTCTGCTCTGTGAGGTGGAAGCTCATGAGCATGAAAACTGCAGCTCTGAGGAGGAGCTTCATCCTTGAAGGTGGAGCTAGGTCCAACCAGGCGTTATTACACAGCTCAATGGTTGCCATGGTGATTAAAGAATCTCTCAAACATGCATGAAAGATTCAAAGCAACTCTCCAGGTATGTTTTTGATGAGAGAATAAGATGATGTAAAGCTCAAAAACATCAATTTTACATAACACTGCCCCTTTAATTAAAATGGCTCTGGCTAAAGAAACATCAGTGGCTTGGAAAAACATCCAAAGGATTCTCAGACCTTTGGAGGAGTTGAGTGATAGGATCTGATGAAACCATCTTTGAAGTGTTTGGCTGCAGTTTGACACTTTGCATCTGGAGAAAAATCAGCGGACTCACCCGGTCAGAGCCTGAAAGTGTCTGCCCATCGCCTCCCCCATCCAACCTGACTGAGTTTGAGACGATTTTCAAAGAATATTGGCAGCAAATCCTCACGGGTTCAAACTGAGCAGAACTGTTGCATCACAGCCACAAAGATCCACGACTAGCTTCTGCTGAAGGTGTTTTTACTCAGCATGATGTAAAGGGCCTGAAACAAAATCCCTCAGAGAAACAACATTCTGTTTACGCTTTCTCGTTCTGGGTTCACAGAGCGAAGGTTACCGAGCATATCAAAGGATTGAAATGACCAGAATCAGGCTAAAATTGCAAAAGTGAGAGGATTTGGTGTTATGGGTGCACCAATTGCAGTTTTCTGGCCAATTGTCGACTTTTAAAAAGTCCTATCTGCCAATTCAGATTTTTTTTTTTTTTTGTCAGAAAAGTTGTTCAAAGTCATTCAGACCATTTGGAGGTAGATAAGATCTCAGGTCTCCAAAAGTTAAGGAAATCGGGGCATCTTCTGGAACAACGTCCGACTCAATAAAATGTAAGTATTATTGAAAAGCTTCATCATGTCAGTGAGTCCAGTTTGCTGGCCACCGGTGGTCTGTGATACCACTGGCCATTAAAGCAGGAACCTTTGGCTGTGTAGGTAGATATAAAGACCACCTGGAAAATGAAACCAGCATCTCCTTAAACCGTCGCTGCTCTTGGAAAACTTCGCTGGATCTGAAGCAAGTTGCATTTTGAGGCTTTCCAATCATTTCCCATCCTCCCTGACCTTGATTTCCAAACGAAACGAGACATTTACTTCAACCTGAAATATTAACCAAACCACTGAGGAACAGACGAGTCCATGTCTGGTGTTATGTTTGGTTCAGGAATGGGTCGACACGAGGAACCCCAGAGTTATATAGCATACTACGGCCAGCTTTAAAGAACATCCAAAGTTATCAAGACGCATACAAACTATGCAACTTCTTTTTTTTTTTTAAGTTTGCAATATATGCATGATGAAGTTTATGTGATTTTATATTCGAACCTTTTTAACCGAAGTCCTGAAAGAAAGACGAAAACACCACTAGGTGTCAGCGTTGAGCCATTTTATTGTAGCTCAGACGCTAACCTCAGTTTGGGGTTTTCTTCTTTCTTTCTTTTTTCTCTTAAAACGGAGAGCAAATATTAAAAAGTCGTGACAACAACAGCTTTCTAATCCACACCCAGACACGTCTAATACACAGACGATCAGTTCTGGACATACTTTAGCTACTTCTTTTATATTCAGCTGGGTTCCTGTCTGCCAGTCCTCCTCTCTTAAAGCTGAGAGTGTGTGAGACACAGCAGGCCAGATGTTTTATTGGCTTGTTGCTGCTGCTCAGACCTGATTCCGTTCCTAAATGTTTGTTGTTAGTCTGCTTACAGAGGACATTGCTCTCTTATCTCATCTAAAGCCTGATGGGTGGGTTGCGTTTCCCTGCTTTGGGTTTTTAAGCTGCGTTCACGTCTCGTCTGGGGGAACAAAACCGGCATCTGAGTGAGGAGCCCAGGAAGCTTGCCCCGCAGGTAATTTGTTCTGGATGAACTCAGGTGAGCTCGGACTGCTCAGGTAAAGCAGGAAACGGTCAGTTCTGTCAGGAGGAACGGACCGGAACTGACCGGAAAGAAGCCCAAAGCGTTTGACCCGCGAAGTTTAAAGGAAGTGCTACTAAATACTGAGGTAATGTATGGAAACGTATTATATTTTTTGAGAACATTAATGAATAAATTGCTAACATATTCTCTCTCATCATTGTGTCATTTGGCAAATAGATATAATTTTGGTAATTCTAATTAAAACAACAAGAGACGTTTGGTTTGATTTAACTTCAGACAGAGAGAAAAAAAATGTCTTTTTATTCAGTTTACATTATGAAATCGTTGCACAAATTTATCATTCATACTCATAAAGTTCTCAAAAACAACAGTTTAAGAAAAATGATTATTGGAAAAATTATTATGAGATCTGTTTTTAGTTTTTTTTTTTTGTTCTGGTTGTAATCTAAATAAGGAAAGTGACTGACATGTACATTTGTTTTACGGTGGTGGTTCTCTTATGACTCACCCTTCCTTCTGCATCCACTTCCCTATTTCTTGAACTTTAATTAAAAAAAAATTTCTTTTTAAACTCCCATGTCTCATTAATTGTCATAACAGTGACGCTTGGCCGTCAGCCCACGCGTCTTCCACAATTATCTGCTGATCTGTCTGTGGGATAGAGGTGAGGAGGCGTGAGAGAGGGGGAGGAAACGCAAATAAACAAGAGAAAAACTAATTCTGGTTGCTAATGAGAGTTTAAAAAAAATTTCTCCTCGTCGTCTCTTCTGACAGCCTTGTTTAGAGCGAAGTTAGGGTTATCGCTCATTCAATTAAACACCGCCAGGGTTGACCTGAGGCTGCACAAAGCAGAGTCCAACTTCCACATAAGGTCATAGGTCAGAATGACTTCGGACCCTCAACTCTGGAAATGATGTCACACTCAAGGGAACAGGTGGGATTTGCTCATGGTTGTGGCGCAACTGTCTAAGTCCACTTGAAGTTAGACAAAAAGAAAAAAAAGACAACTTGCAAGTTACTTTTCGCTCGGGAGCGAAGTCATATGTTGCTTCTGCTCAGGTGAGTCAAATATTGTTTTAAGTCAATATTTCCTAATTAATATTGATGAAAAAGTTCCAGCTCCACTTTCAGATTATTTCACCAACAAGACATTTTGCACGCTATGATTGAAATAATCTGCTAACGCAACTGGGACGTTTTCATCAATATTCAGAAATGATTGACTTTAAGCAAGCTCTTTTCCTAAGACTTGTAACTTGGTTTTCTCTTTTATTTTAAGCTTATTAATATATTTACACCAGAAAAATACTTGGTAAGACTTTGTGTTTTTGCAGTGTACCTCTCTAGTTTACATTCTCACACGTTAAGCCTTCACATGAATAATTAGAGGCTGCAACAGCACTCTGTGTGACCCTGGCTTGGTGAGATACAAACCATCAGAATTGCTGATAAATAGTGCAACATTTTAATTCTGCGACTTTTACTATGTGTCAAATGTGCTGGAAAAAAACATCAGATACTCAATTTGAAGTTGCTTGGTGACGTCCAAGTTTCTTAAATAGAGCTCAGACTTGTTATATTTTACAGTTTCTTTATAATATACTTTGGAAAGATGAGGAAGATGGTTAAAATTTAATGTTTTTGATCACAAGTAACCCAAGAAAAGGGGTCAATCAAATCAATCAACTTTATTTATACGTAGGTAGATTTTGTCACATTGAGCTGAGTCAGCTTTCTTGTCAGATGGGAAATTTGACACACAATAAAAATAAATATAACATGATTAAAAAATATCCCGATGCTCAGTACTTTAAAAATATTAAAAAACCGTGAAGAAAACACTTATTCGAATAAGGACAAGGTTAAAAAAAAGTAAAATTGTTTTAAACTACAGAAATAGTCATTTTTTTATGTGTTTTTTTTTTTTTCGTAGCAAATCTGAGTAGCCTATTTCAGTGATATTTTTACGCTAACTTAGTCTTCAACACTTCAGGATAAAGTGTTTCTCTATCACGCTAACTAACGTCAAAAGTCCCGACACCCGTTTCTTTCAACAACGACAACAACTTCTCCTCTCTCCAAAGTCACACGGAGATTGAGGGATTTCCGGGGCGGCCCTGAACGCAGCAGCGCGGAGCAGAGGGACGCCAGCGCAGGACCGAGCCAAGTAATCCAATCATCGGCCCACTAACCGCGCCGATGTCTTGGTTCCAGTCTCTGCGGGATGACTTCACTCTGAGGCCGTTTGAGATTCACCACACACCGTGAGTATCCGCGCTTTTCAGCCGCGTTTGGTGCTCACCGAGCGGACTGCTGGCTGGCTGGGTGACGGTTGATTGGAAATAAATCGATCCATGTGTTGGATGAAATTTAAAAAAAATCCATCGCTGTCATCCTGCTGTTGTCTGTGGACTCTGGTTGGATGAGGCTTGTTTTTGCTGGTTGGCTCAAACTTTTAGCGATATTCAAACACGTAGTAGGATAGTTATTTGTTTTGTTTTGTTTTAAAAAAAAAAAAAAATCTTTTAAGAAATGTTGCAAGTTGTTTCCATATGTTTCATATTATTTCACCTTGTAAAAGTTCTCATGCCCACTGAACTTTTTTTCCCGAAATTTTACCTCGTTATGAATAGGAAATGTTTTGTTTTTTTTCTTTTTGTTTAAAAAAAAAGTAAATATAGGGCTCTGTGTGTGAAAATGGAGAGTTAAGAGATTTTCAAACCACATTTTGCTGCAGTTCCAGCTGTTTCGCTGCAGCCTATAGCTCCTGTCTGCGTTTGCATTTGTAGACAATGAAAGTTCTGCCCGAGTCTCTTTGCAGGAAAACTCGGGCTCAGTCACATTGAATGGCTACAATCTGTGCCAGAGAGTCCTCTAATTGCTTTTAGCTGCTTCTGGGTGTGTATCTCAAGTTTCTGGCAGCTGTAGCAGTTTATTTTTCTTTTTCAGCATTCAGCTCCATCCATGTCCCCATCTTCAGCTGAGAGCTTCAGCTGTCCTCGCTGAAGAACAAAAAACGCCCCACAGCATGATTCAGCCACCACCTTGCTTCACGAACGTCGCACGTCGCAGGCGAAAAGGCTTCCTCTTCTCCCCTACTCGGGTTGAGGCGAAACGTCTGCGGCGTTCCTTGGTTTTCACGATGCCATTCGTCCTCTAGCAAACTTCACAGATTTATCTTTGGAATAATTGACGTACAGGTGGACTCAATTTATGAGTCGGTTGACCTGAAGACAGCTTTGCTGGACTGGATTTTGTTTAGGCGTATCACAAAGAGTTAACGACTTGTGTTCACGTAGGATTAATTGCAGGTAAAAAAAAAAAACAAAACATGCTTTAGACGATCTTAAAAACATAAATGCTAAACATATCCAAAGCCATCAGCGTACAGCGAGCATTAAAGGCTGAGCTGAATCAACTCCAACCCGGCTGGTGTGGAACGGATATAAACACACGTTTCTGCTTGTCAAGCGTAAAAAAAAGAAGCTTATTTTTGAAGATCCTCCTCTAAAATGTGACGTCACTGATTGGTTAAAACTGTCAGGCATTAAAACGTTTCATATTTAGCGCTTCTCTCCACTTTTACCAACTTTTGAGGTTTGGCTAGCCTAGAAATACAAACCCTTTCCATAAAGTAGAATATTATTGGAAATGATATTCTACTCTGTTTATTTAGGAACTCATTCACCAAGTGAAACACATCATATAGACTCATTAGGAAGAAACTGATGTCTGAACACCTTAATTCCTCTTAAACATGATGGTCTTCTCATAACGACTAATGAAAACCCAACAATTAAAATGATAATATCACATGAGAGCAATAAGAAAACCTATATTTTTAAAAACAAAACTGTTGGCTTAATGAAAAGTGTGCTTAACACCTGCTTAAAGGTTGTTGTTTTCAAAACTTACTTTTAATCTGACAAACAAGACTCATGGAGAGCGATATTCTCACTTAAATGACTGTATATTTCTGTCAACGTTTGACCGAAAAATGAACCAACTTTCTTCTCTTTTAAACCTTGTTTGTGTGTCAGATGATTCTATGGATAAATTGTATGTTTAATAACTGTAACATGATCATTTGATTGAATGAACACGTCTATCCTCAGTGGTCGGCCCTCATGCCGCTCTGCTGTGATGTCAGACCTGTGAGATCACACAGTCGCTCACTCTCCAGCGTGTGTGTGTGTGCGTGTTGGTGTGTGTGTTTGAGCTCTTGTGTTTGCTGGAGGCGGGTCAAGGACGGTTCAGATTAAACAGTTATCTTTCACAGTGTGAGAACTGCTGTAATCCCGAGCGGAGACACTGGCTGGTTCAGGACAACGTCACGCTGTCTGTGTGACGGCGGGACTGGGAGAAAACGTCCGATGATCTTATCGTGTACGATGTGATCGCTGGGCTTCTTTGTGCTGTAAGTAACGGGGACGGGCTGGTAAATAATTGTGCGCTGTTAGTCATTGAGAAGGAATGGATTTTGACTGGTCTCAGTGGGGACAGGGGTGATTAGAGGCCTGGTCAGGTCAAGTGTCAGCAGTGAGTTTGCAGTCTGTGCGTCTGTCAGTAACTGACTCAGTGATAACTCCTTTATAATAGCCATACTTTCACTTATTCCTGCTCCCTTGGTAGTCTTACCAATGACTGTCCAAACAGAGCTTCTTGTGTTTCCATGCTTTTGTTGGCTTTATGGCAGAGGAAGACAGGTCATTATCTTGGCATTGTTTCAATTTGAGACGATGTAGAATCTGGAATAGGGTAGATGACCAACTGAAGAGTGGAGTATCTCTCAAATCTTGTGTCATGTCTTTTTGAAGATTTTCAAAGTCTGTTTAGCTGCTTTAGATGGTGGTGGACATGTTCGACTCCCCCATAACACCTTGTCTCCTACGTGTTTATGGTATTCATGGACAGGAGCTCAAGGTGTTGTTACAGAGAAGAGGGTGTCTGATTCGATAACCTCAAGAGTTTCATCTTTGGTTCTGTTGGGTTCTTCAAGCGAAGACCATCAGCAGGTACTGTACTGCTTCTCAACGGGGCTTGAAGTCTGAGGTTGTGGTTCTCAACCAGGACAAAGGCGGACTCTTCAGGTTGAAGAGCATCAAGAAGGAGGAATTCAAGTTACTAGAGTCTCTTTCAAACAAGCCGCCTCTGGTCAAGTGGAGATGATCATCTCCCTCAGAGATGTAAGTTTCTAGAAATGAAGTGAGCAGTGTGGGACAACAAGAGACGTGGCGCAGCTTTGACTGCAGTACTATGCAGTACTAGTACTATGTCTGTTAGAAGTCTCCACATGCCTTTCTTTTCAAGACGACAATGAACAAACTCAGTGTAGCTGCCCTGTTTTTGTCCAAGCAAATGCTTGAGATTTCCATCCTATATCTTACCTTTTTACTCTTGGCTTTGGAAATTATTTCTGAGTCTTGTTTGTGCATCGAATTCTGTGGCTGGCTGGTCACAGAAGCAATAAATCATCCCCACATAACTTCAACACATGAGGACAGCCTGTAAATACCTGACCTGGTGAGTCAGCGGTGTAACAGAGATGATGTCCATGCTTTTTGCCACATTGGTTCTTTCACTAAACATATGGAGAGTTCAGACAGGTGCCTTAATACGCCTTGATGTGCTTTGTGAAAGGGGAGGCGGTCTCTTGACCAGGAGTGATGATAGGGTGGAGCAGGAGATGGATGAAGTGATGGAGCCTTCATTTGTGGTAATGCTTGTGTTTTGCCTCACTCGTTTGCTTTACCTAGCAGTATTCTTACTGCTAGTAAGGTCCTGGTCTGGGGTTTTTCAGCATAGAGTTTGCATGTTTTCCCCATGCATACGTGGGCCGTCACCAGATACTTCGGCTTCCCGCGGTCCAAAAACATGACTGTTGGGTTAATTAGTCTCTCTTAATTGTTCTTGTGTAGGTCTGTTTGCTTAGAAAATGATCAGATTGCCTCCTCGATGGCTCCATTTTTGGAGGGGAGGTTTTTGAGCGCATTCCACAGAGAGGAGACCCCGGGGCAGACCCAGAACTTGCTGAATGGAATATATGTCCAATCTAACATGGAAACAACTTAAGAATACCCAGAATGAGCTGGAAATGTCGCCACAGAGAGGGATGTTGAGGTTGATCTTCTGGAACTAGTTCTACGGCGACTTGATCACACTAAAGATTATGGATGCTAGCCCATCTTGTAGGTGTTCTTTGAAAGGTTGGAACCCTTATTGCACACAATGTTGACATATGCAAGGATTTCAACAAATATTAGTATTATGTTATTGCCATTTTTGCAGCTTTATTAACAGTAACTGTTGTAAATGTTGGCTGCTGATAACAAAGTTCTTTAGATTCACTTTAAAATAGTTGTTTTGCTAGGTTGTCTGTCATGTAGACTCACCCCTAGCTCCTTTGAATTCCTGGGTGATTCATAAGTCAGACATGGGTGGATTTGTAAACATCAAACATTCGTTTTGAATATTCTCGAGTGCTGCATGGAAGATGAGTAAAAAGCAATATTAGTCATCGGAAACTGCGATTATGTCGTAATTTGTGACCCCAGTGTGAATGTTCAGGAAGTGATTATGAGGCTGCGTGTCGAACTCAAAACACGAGTTCTGACAGCGCCGGCAGAGATTGCGCTGGAGCAGGTGACGCCGGCTTTAATATGTCTGCTGTGTTGGGCTCTGTCTGCTGTTTCGTCATTGATTCTGAAATATGAGACAAACACTTTTTTCTTTTTATTTTGTTTATTGCTCATCAGTATTTAGACTGATTGTCTATTTTATCACAGACGTAGCCTTCGGTTGTACTAAGTCTCATTCAGCATATTGACCAGAAACCTCAAGTTAAAAACATCCAGTGCCTTGCAAAAGCATTCATACCCTCAGAACATTTTCTATTATATCAGATTAAAATCACAAACTGTGAATGGTTTTATTGGGTTTTTTCACATAGACTTGCATACAATTCTGCCATGTTGTCGTTTTGCAGGACCAAGTGTTGTTGCTTATGCTGCTGTGACATGCCTCCATTTTTTTACAAATTGGGCAAATTCTTCTCGCAGAATAACTCCATCTCAATCAGATTGGACTGGAAAGTTTCAGTTGCTACTGTTTTTCCAAGCCTTGCCACAGTTCCTTAATTTGGACTTTGACTGGGCCTCCATTCTTCCTGTTTGCGATTAAACACCATTTTGTGTTTATCTCACAAAAAAAACAATGGCAATAGAATACACTAAAGTACAATAAATATAAAAACAGCTAAGTGTTGTTGCTAAACGTAAGATCAGAAGGTGTGCTGAGACTTTACAGCCTCGGTTTGACGGCTCTCACAGGTCACACTCAGTCACATTCTTTGCATCAATTGCTTGCGGGTCTCCTGTTGCTTTAACACACGCGGCGGGTTTGAGGTGAAGAGAAGAGTTTGGGGGTTTTTTCTTTTCTTTTTTTATTTTTTATCAGCTCATAAAGCTCAGCTGGAATCCAAAATGGAGGGGAAAGCAGCGTAGCTCTTGGCCCGTTCCGCGCGCGGTTCCATCTCTCCCCTCGCACGCCACCCAGCGCGGCCGGCTTTTTGGGGAGGGAGAGCATGATTACAGGGCTATTTACATTATACAGCGAAGAGCAACAGGGAAGACAGGAGAGAGATTGGCAAACGAAGGAGGAGGTGGAGGAGCAGGGCAGGGTGTAGAGGGGTGGGAGGGAGAGATGGCTTCCAGATGTGAGGAGGAATTCAGAGCGACTCCCCTCCTCTTCCTGGACCCGGAGCAGCCTGTAATGGAGCGAGTGGGATCCGCAGAGAAAAAGCCACAAAACAGAGGAGAAGGATTTACTCTGTAGGAGAGAATCGGGCAGGAGATGCAGTGACTGGAGGAGGAGAAAGGCTGGGTTTCCCGTCTGAAGTTTGCACAAGAAATAAAAACACGGTGCTTTATAGGCCTGTCACAATAAGCAGTAGATCAATTAATTGCAAGGTAAGTTCAAACAAGCCCAATGATTTCCATTTGAATGATTTTGTTATTTCTTTCTACCAAAACCTGAATGGCGGCAGTGTTCAGTCTGGTGATTTGATCTCAACTATCCTCTTTTTTTTTTTTTTTGAAGGTCAATTTTGTTTACATACAGAGACTTCATGACTGATTTTCGTTGTGGTTTCCGTTGTTTTGTTTATTTACGTTGGATATTTAAAATGTCTTCCACTTCCAGGGTCACATGTTTGTTAGAGTTTAAAGTTTACTGATCTTTTAGAATGTGTTTTTGCATTTTTACGCCATCATCAATACATTTCTTGAAAACGGTCTCAAAATAACAATATTATTGTTCATCGCAATAACTTCTGGGACAATGTATCAAGCAGCAAATTTATCGTGACAGGCATATTGAGAAGTGATGGTGTGATGACTTCCTGTTGAGTTTCAGAGAGAGCAGGAGCTTCTTAAAGAGACAGATGCCCAATTTCAAGGGGTTATTATGGAATCAAATTTCTCTTAAGTCATATTCTTAACAGCTCAAGGTAACATAGTTACTTGATTGTGCTGAAAAATGGCACTTAGCCTAGTTAGCTTAGTGTTACAGACATATATCATAACACATCACACCAATGCCACGTTGAAAGCATTTTCTGATAATTGTTACAGATCATGCACATTGTCAGACAATTAATGATTACAATAAACTTAAGAGATTTAGCAAATTCCAGCCGCATTATGTGAACGTGTGGTCGATGGCGGCGTTCCAGTTTCATGCATCTTGCAGTTAAGACTTCGGCCTTACGTCGGATAAACTATGATGGAAAAATGTTGCGTTGTTGGGAGAGACGGGAGGAATGTGCAGGGCTGTGAGGAATAAACAAGGGTGTAACTTTGTGTTGCAAGTTGGTGGAGACGAGAAAGAGGCGCTGATACACCCACAGTTACTGGAAGGCCTTTTCTTTTATTAGTGCTAAGAATAAGGCCAAAACTTACATGTGAATGCCAGACAGTCGTATTGAATAAATTAGGATTTACGTCCTGATCAGGGTTGTCTCATTAATAGTACATTTCAAAGCAGAATAAGGAACTTCTGTGTAAACCAAATGAATCCTTGTCAGTACAAACTCTGTATTTTTCAATGATGTGATTCTGACTCCACAGCTGTCCCTCAGCAGGTTGGCTAAACCTTTTTGTCCTGCTGACTTACACATAGCAGATGATATATGATGTGTCTTTAATATAGCAAATAATAAAGACGTCAAAGTCCAATAAAGAAATTGCGTCCCTTTTTCAGATTCTTTGCTTGATTGTGTCAAGCAACTGAGCGGACTTGCCATTTACGGTTTACAAAGAAATTTTAAAAAGCATTACCTGGCTGTTAATGCTTTGAATACAGGGTGCAGCTGCTGCCGAGTTACTGTACGCAAATAGATGAAGGCACATAAAGGAAAAAAGGCGCAGGAAATATTGGCGGGGACTGTCCCCGTCTGGCCAAAGTTGGTGGGAACACGTCCACACCAGTTCTTCAGGAAGTTATGCCTATGGGAATAAACATAATGGGGGCCTTACGGGAATGCAAACATCACAGTCAAGTAGGAAGAAGCCATTTGAGTCATCGCTCAGCGTTTCACCATGTAACATCAGCGACAGCAAGAGGATTGTGCGTAGTTTATTACCCAAGTCGCTCAGAGAAACACTGTATTTGGTATGTCTCGCTTTCTGCGGCGTCTAACTTAAAGAAGTTTATTCATAGAAATGTTATTGGAGAAGATTTCTGTGGTTTTGAAGCTTTTAACACTTTTTAAAAAAGTAAATCTACTTTAACGTTGTTATGGTAACTGCCCCATGCCTTGAGATAAGTGAGGCTGCAGGATGATCTGCTGTGATTTCTCCATTAGGAACTGATGTCACCTGAAAATCTAGCAGCTGCTGCCAGTAGAGGGCATTATTTTATTTTGATTTTTTTCCAAATTTACTGCAGGGTTATGTTTTAATGTCTGGCATTATGGCTGGTTTAAAATCACAAGAGCCCAAGCTTTGATTTTTTTTTTTAGCTAACATAATACACTTTTCCTTTTTTTAAAAAATTGAAGCACAAGAGTTGTTACAGACATAGCTTAAGCTCCTTCTCCGTTGGAGTTCAGAGTTCACTCTCCCCTTCATTCCTCCTGATCCTCTGTATTTATGGTTTCTCTCCCCGTGGCTCCAGACTGAGATCTGTTCCAGGAAATGCCTAGATCCACTTTTTTCTTTCGCTCTGAAGGGAAGCTGGCCGACATTCCTCTTGGCTCTGTAAACAGAAAGTCATGGGATTGACATCTGCATATACACATGTGTAAGTGTGCACTGGAGCTGTTGCGTCATGCTTGTGGATCTGTTTTGACTCGCCAGCGTTGGGAAATTCATTCAGAGGCGTTGGTTAGGTGTTTTTTTTTTTTTTTTTGGTACCAGACTTTCTCCTGTTTGGTAATAAGGGTGGATAGTTTGAAGGCAGGTGGCTCAGGTATTGCTGCAGATGTTGTGAATTTCCTCAAGCAGTGGGTTTTACATTCCTGTTTCTGCTTTAGGAGAGAGGGATTTTTCCTAAATGGGTTATTATGACCTGCAGAAATATTCATACACCTTGAACTTTTTTTTTCTGACATTTTTCACATTCCATCCACAAACTTTAATCTTTTTCACTGAGATTTATTTGACAGACTAACATGAAGTAGTTCATAATTATGAAGAGGGAAGCAAAGAGTGCATGGTTTCTCTAATTATTTCCACAAACAAAAATATGAAAGTGTGATGTACCTCCTCTGCTCTCCATTAGCATGGAAAGAACACATCAGTGTATCTAATATATGTTGCTTACTGGCGTACAGATAATGTACGCCTGCCATTTTCTTGATAAAGTGTTCTTAAAGAAAAAAGTACAAGTTGCGAGTGACCATCCTAGGTATGCTTGCGGCTAATCTGTCAAAGCCTGCCTTAGCATATCCAAGTCTGTCACTAGCATATCCAACCCTGTCGCTACCATATTAGAGCTTCTCGCTAGTGAAGCTCGAGAAGCTCGAATATGCTAGCGACAAGCTTGGACATGCTAGTGACAAGCTTGTCGCTAGCATATTCGAGCTTCTCACTAGCATATCCAAGTCTGTCACTAGCATGTAAAAGCTTGTCACTAGCATGTAAAAGCTTGTCGCTAGCATATGCCAGCATGTCACTAGGTATCCCAGCTTATCACTAGCATATCCAAGCTTGTCACTAGCATGTAAAAGCTTGTCGCTAGCATATGCCAGCATGTCAGTAGGTATCCCAGCTTATCACTAGCATATCCAAGCTTGTCACTAGCATGTAAAAGCTTGTCGCTAGCATATGCCAGCATGTCAGTAGGTATCCCAGCTTATCACTAGCATATCCAAGCTTGTCACTAGCATGTAAAAGCTTGTCGCTAGCATATGCCAGCATGTCACTAGGTATCCCAGCTTATCACTAGCATATCCAAGCTTGTCACTAGCATGTAAAAGCTTGTCGCTAGCATATGCCAGCATGTCAGTAGGTATCCCAGCTTATCACTAGCATATCCAAGCTTGTCACTAGCATGTAAAAGCTTGTCGCTAGCATATCAAAGTCTGTCACTAGCATGTAAAAGCTTGTTGCTAGCATATCAAAGTCTGTCACTAGCACGTCCAAGGTTGTCATAGCATGTCCCAGTTTAATGCTGGCATAGCCGAACGCATTAGCCACCAGCTCCTTCAAAGCGAATGCATCCTTTTCATTTGCTAGCACTCGGTTACTGGTGCCGGCCCATAGTTAATCAGATCAGTAGATGACTTCAGAATAGATAGCCTGTTGCGACAAGGAAGTAGGTATCACTAAGTGATCAATCGTTTGCGCTAAAACTGATCCATAATGAAAAGACGGTTAGGGGAAACCTCCATGAAAACCCAAAGGCTGTAAAAGACTTGAAACCGGGGCAACGGTTGACCTCCCAGCTGTACCGCGTACCTAAATATGCAGCCAAAACTTCAACATAATTGAAGACCTGCGCCTGGAACTGTAGCCAACCGTGTCAACTCAGGACGGCTAAAAACAAACCCCACTAGGAACATGCTGATGTAGACGTCAGATTCTGCTGGATGTGTGTATAAGCAGCAGGCCAGCCGTGGACACAAAATCAGGAACATTGATTATCCGGGACACAGCGGCTTCATCCGTGTAGTGCTAAAAGCATTCGATTGATTGGCCTTGATAAGCCACTGCAGAAGTTAAACTTTTCAATGTAAACTGAAATTAACGGTGATGGGTTGTTTTTTTTTCGTTTTTTTATCAAAAGGTCAACAAAAGCTGTGTACTAAAAGTGAATCCAGAGTGTTCGACAGGGATGATTAGATTGTCTACTTGGCAGCTGCGAGCTACTTCTTTTGTTGTCAAAGCCTCGGGCCTTTCATACTATTGTTAAAATGTCAAGTCCCACTGTTTGTAGGAGAAATACAATCAGTGAGGAGGAATCCTTAGAAAACCGGCTCTTGGTTTTAATCTGCGTCAAAGCCAGAGATATACTGAAAGAACTGGTGGAATTACCGACTAACCCATATATTGAAGCCATAAAATCCTCCATCAGTACTGGGCTTGCCTGAGATTATGCTTGATGGTTTATTGGCTTTGTCATCTTGTGAACTCAATACTGTGTGTGTGTGTGTGTGTGTGTGTGTGTGTGTGTGTGTGTGTGTGTGTGTGTGTGTGTGTGAGAAATAGAGACAGAGAAAGAGGGAGGAGATTTCTCAATCACAGCGTGCCAAAACTCATCTGAGTGACTGTGTGTTTGTATATTATGCTGTTGAAATGGAGCTGCGGGGCTCTGGAACTGATACAGACTGTTTCTCTTTATTTACACTGACACACACACACGCCCACACACGCGCACACACACATTGATTCTCATGACTTGGACAGCTTCTGCTTGTCTGAAGCAAAAGCAAAATCACACTCGATATTTGGTCTGGACATGTTGGGATTGAGAAATTCATTCCACTGCCACCATTCTTCTCTGAACGGTTTGATGATTCATGAGATTTTTGCATTTTTTCAGTTTTTTTTTTTTAGGAGCCAGGTTTCATAGTTGTGGCTGGACCAAGATAAAGCTGTGTGTTTATGTAACAGGATTCAGTTCAGAGGTCCATTTGGATGGTGAAGTGCTGTTTCCCTCACTGAATAAATCAGAATGAAACTTTGACTTCAATCTTTTTGTCAATCACAGTTCAGGAAGATTTGATGTTGCAAATCTTAAAGGTGCCGTATCATGTAAAAACAATTTTTCTGAGCTTTACATCATGTTATAATATTATTCCCTCATCAAAAACATACCTATAGTGTTGCCTTGACTCTTTCATGTATGTTTCAGAAATCCTTTAATCTCCATGGGAACCATCCTGCTGTGCAAAACGCCTGGTTGGACCTAGCTCTGCCTTTGACTTCTGTTTTACATGTTCGAGGCACTTGGTGGTGAACTCTTGGAGTAATTTGGGTAGGATGACCACATCTGGGAAGGTCCACCACTGTTCCGTGTTTTCTCCGTTTGTAGATAATATCTCTTGCTCTGGTTCAGTGGCATCCCAAAGCCTTAGAAAAGCCTTTCCAGGTTTATACCGCCGACATTCTTCTTTCTTGAAATTCTTTAGATAACAGAGATGATGTGGTGTTTTTTGGCCTACTTCATGTTGCTAAACACGGTTCTATTTAAGTGATTTGCTGATTCTACAGGTCAGATTGTAATCCAGGCTACGTCTGGCTACTTCAGGCTGTAGTCCTACTGTAAACACTTTACTGACATGCTGTGTGTTTTCTGGCCGGAGTCCTACTGCGTTCAATTAGGCAAAATCAGCAACAGAGTCAGCAATACTTTTAAAAATGAGCGAAAGATTTATTCCAAAGAATCACTTCCTGTAGCGCAGCCGTACAGTTAAATGTGCAGTAACAAATTTAACTCTGTTGGGGGCGATGTAAGACATTGTAATACTTTTGTCACTGACCCATGGTGGGGTTGAGTTTAGCGCTTTAGCATTAGCTTCTGCTAAATAACGTGTTGATCTAGCACTTTAGCAATAGCTAATGTTTATGATTAGTGCTTTAGGGTTAGCGCAGCTAAATTTTTAGCTAAATTCTTAAGATTACATGGCATGATGTATTGCTTTTTGAGATCTTTTAGCCTACTTCATGTTGTCAGGCAGCTTCTACTTTAATGATTTGGGTCAGACAAGTAATCCGGGTTGTGTTAAATTGCAATAGTAATTTAACAAGAGAGGGCTGGGAGATTATATTTTCAAGTCGCTTTATCTGTGTCTTCTGTGAATATTTCTTTGAGCTAAACTTTTAATTTTGACAAAAAAAAAAGGCGAAAAGCACAGTGGCGTGGCGTGGCGCAGTTGGTAGCACTGATGCCTGGGTTCGATTCCCGGCCCGGGGCCTTTCTGCACAGAGTTTGCGTGTTCTCCCTGTGCATGCGTGGGTTCTCTCCAGGCACAGTCCAAAAACATGACTGTTAGGTTAATTGGTCTCTCTGTGTGTCCTGTCTGTCTCTGTGTTGCCTTGCGACAGACTGGCGACCTGTCCAGGATGTACCCCGCCTCTCGCCCGGAACGTTAGCTGGAGATAGACACCAGCACCTCCCGACCCCACTAGGGACAAGGGTGTAAAGAAAATGAATGGATGGATGAAAGAAGACAAAAACAAGAAATCTGCAGAAAGAGCGAATCCTTTTTAAATGACTTTCCTGAACTAAACTTCAAAACATACAGACCATCTCTTCAAGCTGTTTCAGCCGTTGTGGTTCTCTGGCATCCAAAGAACCAGGAAGTTTGAGTTGACTAAACCCCTGTGCTTTTCCCAACAACTGTATCTTTACAGAGCAGCCAAACAGAAAATATGAAACAATAAGGTGATAAGAGGGCAGTATCTTGTTCACACACGTCTCCTCCCGCCCTCACTCCTCCCTCTCTATCTTCCCTCCACCCCTCTGTGTGCAGCATTGCCAGTCGTGGTGGCTGGGAAGAGAGGACGGAGACATGCAACAGCCGCTCAGTCACATAGTCTGTTGTTTTTGACCACTGCACTGAGGGAGAAGAAGGAATTTGCCGTGGATTTTCCTCCAACTTTCTGGCTACAAGTTCTGTACAAAACTTTTCTCTCACTGCTCTGCGGTCCAGACAGTTGGCAGAGTTTCATGGACACATTTCTACGGACGAGCCGTCTTGTGAGGGAGGAAGTTGAGAGGACAGTTCGCCTTGGATGACCAGCTGATCTTAAGGAGCAGCATCTCCTGAGCGGAAACGAGAGAGAGCTCATCTCGCCTTAGGGAAAGCGCCGGACTGGAGTATCTAACCAGGGGGAAGTAACCTCTCGAAAGACGAGGTGTTCTGATTTCGTGAGGATCGTTTTGGACGTTGCAACCATGGCGGGGATGTACGGATGCTTCAAGGGCAGGAAGTAAGTCTCAGATTAGAGTTTGTTCAACATCTTCCTACTGAACTGTTTACCCAACATCTGAACTGATTCATCCAGAAAGTTCTCATTCACATCTTTGTAACTCCAGACTCCGCTTCATGTTGGTCAATCCTCTTAATGTGCATTACAAAAAACAGACTAGTGCTGGTCTGTAATGGGAATCTTGATTTCAGCAGTAATTTATTTGAACTCCCTGTGACTGTGGCAGATACAATGGCTTGGTATTGAACTGCATGAGGAACTGATCTGAGGAACCAAATGAATGTGCCAGGATTTCATGGTTAGTCAGAGAGTTTCAGAAGCAAATAGCTTTTGTTGTGTTCTGCTGTCATCCGACAGTATGGGGTGAGTGTGGTTTCCTGTCAATTTTCTTGGCACAGAATCAAGTCCTGTTGCTCAACTAATGGGTTCTGCACTCAACGCCAATCAGACATTTTTTAGTTTTTAACCCTTTGGAGCTCATTTCTGCTCTCGCTGATGGAGAACCTCTGTGGGGTTGAGCGCTTTGACTAAATTTAGCGCTCCGGGCTTGGCAGTGCGCTTCAGCCACAGAGGGTTAGCATAATGACTGCCTTCGAGTTTTCAGCCTCCAGTGGAGGATCCTTTTTTGTAGCAAAGTTAGTAGATGTGGTGCCGGTGGCCGCAGATGTCCCCTTCCACCGTCTTTGTCTTCATTCCTGCCGGGACGCGGCAACAATGCGTGACGTTTCGTGGCTCGCGCAGCAGCGTCGGCTCGGACAAACATTTTTACATGTGTGGCACCCAGAAAGTGAAAACTGTGGCTCGGTGGCCGAGTTGCAGTCGAGAAAAGTTGCAGGTTTGGCAACCTTTGAAATTTCATCCCAAATTGCTCTTGTGAGTGCGAACGGGTCAATACGTCCGTAGGGTAATGTAAGCATGTCACCATAGAGAATTAATCAATTAATTGTGTGATAAATTATACTGAGTTCAATCATTTAGATTCTGATGATGAATACTTTTTGAAGGACAATTTGGTTCACCGTGACATCACAATCAATTTTGTTTATGGTTTCGGTCATAAGTGGTTTTAATTTCCTTTTTATGATTCATTGTCTTTGGTTGTCGTGTTTTATTTTGGTTATTTTAATTATCTTCCCGTTGCAACGCAAAGTTTTCTTCTGAAAATTAAAGTTTATTGGTTTTTGAGATGGCGAAAGTCCACTATTATGCCATTGCTATTATAATTCTTGGCAATGGTCTCAAGAACAATGATATTGTCATTTGTCGCGATAATTTCTGGGACAATTGATCGTCCAGCCAAATTTGTTATTGTGACAGGCGTAATGTGAAGCGTTTGAAGAGGTTTTATTCCAATGTTCTTAGTAACTCGTAACCTTCAGAATGCATTTAAATCAAACTTCTGCATTAGAAGAGACTGTATTCAATACTTGCCACAAATGTGCCTTTGGATTAAACAAATATTCAGCATCCAATTGTGGACAGAATTGTTTTTTTTTCTTTTCTAAAGGTTTTTTTGGCGGACTGTGTGGATAAATGAAGTTTCTTTGTGAAGCACATTTCAGCAACAAGGCAGTTAAAAGTGTTTTACATGGTAAACACAGGAATATGCTGTTCTACGATGGACTAGCAGGACTCAGTTTAAGGTGTCAATCATCAAAAGCAAACATTACAGGCATCCAAGAATCTCTCCTTCTGCACCGATTCATAAAGGAAAGGGAACAATTATGTGTGTAGATAAGAGTGTTTTAGTTACAACCATCAATATATCAATAAATACCAATATATGTAAAAATACGATGAAAATGTGCAGCTTAGTTATACAAATCACTTCTTTACATGAATGTTGTCCTAAAGCAGCGCATTACACATGGGAATGTTTTTAAGTTATTTGTGTTAGAGGGATTATAATTGCTGTGACACAGACAGAGTCATAGTTACCTAAAAAAGAAGTAATAAATAGTTCTTATCACCACTTTTATCGATATCGCAATGGTATTACAAAATATCGTGATAAAATCCTAAGTCCACATTGCCAACTCCTACAATCTGATCTTTATTTTGACAATAACTCTGATTAGCATTGCAGGTCAACATTTATCTATATTCTACTTTTAAAGGGTCATGTTCATAAATATAATAATTTAACTTTCAGTAGTATCAGAGAGCATCACTGTTGCTGTAATGATCATTTTGTTTCAGCAGCCGCTCTCACCTGCTGCATGAATAACAAACCGGGTAAGTCCCTGGAAAGAGCCACGCTGCTACAAATTTCCACAGCAGGATAGTGGTTCATATTGAATAATCATATTTGGAGAGAAAGCTTCCAGTAGCATATTTATGGATATGAATGCATAAATATTTTGTTTTCAGCATGCCTGGCATGAGGGAGTTCACCAGCTGATTTAAAAACTGCAACTAAATTCCCGGAGCGGCGTTTAAGTCAGGCTCACCTGGTGCAGTTCGCCTAGTTACGAAATCTCTGTTTTTAATTTCTTAGTGCGTCTCCCTGTGCTTCTGCTCGAAGGGTCGTTATGCAAGCGGAGCAGAGGCCGGTCCGTACGGCAGATGAATGCGTTCTGTCCAGAGACACTGATGGAGGTGTTTTTGTCCTGAGTCCATGTAGGGCTTGTTGCTAAGAGCAAAGCTCGCTTCAGTCAGACGTTCCAGGGGAGGGAGGAACCGCCGGGCTTCACAGGACCCGGCTCTGAGCTGCTACCAAAACTCAGGAGTGGAATGTAAAATAAATAGTATCAGCTGTGGAAATATGAGCCTGATCGACTCTCTTGAACAGTTTATGAACCCCTTACCTGCCAGGAGGACCCGTTGACTTACATGGACGTATTTTAAGGGCGTCAGTTAAAAGGGTTTTAGAAAAACCCCAACATGAATCACGTTTTATTTGAAACGCGACAAAAACTATCAATGTGTTCAGTATTATTGTGTAACAAATGTTTTTGGAGTAGCTCAGGAATGCTTTACAGCAACAGTGAAGTTAACCAAGGTTTTAAAAGCAACATTTTTTATCATAACATTCCTGCAGTTTGATTTCCTTTGAATGAGATGGCAGGGAGTTCGGCCAAACTGTTGCTGCGCACCACCAGTCAGCTGGTTGAAACAAGGCTAATGAACTTCTCTATCACTAACGGTGCTTCTCAAACTATTTGTCAAAAGTATGCTACCCTATTTAATGCTTCAAAGTAACATTTTAGGAACTATGCTGGGAAATATTAGGCTCACTGTAGATGGGGGGGAAAAAGAGGAGTAGATTTCTGCCATAAAATTCAGAAATTTTGAGATTAATCTCAGAAATTTACAAGAAAAAACAAGAACATTTCTGAGTTAGAAAAGTCGAACATTTGCTAGAAACGCCCCCCGGACATTTTTAAATTAATCTCAAAGAATATTCAAGAAAAAAAAACATAAAGATTTATGTGTTTCAAAAGTATAAAATGTTAAACTTTTGAACAGCTGTTGTCCAGGCGTCACTGCTGTCTATCGAGCCAAAGTATAAATAATATTGACAAAATAATAATTAAATATTAATAATTAAAACTGATCATATTCTGTGCGGTAACCACAATTAAGAAAAACTGTCTTTATTTTGTGTTTATGTTTTTATACATATGTTATAATAATAATATTACATATCTCACATATATTTATCTTTTTCTAGTTTTATATAAAAGCAATTGATTCATGTTATGCATTTATGTTTTAGTATTAATACTGTAACCGTGACACAGTGAGATTCTAATACCAGTTAAGGCCTGCAATTTTGAACAGAATTGAGTGCAAATAATGTATTATAATAATAATATTGTGTTACTTTACAATGAGTGGTCTTGTTCCAGAGAGTCCTCTAAATTACACCCCATGTTTCTATTTTAGCAATTGAAAAAACCCCAGTGCGTTCCCCGTCTTCATGTGGTTTGTTTCTACCAACATCCTTCACTTAGGAGCCGCTGAGGTTCGGACTGTTTAGTATTTTGAGGCAAAAGTTCAAACTCCAAGCTCGATTTTCCCTCTTCGTTTTACCCGACAGGCGAGACGGCCGTGTCGTTCTCAGAGTTCTGTGACCGCCATCATGTCACGCTCGAACAGAAATCATTTGAATTGTCCTCCTCTTCTTTCACTTTCTTTTACGACTTGGCGTAAAAGAGAAGATTTTCCTAAATTAACCTGAATTGAACTGTGATCGGCCCGACGGCTGTCGCTTTGCAGAACTGGTTTACCTACTGTTGATGGATTACCAGGATCCAGAATGATGCAGTCGGGAATTCTGGCCTCAGAAGCTGAACACTTTATTCTTGCTTATGAGATTTATCTCAGTTGATGTTCAGAAACACGGTCTCTGCACACGTTAGCAACGACTCCAACATCTGATTGTCTCTAAAATCTGACTTCTGGGCCTTATAGACTGATCAAAAAGAATTTGATTCATTAATTACATAAAGATTGATACATTTCATATTTATTTCTGTCAATTTTGATTATTTTTAACTTTATGACGAATGAAAACCCAAAATTAATTTTATGGTGTGGCATTCCTCAGACATCAAAAGTTATCTTGTTAGGTTAGGCCTGACCAAAAAATCAATGAAAATGTATATTGCTATAGGCACGTGATCAATATCAATAGATAATAATTTCACTGAACGTCAATTGAGAACCACAGGGCATTCTGGGTGACGTAGTCCGTGCCAGGCCCGTCACGATAACATATGTTTGCTGGGTGATAAATTGTCCCAGACGTTATTGCGATAAACGATGATATTGCTGTTTTGAGACCATTTCCCAGAAATAATGCGTAATAATGCACAAATACATTCTCAAAGATCAATAACCTTTAAATTCTAGTAAATATTATATATAAACACTGAAACTGGAGCAAACATAAGACGCACTGGAGTCAAAGTTGCATTCCTTTAGAAATTTTAGGACTGGACAATAAATTGAAAACAATATATATCGCGATAGACACATGACAAATAGATGTTAATAGATAGCATTTCTCATAGAATATTTAGCTTTCAATTTATAGAGCTTTCACTTGACTTTACAGAGAAATTGAACCCTATATGTCATTAATAATTTCATATTCCAAGGGTGTTGAGGAAATACCAAGGTCCTAAACAACATGTTCCTTGTTAGTAATGCACAGCTGGAGAAACCGTAGTTTGATAAAAACTGAACTTATGAAAAACGACGCAGAAAAGACGAGGTGGAGATCCGGAGATATTGGCCTGGAGTTCTTATCGCTCCACATTCTTCATATAGTTTTTATGTCCTTCTACGGCCGTCTGGTTCAAATTGAGGATCAGAGACGGGTTTGGAAGAACTTCTGTAAAAGCTATAAGAGGAACAGATACCTACTTTTTAGCATTGAATGTTTTCATAGAAGACAATCAGAGATGTTTGGGAGAAAGTAACACATTCACCACCCAAAAAGGCAATGAAAATAAACTGGATTAAAGAGCAGTTATTGCTTTACTATCAGAGTACTACTGTGTCTGTAGCGTTGGTGCTGTTTATTCAGCAGATAATTCTTTAATAGATAATGAAGTCATTTTTTTAATTTGTAAAATTGACAAATATCTCAGTGAATGCAGAACCTTTGATGGGTGTCTCATCTTTTCCAAATTGAGGTATTGCATAACTTCTGTTCTGAAGGAAGCACAGAATGTCTTGATTGCAGTAAGTTTTCTTTTTAGTTTGAATGTCTTTTTCTAGTTTATCATTCTGGAACATCTACAACAGGTGTCTGTAACTCCAGTCTTCTGGTTTCTTTAAACTTGTGGATGCCTCCCTGTCCCAACACACCTGGATTAAATGAATGAGTAAAGACATTTGTAAAGCTTAATGACATCCCAAGGAGTCAAAATCCGTCTGTTGATGAAGGGACGCACTCAAAAGTTGCAGGACTGGAGTTGCTGACCCCAGATTTACAAACAATAGTGCGATACTCCTTGACATGCTTAAACATCTCAGCCATCATCTCTTACCCTAACTGTGGGCGTCACAGGCAATTACAACACAGCCAACTGGCTAGATCATGCACATCGATGCAAACAGTAATATTAATATTGCATAGTGATATGACTCACTCTAGCATGACTGCTACAATTCTAATTACTGTTCAAAGATGAATCAACACTGACTACTTCCTGGATGTGTCATAGTAAATATCCATACTCTGGAAGAGACTTGGCTACTAGGAGGTTATAAAACTCTTAATAGATTGATGCAGGCTAAGCCAGGTATTGGGCAAAATTGATTTGATTGGCAGCGGACAGCGTTCATTGATGAGACAGTAGTAGTTGGCGATTTGCAAATGGATAGTCCCATGGTCACACCTTGAGGTCCAGACCTTTTGTCAACTGTGGCAGAAGCGCGCATACAGAGTCAACTGGACAGCAAAGAACAAATGCGCCAAGAGATTTTGGATAAACTGGCCATCCAAGGGTACATGCGCAAAACGACATCATCCTGTGTAGGAGATGTCGACCACATCTCCTGCGCACTCATTGCCCGTCCACGTTCCTCTCAGGCAGTGAGGAACAGACTTTCCAATGGAGACACACTCAACTTGACTAGAACCGAACCAGACATTAACAGGCTAAAGTGAGACTCGACAATGGAGAAGGGGGTTTAGTGACTGAAAAGTGACAGAGTAGTGGAGACATCGTGATGACTGAAATTAAACTCAAACATTGAGTGATTGTTTTCCTACTGTCTCATTGACATTCTTTGAGGCAATGAGTCAATGGTTAGATTCAGGTCTTAATAGATACCACATAAGATGATGATTGTTGTTGGGGGGGTTGATGAAGATCGGAGGTAGCAGATTAGGGCTTGAGTTCTGACAGAACTGAATCTGAACATGTTGAACACTGGTTTAGTAAAGCTACTGAAACATTCACATATTTAGGAAGCTTGGAGGTCTAAATGTTTCACTGAATCTGAAGGTCTGGTGGTGAGTGGATGTGGAGGCCGGGTGTTCCTGGGTGGATGGTGATTGGAGACAGCTGGTTCTGGAGCCGGGCAGGAGAAACGGCCTCACGGTCTCCTCTTGACACATTCAGGTCACTGGTGTTTACGGCCTGATATAAACAAGCAGTCACTAAGATGTTACAGTTAAGCCCAAGACGTTTCACTCTCTTTTCACAGATGTAGGTTAAAAGTAATCTTTTAATTTGATCAACATGTTTCTTCTGGCTGACGGTGCATTCTGGAAGGGCCCAGAGTTCTGACTCTAATTTCTGGAGGTAGTTACACTTTTATCTCAATATTTTAATGGTTTTCCAATGTTCCAATTTGTATGTAACTCTTTTTGAATCAAGGATAAAGAAGATATGAACCATCATTGTTTCTATTTGAAACAGATCTAATCATAGCTGTGCTGTCGTGTTTTCCCCCAAGTGAGTCAAGTTTATTGGTTCTGCTGCCTTGACTAATAATATCTGCATCACATTTTTAAAAATTAAAGACGGTCAGCTTGTCTCAAACTCACCATGCTACTGGGAATAACTTCCTCTGCTCAGCTTTTCCTTCTGAGACTAGGTTTGTGTCTCCTATTGAGAATAATAATAATAATAATATTCCTTATTTCCTTCCTGGATGGACAGCTAAACAAAAAACTCCCACTGTTTTCAGATTAGGTTTCAAAAATAGAATCCACATGATGAAATGTGGCGATTTTTTTTCCCCCGCTAACATTGCATGAAAAGAGTGAAAGTCGCTCCCGTCCAACGAGGAATGTACGGCAGACGGCAGCTTCTCCGTTCACCGACGCTGTCGGGTAATTCAGCACTAACGGCTCTCACATGGCTCCGCTTTCAGAATGAACAGCCACACAACCCGAGGCTGTCTTCTGTCCACAGCTGACAGAAAACAGTCAGTGAGCTTCTATTAATATTATTTGAGATTTATCTGGTGCTTCATGGGGATTTTGCCCTTTTCTCCATTTAAAGACTTCTGCTGTATTCGGTTATATTTGTTCTTTATGCAACTTTCCATCTGCTGTCTGTTTTGGGTTTTTTTTTTCTGTGCTCTTTAATTATTCTAGTGATTTAAAGCAAGTTATTCCAAGCATGTTTACTGTACTCAACTTCTTGAAAATATTACCTGCATTTAATTCAGGTAATTAATTGCAGGTTAATTTAATTTTCCTGCTGAATAACATTTTGACATACAGTGTCTTAAACAAAGTCTAAATTCTCACATTTTGGTATGTTAAAGCCATCCATTTTGGCAGACTGCTCATATTCTGCTGCCTATATTTAGTATTACAATGAACCCAAAGTAGAAAGACGATCAGTTAATCCAATTTTCTGTTTTTGAAGATTGAATTTGTGGAAAATCTGGATTTATTTTTGTTCTCCCACCACTACACTCCTGGTGTTTCCATATATTCATAGTGATGTTAGCCCACTCAAGAGCTACCATATTATTAGACAAGCGTGTTTTACAGCTTCTGTTTGTTTTGAATTCGTGTCAACTCGCAGAAGGATGGACTGAAATAAAATCCAGGTTTTTTTTAAAGATACTTTCTGTCATTTGTAATTTCTTCTTTTTATGTAATTAAAGCCTTCTATTAAGTTTTAAATTTTAAAGCATCAAAAGAGAGGAAACGACAACAACAAACATAAAGTAAACAAGACACTTCAGTCTACGAAGTAATTCACACAGTTACAAGGTTGTAAGAGTGAAGACTGTCCCATTGCGCCATTACGACCTCATTTCTGCCGCTTAGTCTGTGTAACTTATTTTTAAGGACAAAACGGCAAAGGGGTGTGGGTGGGATTATTTAAAATTTTTGGTAATTAAAAAAGAACTTAGACTTTCCTTAAAAGTCTCTGATATTTAAGAAAATCTGATACTGGTGTACTAGTGCTTCACGTCATAAGAACACCAGTAAGTTTTGTTTTGTGCTGGTCCATTGCATAAAAATCAATAAAGTTTGTTGAAGTTCAACATTGACAAAATGTAAACAAATGCAGACATTAATTAAAGGAATGACTGGTTCAACTGGCAGGTTAATCCACTTATAACATGGTAAAATGTATTGTTAGTGAAATCACCGGCCAGTGAACCTCAATATTAAAGAATTATTGATTTAAAACAAGCTCCTATGTCTTGCACAAAATGTACTTATAAGAAGTTTTGTCTTATGTCAAGTGTGCTAAGATATTTCCAGTAGAAACTAGAAAATACTTGGTAAGATTTTGTGTTTTTGCAGTGTAAACAGAAACGGTGTGGCTGTCAGCAGGTTTATTCTCCTTTCTTAGAGAGTTGCTTTTTATAATTGGAGATCAGAACCCTCAATCAGGCATCACGTCAGGTTCTTGCATATCTCTGGTGATTGTAGCAGACAGTCGGCACCGGAAAGCCGCGCTACCGAGGGTTTAGTAACACTAGCTCCATTGAGGGATTAAGACTCGACAAGACTGGATTTGCTTTACGTCATAAGTACAGAAATCCTGTGGGCAAAGTCAAGCTAAAGTCAACGGGGACAGCAAAGTTCACAGTTCACTTCTAAATCCATTCCTCATTTTCTGTCATAAACCTGGATTTCAACGTTTCTTTGCATGCCATTGGTCCATTTTTGGACCATTTTGTGTCACCCTTGGATAGACGATCCATAAGACCGTGAATCGCAAAAGCCTCTTTTGATTCCTCGTTTTTGCACAGATTTCAACTTACAGGCGTATAAAGACATGTTTACAATGTGGAGTGCGCAGGTGTTAATGAGGTTTTTACAACCCGCTAATAAAAGAACCCCCCACCCACCCACTACTGCTCCGAATACCTCAGTGTGTTAATTCATGCTTACGTAATGTGACGCACGCACACACACACACACACACACAGGCAGTCTCCCATATGCACATCCTCATGGATCTCCAAATAAAGCTAATGATGCACTTGGGAGGGTTCGCGCTGACTGCAAACTAATGCTACTGAAGGATTAGGATCTGAAACAAAACCAAGTTCATAAAAAGCTGCCAGGAAACCGTCGTGGAGAAACGTAAGCTGGGGGGGAAAAAAGAAAAGAAAAGCGTGTGATATTAGAGATGATATAGAAGTAAACACTGTTTACAACAGAACAAATGTTTCTGCTCCCATAAGGCAGGTGATGCGGCTTGGCAGTGGAGTTTGGATTCGTTGGTAAACGGGTGAAATGAGGGCGTGTTGAGAGTCAGCGGCGCTTCCCAGGTCCGTTACACCCTTTTTTATGTGTCTGCTTGTGAAAGGCTGTTATTGCATATGCTGGGTTTAAAATTGGTCACAAAGGTAGATATTTTCATTCGTTTCATTAGCTTTAAGGTGCATAACATGTATAACATGCATGACATGCATAACAAGTGCATAACATAAAAAATTGAGTTAACGGAGTTACGGCGGCAGCGCAGCTATGGATGACATGTAAAAGAATTGTCTTTTTGCCCTCCAGCGTTGTCCGCATGCGCGAAATTTCCTTATGTAAACAATAACATGCAGGGGGTCTACATTTGTAAATATGATTATGATTAAGTCAGTGCCTCACCAGCTATGAACCTCACCGCACATCGCTGCTGCATACACATCAGAAAGCACCCAGGACCTTTAGCCAACATCTTCATGCTATTTCCTGCTTTTGCGGTGGAGTTGATTGATACATTTTGCACCCACATTTGTGTCTGTGTGTGTGTCATACCTGTCTCCTTCCTGATGGGTAACATCACTGGACATTCTTATGGTGTTTATGCTGGCTTATAATGGATTAAACAGATGAGGATGGCACGTCAGGCATCTGGAGATTGTATCCAAGTATGGACTGGACCACAATTTTCTTCCCATCGGTGTTTGTCAAAGTGTCTCTTTCCATGCGGTTTGGGTTTACCGTGTTCTCTAATATTACTTTATCAGGCTCTGTGTCAACGGAAAACAATCTACAAAATACCTTGGAACATGCTAGCATATTAGCTAGCAGATTTAGCTTCTCAACAGAACAGAAAATTTGCACATAAGAACAAAACTGACAGCAAAGACGATCAGATTTTTGTCATAAGCCGAGATGGAATCAAAAACATTTATAGCCTTAGAAATCTTATGGTTGAAGTGAAAAATAATGTTACAATATCAAACTAGCAGTCCAGCTAGCTATTACAGGAACTAAGAAAAGTAGCTCTGTAAAACTAATACTTTAATTTTTTGGTAGGTGTTTTATATTTGATATAACTATTTGAATTAATCAAAAAGGTCAGGTTAGATTTGGTTTTTAGGCACATTTGTTATTGGTCAAGTTAGTAGGTTAGACCCAGTTTTCAGTTTGCTGCGTTAGTAAACCCTGCACTAATACAATGAAGACAAAAAATTACTTTTCATATATAAGAAAGAAGTTAAGGAGATTTCAGTGAGCTTCTCTTAGCTTGTAAGTTTCACTGCTGGCCTCTGTTAGCAGATCTGTGTTTACTGTAAGTCTGTTTTTCATTTAGCCTCTCTGTCCAAATATTCTTCTGTTTATCTAACAAACTCTTCTGTCCTTTCACACTGCTTTCCCACAACCCTTCTCTCTGACCCCTGTTACTCTCTCTGTCTTGTGTTTGTCTCATTCCTCCCCCCTGCCCCCCGCCCCTCCCCTCTCACTCTTTATTAATAAATTTTTCAAATCTGGATCTTTTTTTCCCCCCAAACGTTTCAAATCCATCGTTCTTTCTTTCTGTGTTTCTGTTCTCCCTCCTTCTTGTGTGTCCTCTCAGATGAAACGGAGGATGTCACCATTGGGAGCCAGCTTTGGAAGCGGGCCCAGGTCAGTCACTTTGACCCCTGACCCCTAATCTTAAATTTAACCCTCATCACCTCATCCGTGAGCGAAGAAATTTCCCACACATTTCTCATTTGGACCAATGAAAGTAAAGTTTTCCCCTTTACTTTCATCTAACATGAATATTCTCAGTTCATAAAATAATATGCTAAATGAAATAAAACACATTTTTAAGTATAGGTTAAGGATATGGATCAGATTTTTAAAATACATTTTCCATTGATTATATACAGCCAGTGTCTTATCTATTGACTTTATACAAGTTCCCACATTAGAGGCACAAACTATAACATCCCATATGATGCAAAATAGAATATGTGAAACGTGTTGTCCTGGATTATTTTTCTGAATCACTGCAGCATTGCTGGAAATATATGAAATGTGTCTTCGAGAATTGGTGCTAAACCTACCACACAGTTGGTACGAGTGTAGTTTAGATGCAACGTGCACCGTTTTAAATGCCTTTAATGCTTGATCACAAATTTCTGCCTTCATTTGGCAAAATTTAAAATGAAAAAAGATTTATTTTTACGTTCGAATGACAATGACTATAAAAGGGAGAAACTGTCTGCGGACGTTCGGATCAAGGCTTGTGTTGTGGCTGAACTGTTGAGTGTTAACCTCCATGATCTAATTTCCTCTCGTTTCTTATCTTTGCTCCTCATCCTTTTATATCACAGAGAACATGTGGCGGGAATGTCCGTGTTTGTTTCTGTTCGTGGCTCTGTATCTGCTTCCTTGAGACGTTATTAAGTCCCTCCAGTTGTGTGTTGTTGTTATGCCTGTGTGAGCTCACAGTGTGTCCCTGTGGCATCAGACAGGAAATGATCAACCCAGTGCAGGCAGCTCACAGCAGCAGCAACAAGGGTATTCGGGATTATTTGATTCAGGTTCATGCCAATGCTGCAACATGAGAATGATACCACCGAAATTCAAAAATAATTTCAATTTACTTTGTTGGTTTTGTTGTTTGTGAGTGCCGAGGTAAACGTAGAGATCGATGATGAATCTCCTGACTTTAAGATGCTGATTGTGTAGCCGATACGACTGTCTAATGGTAACACTGATGAAACACCCCCGCTGCCCCTGGCATCTCAGCTAGCCCGCTGGAATGTTCCTCCTGTTTCTATAACACACATCTTACAGTAAACACAGCTGACAAGAAGATTTCCAGAGAGACTCCGGTCCAGCGAAAAACACCAAGAACCAAACATTGTACCGTTTAAAAGGAGTGCACGCTCATTCTTGTACTTTACTTTGATTTTAGCACAGTAAAAGTTGATTATATTTATGAAGGTCTGCCTGGATTACTGGTATCGAAGCATGTTAAGATTTTAAAAATGTACAACTTCAAAATCACTAGAACATGTTATCATAGCGTTCCCTACGAAGTCCTTTTACAAGGAGAAAGTGCCGGAAAGAACCGTTTTCTTTCACTTTATTGGGCATAAAATAAATTAGCACTAACACTAAAAAATCCAAGCTTGTTAATTTGTCGTACCCGACTGTGTAAGCATAAATGTACATGTTGTAAAGTCAAAAAAAAAAAAAAAAACATAATTTTTTGGACCTAACTGTATTGAGTATAACTTCACCAGTATAATGAAACATTAGCTTCTTCCGTGAAGCTAATGTAGCTAATGAATTAGCTTCCTGCCAAAACTGTACAGGAAGTGCTGTACAGTACAGTCGGCACTTGATTGGAAACTTTAATGTGACTCATTTGAACTTTAATGTTAAAAACACCCGTAATTCAGTTAAAAACGTTTTTTAAAAACTCACTTTTCAACTCTCCTGACATTAGCTTATCCACTTTCTTTAGCATCCCGAGGTCCGCGCTCTGTGCGGAGTGCACTAACCAGGTGCATCTAAACAAAGCCATCTCCTGGCTGAGTTTGAGTTTGTGTTGGAGATTGCTGGGTATCGGCTGTTTGGGCGACGTAAACATTTTAGTGCGGAGAAGCAGACCTCTGGAAGCGGAGCTGAGATTCCTCTGTCAGGATGTTTGGGTCGTGGAGACGAATCGGACGGGAGATCGGGTCGGATCTGGTATTAAACATCAGTGGAACTTGAAACGTTCACTTACTTTTTTTATTTATTTATTTTATAATTTTAAACTTTGCTGCCTGAAAAAGGAACACAATATTACAGTGTGAATGACTGATTATTTATTTCAGCTAAGAGGCCCTTCAGCTCTGCTGCTGCTGCTGAACAAACTACAACGGCTTTAATTTTATGGCTGCATCATCTTTCAGCTAATGCATCCCATGTTTCCCTGCCTTACCGCTCTCTCCTTTCATAAAGGGACTTAATGTAATTGTATCATGAGGTGATGCTCATCATTTCTGCCCCTGTGTCTCCTCAGCAGTGACAGTGCTGCCATGGCATCAGGATCTCCAGACGTGCCCACCAATCAGGAGCCTGCTGAGGTCCAGGAGGATTGCTCTGGTACGTACAACTGAGAGTCTGTTTGACGTTTTAGTTTATATTTAATAGAGCCTACAAATATGCAGAGGACTATGATTTAGCTTTTAACTTTCCTTTTTTTCCAACGTGAATTGAGGGTTTTCTAGGACGACTACTTTGAAACCGAATCTGAGTGTGCAGTGAGACTGATGTGAGCGCATATATAAATCTAAGCAAACAAATTAGTCATTTAAAGCGCTCAACTCTGATAAACTCTGGCTCTCCTGCTCCTTATGTATGGAAAGCCAGGAGGGCCAAAAACATTTGACGTCTCTCACATGCAAAGTACTATTTTATGTGCAAACAACTGTATTCACAACTAAATGCCAATCATAGACTTGTTTTTTATCTGATCTGAGTATTTGTTGGATGAAAAAGAAGCAATAAACTAAACAAGTTAATGATGTGGTCTTAAAGTTTTATCACTGTATTTTGTGTTATTATTGTGATAATTATAAAAGTGACAATAAGAGCCATTAAATTGTTTTTAGGCAATTGTGCGTCACATCAATTTTAGCCCCACAAACACAAAACATGCTGTTGAAAAAACATTTCCATTTCTGTTACGCTTCTTTAGGACACGAGTCACATAAAGAAGTGTGACTGGTTTCATCCTTCCTTTCAAATGTATTGGTTTTTATTTTGTTGAACAAACAGTGGAGGAAATAGTAAAACTATCAAACTCAACAACAGGGGCAGTTTTGGGAGGTTTTAAACGTTAAACATCATTTATCGTGACAACGATAAACCAAAATTCATGGCACAATAAGATATTTTTCACGATAAATGCCCACCCCTACTCCCAGGAAATAAAAATACGGCAACACATATGAGAAATTACAAAAGAAATTGCTAAGATTATAGACAAACAAGTTTTAATATTCAACTTTGTAGCCTAGTAATATGTGGCTGAGCTTGCAAATATGTTTATTTCTTGCTTTTCAGGTAGTATTTCAACATTTCTTGAGCTACTCTGTAACATGTGAAGATACTTGATTTTTAGAGATGGACCCAGTCACAGTAGCTCAACCCTTTATTTGTCAACTCATCCCCCAAACTTTTAAAGCTGTTCACTTTACCCGTGTTTTGATTTAAAAACGAATAAACTTAGGCAAATTCATACTTTTGTTGTTGTTCTTGTTCTTCCATGTCTCTACCAACTGTAGGCCAGTGGAGATGTTGGAACCACAAATTTAGCCATACGTGTGATTTTTTTTTTTTTTTTTTTTTAACTTGTCGTGACCACAGTTGTTACCAGAAAGGATAAGCGATTTGTCACGGGATACAACAAAACAAAGTGCACACGGTAGATCCTCTCTCCTCCTTCAGTCCGCTGCGTGCTTTTTCCCCTCAAAGGTCACCACCTTCTCACTGAGTCAGAGTAGATCAGCTCCTTCGTTTCTGACCTTAGCGTCCATTGAATTCTCCGTGCTGCTATTCTGAGGCCTTCTATTGTTGTTTTAGAAGCTGAATGTTGGCAAATCAAGGTTTACCCAGCTTTACAGCAGCAGAACTGCAGTGACCTTACACCAGCTTGGTGGCCTTTTTCCTGGTTTAATGATACATTATGTGGAGAATGGCTCAGTAAATGACAAGGTTGGGTGGTGCTTCCCCCCTGATATTTATTGCTGGCATGCAGAAAGGCTTCTTGTGCTTCACGTATTAATAAAACATATAAAGTAACACTTGATTTAGATTTTTTTTTTTTTCTTTCATCTGTTTGGATAGGAAATGATCATTTAGTACCGAAAGCGCTATTGCAGCTCAGAATTTGTTCGTGGAAGGTTTCAAAAAGGAAAAATACATGTAGCGCAATGCCAAATGTTCCTGGATAAAATGAGAAATGTTCACGTTTAAAATTCCATATTTGTGATTTAGCTCGGATCAGAAACGGGGCAAAAATGATGGGGCTTGTATAAAAAGAATATTATTTTTTGAAGTCGAAGGGTGGGCATTTATCGTATCGTTTATCATTATCGCAATAAATTTCTTATCAGAAGAATTTTGATTCATCGATCAATTCCAGTTAATGATGTTTTAAATCCCTCAAAACTGTCTATATTGTCGGAATTATTGTTTTACTATTTTCTACACCTTTTATTATCCATTTTTTAATTATTTACAATATAAATTCAATGTAATATACATGCTAAATACATTTGAAAATGTTTGCGTTTACTTTTGAGACACAAATCACGGTACGACTGGTGTTCTAAAGAAAAATATTACAAATGGGAAAGTACTTGTGTTTGTGTAGCTATAATTACTGTGTCATGCAACTATGACACAGCCAAGAAAACATTATATAAAAATGAAGTTATAAATAGTTCTTATAGTCACTTTTATCATTTTACCACAAAATATCGTGACTAAACTTTGTCCGTATCGCCCAAACCTGGTCCAAGCCAAGAGTTTTCAGAACGGCCTTAATTTTTTTGTTATTTTTTGGCATTCACAACTAAAATCTACAACTTCTGTCACTAAAGCTTGGCGACAAATTAGAGTGGAAGAAACGACATGGTGCGACGTTTGGTATTTACCTCATTTTAGGAGCAGATGAAGGTCAGGTGATTGTTTTTTCCACCATGCTCTTGAAAATTACGTTTTTTTAATATAATTAGGCACTACTTTCTGTTTGTTTGTCACATAAAATCTCCAAAAAAATCCATTGACTTTTGTAGTTGTAACCATGACAAAATGAGAAGAATAAACAGTTTGTCATTAAATGGAAGCAGTTTATATCCGCTGATGACTGCAAAGCATCGCTATAACAAGCATTAGTGTGTGTGATGGTCTGCAAGTATTAAAATGTGTGTGTGTGGGCGAGTGTGTGTTTTTGTGTTGGTGTGTGGTTCCTCCTGAACTTCTACCTGCAGCTTTCCACGGTCTGTAGTGATCTAGATGCTCTAGCGTCTGCAAGACGTTCCTCTGTGACATACCGTCATACGTCACTGTGCCATCTTTTTACAGTTAGTTGGAATAAACGACTTTTACTCTTCTTTTTCTTTTCAGGAAAGAAGAAATCAAAGTTCCAGACGTTCAAGAAATTGTTTGCTCGGAAGAAAAGGAAAGAGCCGCAGAGCGCGGGAGCGGAGGAGGGCCTGAAGGGGAGCCAGTCGAGTGACAACGTCAGCAAAACGTCAGAGAACAACACGCTGACCCCATCCGAGAAGGAGAAGGGTTCTGGGTACGATCACACACATTTAAACACCGATACAGTTCTACTCACTTACTTTTAGGAACCACAGGGCCACAGGAAATATATTTGTACCCCCCCACCTAACCCTAACCCACACACTTCAATGTTTTAGATCATAAAATCAACATTGGGTTATGTGTAAATACAAATCAAGTCATTTATTAGGGAAAAAGCTGTCCAATTCAACCTGGCTGGGTCTGATTTAAAGGAATCCCCCCCCAAAAAAACTCATGGCGACAACAACCGTCATCAGTTATTTGCGATAATTGGCAGGAAGTTGTTCTGCTCCATTATCCACATTAGCTTAAAGTTACAAACTGTTGACCAGAGACTCTCCTTTAGTTTCTCTGGTAGAGAGCACAATTTATGGTTTCATCAAATGTCCTGAAGCGGCATAACAGCCCCAGAGCATCACTCTACCACCACCATGTTGGACTGTGGGATCTAGCAGGGCAAATACTTTCTATTACCTTGTCATTTTTTAAACGTCCAGTCCCAAGAATGTTTTCCCAAACGTTTTCTGTATCAGAGGAGCTTTTGGTAAATGTGACTTTTGTCTTCTTTTAAGTCCTTCTGACGTTGTTCTGGTGTATTTTATGGTCTTGTGGATCAGTTTCTGAAGAACTCCTGTGGGTTTGGTAGGTTTAGCCACTGCTGGAAAAGTTCACCACTCTCCCATGTTCCCTCTGTCTGTGAAGTCCCAAAGACTTAGAAATGGCTTTGTAACACTTTGCAGACCGATAGATATCAGTAGCTGCATTGACCATATAATTCCGCAATTTGACGTTTTGACAATACATTTGCTCAGTGGAAACGCAGCCATTTTGAAAAAAACTCCTGTTTTTTTTATATAAAGCTTCGGCATTAGCATGAGGGTTTTTTTGTTTTTTGGGAAATTGGACAATTGGTTTATTTTGCAAAACTGCAATGGAAACACTTTATTTCGCATCATACGAGTCACGTGATCAGCAACTGGACGTTGCCGCTGGTGCAAACTACGAAGCAGGGGACAGGAAGTAGTTGGAGGATCATGGGACCAGATTCTTTATTGCATGATCAAACTTATTCATGTGGGATTTTAATCGTGTTTCTTATGTAATGGCAACACATATAATTATGAAACTTTGTGTTGCTGCCATAACATAATATTGACAGTTTTGCACGCACCTAGTGACTTTGTTTCCATTTTGTTCTTGAGTTAGTTTAGGCTTTTGTTGCCAGAAGAGTGTACTATTTGAGTGACTTTTTTTTTTTACATTTCAGTCTGGAAGTCTGGACTATTGAAACTGAACCAAAGAAATGTGGTTAAAACAGTTAAATCCTAATTTTTCAAGCGAGGCAGCAGTATTTTCATAGGAGCAAACTGATTCGGATTGCTTTTCCACAACCAAGTGTGATTGAAAAAATAAATAAAAAAATCAAGGCAAAGAGATCATTTTATTGGTTTCTGTTAATTAAAAAGGAAACTCACTGCTACAGTTGAGGTCTCGGATATTTACTACTAAATCATTGTCAGTGTACCCTTGCGCCTGTTGTCTAAAAAAAAAAAACATTTCAGAAGTTCCAATCAGTTTGAACCAATATTATTGATTTCCCTGTAGATGACTGAAAATCCAAAATGGTTTCTTACTGTTGTGTTTCTGCCCCACAGAGTTCTGCTGCCTGATTAGATTTATTTATTTATTTTTAAAATCCCATGTGTAGAGTTGATTTAGGAGAGACTGTGTTTTGAGGTTCATCTCCTCGGCGAAGGCTCGGCGCTTCCTGTTTTTGTCCACCAGGAGTGGAGCGTCTCTTCCTGACGACAGGTTCAGGATTTCTTTGTTTTCACAAGCCGTGCCCACTTCCTGCCTCCGCTGGCCTTTTGTCTGTGTCGCAGGATGTGTCTTGTTAAAAAAAAAATTATTTCCAATGGTCATCATAAGAAGTAACAGAAAATCGTATTGTTATAATAGTGTTCACAGCTTTTATTTTGTTATTATAAACATTTGGGGGGAAAAAAAAATCTCTTTTCTTTCTCTTCCTATCCGTTGTTCCTGAAGGTCTAGGATCAGTCTGGGCAACAAGGCCTTGTCACATGACTCTGTTTTCGTCTCCGACTCATCAGAAGCTAACGAGGGCCTTGGGGCGTCTCAGGACAGCATTCACGGGAAAGTTAAATCCCTACAGGTAAATATCAACCGCTGAGTTTTACTCTTTGACCCCAGAAGCTAAAAACTGAATCAAGAGCCAGTTCATCTGGCGTGGTAAGATAAGGTGCGGTGTCCTGCAAATGTCTTCATTCTTTGTTTTTTTCACCATTTTTTTCCAGAGGAATTTAATGTCAAAGACGAACTTGTAGTAGTGTATAATTAGAAAGTGAGGTCTGAAAAGTGTGGTGGGCATTTATATTCAGCCCTCTTGTGTTGTGATTACAGCTCCAATTCCATAGGTTGAACTTTTGCCACATGTTTACAACTTGATCATTCTCGCTCATGAACATGTTTTGTCCAAAGAGACATTTTATACCTCAGTACAGTAAAATAAAATTTGCTAAAAGGGCAGTATTATGTGAAATTTACATTTGAGCTTTACATCATGTTATAATGTTTTACCCTCATCAAAACATACCTGAAGTGTCGCCTTGATTCTTTTATGCATGTTTGAGGAATCTTTTCATCTCCATGGCAACCACCGAGCTGTGCAAAACACCTTGATGGACCTAGGCTCCGCCTTCGACAACGAAGCTTCCGAGAACAACCTTACCCACTCAGCTCCTTCAGACTAGCCAGCTGCAATTAGTAAACACCTGGTGGAACTGAGCATCAGCTGAGCTCATTGTATGAGCCACTTCTCAGTCAAACGCTGGTAAAAACGTTGTGAAAGGGTTAATAGAGGAATAATGCTATGATGACTTCCTGAAGGCGGAGTTTCAGAAAGAGCAGGAGCTTCTTAAAGAGACAGAGGCCCAATTTCAAGGCGTTAAATTACAAAGTCAAATTTCTTTAAAGTCATATGCAGCAACTTTATAACAAACGAAAGTGACGTAGTTACTTGATTGTGGTATAAAATGGCACTATGGTTGTAAAAAAAAAAAAAAAAAAAAAATACTGTCCCTTTAATATCACGTGACCTTTGCTCCTTTTGATTTCCAGCCAGTTGTTATAGCAGAGGACAGAGTGTAAGAGACGGGAATAAATCATCAGAAATGACCCTAAACTTCAGTGAATTACTAGAATTTAGGTGTTTATGGCAGAAAAGGTAATCAAAGAAAAAGTAACTGGATGACAAAGAGGAGGAGGAGGAACTGAGATGAAGCACATATCCGTCTGTCACAACAGCGGTCTAAAAGGGGAAGACGTGACCTCCAGTGCAACCGCTTTACTCAGCTACGGACAGCAGGAATTAAGCTGCTCCTTAAGGGGATTTGCTAAAGAGGAAAACTTTCCCTGCAGTCGAAATAAAGAGGAAGTGTTTTGGGCCTATTTACGGACCAATAAAAAAGCCAGATGATGCAGCTGGAGCTTCAGATATGAAGCTGCTCCAAAGGGTTAGTCGCAGCGATATGTCTGGCAGATGGGAGCTCAGACACAGTCATTAGCATAAACTGAGTTTAGAGAGAAAAATGATCCGATGGAGATATTCCCAGCTTAATCCTCGCTCTCAGCGGGGGCTTCCTGTTTGATGAGCGGAATTAGGTCATTCCAGAGCTAAATATAAGCACGCCATGCAAAGATCAATATCTAATGAGACCTACAGGATAAATAGCGCGGCGCTGCCAGGTAAACACGTTCAGACTATTAGCGGTGTTCTGTATTTTTACATTCAGCACATCCACAAAACAAGATTACTATCCACCAAAAATGTTACCAAACGAATTGTGTTACATCTATGTCAACTGAAATGGGACAAATACATAAAACTAAAATATCACTATTATTCAGTGCTGGCAAATTAGTTTAGACTCTTACCTGAGTGCCAGGAAACGTCAAAAGAAGTATGCTAGCACAGCTGCTAGCGTATGTCCGATGCTAGTAGCACGTTAGCATCTATCCCTGGGCGCTTCGGATGCTTTTACTAAGAGGACACAGTGAAATATACAAAATGAAAACACAGAAAATTTCTTCATATTAGAGATGAACTGAATAAAAACAACAGACTTTTTTTTAAGCCCAGTCTTGGTTAAAGACAAAATTGTATGCTAATCTAGCCTTATTCCCAGACACAAACGTCTTTAGCAGCTGCGTGGTAGAATTACCTTTTAAACAGAATTAGTTGTGATGTTTTAGGTATCATTTCACAAGAGTCTCACATCAGTTTTCTGGAATTTTAGCCAATTTATATCAAAATGTGTTTCCAGCTGTTTCTAATTTTTTTTGTCCTATTATGTACAGTTACCGCACAACAAAAACAGAAACATATAAATTTTCAAAACTGAATGTGGCGATGTATTTCAACTTAAGTCAAGTGAAACTCAATATTAAATCAACGTTCTGTTTCAAACAACTTTATCTTTCTGAACCAATAAAGCTAGACGAAGCAATTATTTAACTAATATTCAATAGTCAAGCAACTCTACATGAATATTGATTTCTGAACCTTTCTAATATCTGTATCTATTTCTAATCATTGAAACAGGCCGTCCAGACTCGCTCAACGAAAGCTGTGTTTTCCAGTGTTTGCTTTGTGCCCAAGTAAATGAGCCCTTCAGTGCCTGACAGAGGGCAGCATGGAGATAAGAAACCTGTTTGAGTTTCTGTGATACCGACAGAACGTGCAAGAACTTTCACCCTCCGTTGTCAATGAACCCTACGCAAAAGTCCCGCGTTGTTAATTATACTCCACACTGACTCAAAATATTACCAATGTGTAATTATTAAACGGGAAGTGAAACCTTTGGGCATTCCTATCATCTCTGGAAAGCGAATTAACACATCTTCTATCAGATCTGCGCCCTGCAAATATTGTAGAATGGAAGGAAACTTTTTTGTCTTATCATATTAGATTCTGAAAATGGGAACATTTATTTGTATTCACAAGTAACAGTTTGCAAAATTCCTCAAATGAGTTATTTGAGCCTCTCTGTGTTGTAGTTTAAGTACAGCTCCAGGTGTTGCGTGAATAAAAACCAACAAACTGGTTTAGATCAGAGCACATAATTCGAGAAATGGACTAGTCAAAGTCCAAATCTTAAATCTAAATTAGAATCTGACACAAGACTTGAAAGAGGGGGGGGGAATTAAAGATTTTAGAACATTGAGAAAAAGAAGTGATTCCCCAGAGGTTTGATTCAAAGAGATGAATAAAAAAAGTGGACTACCCTTAAATTAAAAAATAAATTTAAAAAAAAACGTGGTGTTTTTTTAATTCGACTTACAAGCTGCCAAAATGTGAGAAAAATGTAAAGACAAAAGAAAGTAAAAAGTTTTCCCAAGTGGTTTGCGAGCTTCCTTGTCCTCCGTCGTTCATGACGGACGAGAATCACATCCAGAACTCGGTCTGTCTGTCGGGTTTCCCAACCGTACGGCCAGGCTTAAAGGGGAGCGGCTAAAGCAAACGAGTTGGATTAGCAGCGCTTGCTAATGGTGTCATCTAGAAAATTTCATTGTGAAATAATCATTTCTGCTGCCTGAAAATTGAGCTGACGACAGTCACAAGACCGTCACATGGCAACAGTGTTCAGTCAGAAACCTTTCTTAGATATGCTGCTAGCTGACTGCTACAGGAGGCCCACAGCAACGCTGTCCACAATGAGTTTTTGGAGATGCATGGTAATATGAATTGCAACATTAAATGTTCCTTTGGGATAATAAAAAAAAAAGGTGCTTTTGGACTCTGCAGGCACTGCAAAGAGAAATAAAATGTGTTTATTATTGCTGCTGATGTTTGGTCTGCAGCTCCAGCTGAAGCAGGCCATCAGGCTGGGTTCTCCTCCGTCCTTAATGTGTGTGAAGAAGACCGAAGACGCCGGAGCCACGTCTGAGGACGACGGCCTGCCCTGCAGCCCACCCGACTACACACCCCTTCATTCAGTCAAGGTAGCACACACACACCCACACACCCCTACAGTCTGTCTGGAGTTTTTTTGGTCTAATGTTTTAATTTTCTTTCTGTGCTTTTCTCAGAGTAAAGCTGAGAGGTCCAGCTCCAACAGCCTGCATGGAGTAGACAGCGACGAGCAGGTAATGAAACACTTTAATGTTTGTTAGCCGAGATGGGAAAGTACAGAAATTGAAGTAGAAGTGCAGTTAATTTGATGACGTTTTCCTTAAATACGAGTGAGTTTATGGGTGTAAAATGCTACTCGAGTAAAAGTAACAAGTTCGTCATGGAAAATGTACTGTAATGTAGGTGAAAGTTGGGAGGAAGAAATTTTGTGAATTTCTCAAAAGAAATGAGAAAATATTGGTCCCTAACTGTTAAAATGCAATGCAAAATCAACTGTGAGCAGCCAGTACGACATCATGAATATCAACTGATCAATTATTTATTTCGGTCATTTTTAACCTTTCCACACACAAAGAAAAAAAAGGGAGGAAAAACACACACACACACACACACAATGCTGAAAAAATGAAATGAAACAAAAAAAGCAAAAGGAAAGAAAATAAAATAAGACAAAAAAATAGATGACAACAGATAAAAGCTGAAGGAGCGATGCAGCTTTCTTTCTGGATTTTAAAAGAAAATAGTTTTACTCTAATAAAAATTATGATTTCAAATGTAACTGATTGAAATACTTTACCCAAAACATACCCAAGTAAGAATCCAAATTTTACTTTCTTTTTTAAAAAATCTTTCCATACACAAGGCAAAAATGAAAAAAGCAAGAGAAAAGAACAAGACAAATCTAGTTCAAGAATAGAAAAAAAACACACCAGAAAAATCTAATCTTTTTTTATGGTGTTATTTATTTAATTGTATTTTTAGTCATTAACAGATGTGACGTCAGATGTAACTGAGTGAAATACTGAAGTAAGAGCAAAAGTTCGGGTTTTTGTGAACTAGTAAAAATGCTAGTAACCAGTTTACTAGCTTCCCGTCCTTCCATTGATTTTCACGTTTTGAACTCGTTCACATGCTTCCGAGCTGCTGCCGTAAGTAAAGCGAAGGAAAAAGCTGCAGGAAGAGTCTCTGTACTGTGTGAGTGTGTCTGTGTTACGGGACGTTTCTGCTCATGTGATTACGGTGATGAACATCTCATGATCCGAGTCTACACATTAAACTCCTGGATCTAGATAAAAGCATTCTTCATGTAAAACAAACCTCACTCTCTTTCTCTCTCTCTCCTTCTGTCGCTTTTTCTACTTTTTTTTTCTCTGTCCCTGCCGCTCAGTTTTTCCCTCGATGCTTTACGGCAGTGGTCCCCAAACTACGGCCCGCGGGCCAGATGCGGCCCGCCTCCACATTTGGTCCGGCCCCCTGAACAATACCAGAGTATTTTCATATATGTGCATTTTTATTTGATAAGTTGGACTTTTGCAATAAAATGTTCCTTAGTAATGAACTTTATTTATTATTAACTACTAGTTAGTAACTATTTTATACATGCATATAATTGACCCTAACCCTTTTTTTATGTGGAGAACCCAGTGTTACTTGGTTATTATTTATTTCATAAATAGTGTTATTTTCTGACTTGTTCTCTGAAGAATCCAGAAAAGGTTATTTGATTGTGCTTTCTGAAAAACAATACATTTTTATGTTTAGCACTCTTACAATCGTCACACTTTTTCTGTTACAAACTGACCCCGGCCCCCCATCAGAGAAGGGACAAGTTATGTGGCCCTAACAGGAGAAAGTTTGGGGACCCCTGCTTTACGGATTTGCACTCCCGAGCCCTGGATGCGGCGAGAAGCGGCCGTCTTTTTCAGCCTTCCCAACTCTGGCGGCGGCTGCAGGCTCCGCCAGCAAACCGGGACAAATGAGCTTTTAATGACAGTGAAGCTTTGGTCGTTACAGAAGCATTTCGGCCCAATCGCGCGTTCCCAACTGGAAAGAGTGACAAATGACCGGCTGAAAAGACGTGCTCACAAAAAGTATAAAATCAGCCCTTTAAAGGAGATTGCCCTCACAGCAGTGAAGCTCAGGATTCCAGTTAAACATTTAAGATGAGTTTATGTTTCCAGTTTGAGTTACACCGCTTTGAAAAAGTTTTTTTTTTTTTTTACATGTCTGATTTTCATTGCGTCTAGTTGGGATTCTACGTGCTAGATTCTGTTTACTGCGTCAGACAATAGAATAACAGATGCTTCGGTGATGTCACTTCCTCTTGTTTTGGCCCACACGATGGAAGACTTATTGGATTTAGTTAAAAACTGCAAACAGGAAGAGGTTGGTTTTTTTTCTGCAAAGGGGAATGAGTTTGAAACTGATCAAAATATTCAAACTCCTAATTTTTAATATTTCCCACAGATTTTGTATTTGTGAAAAAGTAGAAAACAATGAAATAAATAGATATTTGTAGTTGTGAGGTGTTTGCCTTGACTGACTAGTTCCAGGTCCGTTTCATGTTTATTGAAAATGACGTTAATGTCAGCGTCCGCATGTTTGTCCCTCAGCGATCTGAGATTAAAAACATGCAAAAATCATTCCTAATAACTGGACCATTAATCAATGTGTTTGATGTTTATATGCTTGATGATTTTAATGATTGCATTGGACAAAATCTATTGTTTGTTGCTTGTTTCATAGTGGCACTTTGAACTGCCTTGTTGCTGAAATGTGCTCTGCAAATAAACTTGGACTATTGTGATGGTTTGCCTAGAGCACGGTGGTAAAAAAAAAAAAAAAAGAAAAGAAAATAATCTTTTATTATTATTATTCAGATGATCTTTCCAGGTAAAAGCAAAATTCTGGAAACAAGTTTGTAACAAGTTAAATACACAAACCAGGCTGAAATTCTGAAGCACCAAACATCCAGCTACATGTTGCTTAGCATTAGCCGTTAGGTAGCTGGCAGCTGCTGGAGGAGGAGAGGAACTTTCTGCATGCAGTGAGCTTAAAGAACATCTCCAACAAGCAGAGTTCCAACTGATTTGATCCGTATTGTGGGTTCTCCATGGTCCCTGTGTGGAATGTTTCTGCATTTTCTCCCCGTCATGCGCGGGTTCTGTTTGGATTCCTCCTACAGCACAGAAATATGCACGCTACGCTAACTGGTTCCTTTCAAAAGCCATTAAGAGTGTGCGTGTACCAGCGCAGCTGTTTGTGCTGTTTCTGTCTCTGTGTGGCGGGTATAGACAGTACATGAACATAGGATCCATATTTTTATATTTGCACTATGTGGGGAAAAATATATAAACATAAATAAATAGAATGGCTAATTACCAATTACAATTTACATTTAGCAGCATTTATGTGTATCTTTAGCTATGTTTATTTGCATTTTAACATAAATCGTTGGATCGGATGTTTCTGAAATGCACAAACTCTCATTTAAGAACTGTATTTGTTTCAGTTCATGCGTTCCTAAAGAGCACAGCCTCCCATCTGCAGCGCCGTAAATAACCATCATGTGCTGACGGGACGATGCTGCTTATTGTGTTCATACGTGTTTCTGTTCAAACCAATCCTCAAGCTGCTCCTCTGACCTTAAATGGAAGTGTGCAGGTTGACCTCTTCTTTCTCTGCATGTCACCTTTCTCTCTCTCTCTCTCTCTTTTTTTTTTCCCTCTCCTACTTCTGACCCTTTTTCTCTCGCTTCCAGCCACACTGACCTGCTGTATGTGTGTCTGTGTGTTCGGGGTGCATTCCGATGGTTAGCTCTGCAGTCAGCGTGTCTGCTTTTAGTTACAGCGCTCCGATTCGACACGCCTCCTCGCCTCACGCCGTCATGTTTCTGTCGAGACGACGTTCTGCTGCTTTACATTTCGCCTCAATGCTAACCGCAGTTTAGAGACCCTAAAATACCTCTGACTTTTAAAAAAAACAAACAAAAAAACCCAAAATTGTGTTAGTGTGGCCTGATTTTGGCTGACCCAACATTTTTCTACATTACTCTGAAGGTTGTTTTATTTTTTGCTGACTATGTGGATGGAGTTATCTGAGCTCAACAGGATAAAGGGGTTTCCCCCCTGAAGTGTAGTCCAAAAACATCAAGCGGTTCCTTTCTCTTATGCCGATAAGTGCTGGGAAAGTGAAGCTTTTGTCAATAAGTTATGTGGGAAACACTTTGCTGGAACCTTCTGTCTCCTTCCCCCGCCAGCTGTCCGACAGAGCTGTGAGCCCCCCGGCGGTTCCCGGGGACTTCAGCCAGCCGGCCAGTCCCTTCGTCTGCCTGGATAACTCTGCTGCCAAGCACAAGCTGGGCCTGAGAAACAAGGCCTGCAACAGGAGGAAACCCGCCCGCGTAAGACAACCACACACATCCTCCAGTTACATGGCCCAGAAGGGTCTAGGTTTGGTATATATATTTATATTTTAATTATTGGTATTTATTTTCCTGTTTGTGGTAACGAGCAGGGCCAGGTTCCTGGGCTGGAGTCAGTTTTGGTTCCCCGTCCAGCTCAGAATAATTATTTTACTAATGAAAATTATGGTACATTAATGTGTTGTCCCTCATCTCAGCGCTTATGAACCGATGCATAGTAATTTTAACACCCTCCCTGGTCAGTGGCTCCATGCTGTTTCCCAGGAAATCTACTATAACATCAGAATTTCCAAATACTTGATTATCGTTTGGATCGTGAAAATCTTAAAATCTCAATTCAACTTGTCTAGTATTGAATTGGGAGTTTTAGAATACATAAACACATTTGTGAAAAAAAAAAGAAAAAAAAGAAAAGTCTTTTCTGGCCCCTCAAATAATTGGGGGCCCCGGGCTCCAGCCCCTGAAAGTTCTTTCTAAAATCTGTTCCAGGTGACAAACATGGAGTCGCTTCAATAGGTGAAATGAAGGTTTTGACAAAAAAAAGTTGATATAATTGTTTAAACAGGGTGTCTGTGCATCCTTAAAAACTGTTAATTAACCTAAAATTAATGTTTTACATTCATAAAAACAATGTAAGTTGGTCTGAAGTATATTAATCACAGGTCTTAAATTTTGATGTGGTGGGACTTTTCTGTCAGGCAAATGTTTGAGTCGTATTCAGACGTCATTTTGTTTTTTGACTGGGGGCAGTTGAAGCTACCGCTAACTACCTGCTAATTTACACTTGCTAGCTAGGTAGGTTTTTTGCATCCATCATGGGTAAGTGTGAATTTATCGGCAGCTGGCTGGACAATGTTCATCTCCACCACTGTAGTCATCCCATATGATGCTATATGCGTTCTGTGTAAGAAACGCTTGGCAGTGCTACTATATAAAATATGTCATTTTCTTTTGTATATTTTTGTCATAGTACTGTCCTTAATTCATAATGGTCTTAAAAGCCTCTTAAAAAGCCGTAAATTTGAGTTAGTGACACCTGAAGAGACCCTGTTTAAACCCTGTGTTTCTACTAGTCACTGAAACACAAATGTGTAAAATAAAGTTTTGTTTATCATGTAAGTATAAAGATACACACAAGACAAGAAAATACACACTGGGATCATTTGTACATGACAAGACTGTATTTTAGCAAATATTGTTTACTTTTCTCACTCTCACACTTTTATAAACCTGCTCAGGTCTACCATGCTAATGCTAGCTGATGTGAACATTTAGCTTTAGCTGAATTTCTTTGATTTCTGTCCTCTTAGCAATACTGATATCATTTTTCCACCTGTTATTTCTGCTGCTTTACATTTTTTAATGCTGGTACTTTTTATTTTAGGTGTAAAATGTATGTAGTGTTAAGAGGCTAACCGTCCCTTCCCCGTTCAGGTTTTAGTTAGCTTGGAGGCTAGCTTTTTGTTTTCTTGTGATTAGGAGTCCCGCTTGCTACCTTATGTGATTTTTCCAGTCATAATTGTGGGAACCAATTAGTCCTACAAAAAAGAAAAAAAAAAGAAAAAACCCAGATTGTACAGATGGATTTATTGTACACAAATATTTAAGTAATCTCACTGTGTCTGCAGTACACAGTTAGAAAATATATAAGCTAAACTCCCAGAACTTACACCTGACCTGGCCTAAATCTTAAGTCTTGTTCTTCTGAGGACGTTTTTGATGACGTCCTCACCCCGTTGTACAGTAAGTAGCAGCTGATGATGACGCTTCATGTCTGTGCAGCGCCTGGAGTTGAACACAGAGGGCGACTCTGCAGTGGAGGAGGAGGAGGAGCTGACGGTGTCTCTGACGGCAGCAGACGTTACGGAGGAGCAGCAAAAGGCAGAAGGTCAGCGCCGTTCATTAATCGCTCAACACATTTCATTAAGACACACAGGAGTTTCTGAAGGCCAATAGCAAATTGTAATTGTCACTTTTTTTATTTATTTGCTTTTTTTTCCTTTACGTATCTGAAGTAGAACCTGAAGGGAACTTTAGTTAGTGATGGTGTTTTTTTGTTTGTTTGTTTTGTTTTGATTATTAGTTGTTTTGTTTTTTTTACTTTTGTCAGTGTGTTTTCCCATTTCAAGTTAACCGTGACTCTTAGGAACTCTTTTCTGTCTGTGACTCAGTAGAAAGTTGGGATCAGCTGAAAGCGGAAACCGAACAGGAGGAGGACGAAGAGGACGAACCCCAAAAGGATTCCCCAACGTTCCCGCTCGGGGATAACGAGGGAGAAGATGATGCGGAAACTGAACAGGATGTTTCTCACGCCCTGGACGCTTCCTGTCCTCTAGAGTCCAGTCTCTCTGAGGAGGAGGAGGAAGATGAGGAAGAACAGGACGCCTCAATTGATAGGCACGCTCCCTCCTCCAGCTCCAGCTCCACACCCACCTCCTTGGACAGTCCCAGGTGCTCCCACATCATTTCCTCCTTCTTCTCCTTTCAGTGTGTTTTTTTTTTAAACCTCCTCCACTCAAATAAAACCTGTTGATTTTCTAGCGTCTCACCAGAGCCCCCTGCTGGTCAGACGGAGCACCTGACCGGCCCCGAAGGATTCTCCTGCACCGTCCACTCTGAGAGTGACTCTTCGTCGGAGGAAGAAGAAAACGTCGAGGAGGGGAGCTCGCTCTTGGAGGAGGTGCTGAGCTCCTTAAAGACCTCTTACTCGCCCGATGTGGAGGTCAGCGGCGTTGTCATGGAGACGGAGGATGAGGCAGTGGAAGTTGACGAGAGGAAGGAGGAGGAGGATCCCGCTGGTTGTGAGGGCCCCGCCTTGAGTCCTGACACGTCTGATTGGACTGCCCAAGAGGAAGAGGAGGTTCTTCCTCAGTCTCTACAGGAGGAAGAGGTCACTGTAGAAGAAGAAGAAGAAGCAAAAAGCATAGAGGGAGAACCTGAGGAGGACAAAGTTTCGGAGCGATTCATTCAACACATTCAACACACTGTAAGTCTTTATGTCTTTTTGAATACTGTCAATATTAGTTTTCCAATTATTTTTATTGCTTAATTTTCAGCTTCATATTTGAATAATTTATAAAAAGCCAGAAAGTTTTATGTTTCACAGATGCCTGATGTTTTTTGCTTTTAATGGACTATAGGAACAAGATAAATCTGAAAGAAATGAATGAAAAACACGTACCTGGATATATATACAGTAGATAGATAGATAGATAGATAGATAGATAGATAGATAGATAGATAGATAGATAGATAGATAGATAGATAGATAGATAGATATCTCTATATACCGATAGATGGATATATATATATATATATACATACATGCTTACATATTGGCTGTTGGTTCTACCCAAACTCCATTGAGAAATTAGTCAAAGCCCAAGATGTTGTTATGGCTACAAGTTGTTTTTTTATAGCTGCAAGATGTAACTTTTATTTTAAAATAAAACAACACAATTTTTTTTAACATATTTGCTAAAACTGTCGCAATGTTGTGACAGTTTAGACATATGACAGATGATCTGTGAAAAAAAAATCTAACTCCTCCACTTCTTCCCAGCTCTAGTATTTGTATCTGTAAAAATGCAGCCGTCCTAGTCAGAAACAACCAATCAGAGCAAGGAGATGGTTCCTGGCGCTGTCAGTCATGCTTTTGTACACGTTGCTCAATGTGCTAATGGTGGAGAAACAACTCGCCATTACAGAAAAACCGTCTATCCGTCGTCATTGGTGGCTATGCTTACTAACATTAGCATCCATGGCAGGCTAGCTGTTGGGAAGAAGCTGTAGCGTAGCAGTTAGCGCTCAGAAAAGACAAAGGGTTTTTTCACCGATTAAGTGTCTCATATTCTACTTGCAGCGGACAGTTTTGATAAATATGTATTTGTTATAGAAGTTACATACTGTAGCTTTATATGCTAACATTTCTATGTTTGTGGGCTTTAACCAACACCATACTTCGTCATCAGCAAATGTGTTACACAAACTAAAGATTCAGGAAGAAATAGTACCGTTGGAAAACTCCTAAGTTCCTCCAACAATGTTCAACAGTGTACATCGTTTTTACACTCGTATTTTCTAGGAGGAGGAGGAAGTTGAATCGGAGAAAGAAATCAAACAAACTATCAACCAGGAAGAAGTGGAGGAAGAATGGGATAGCGGCGAGGAAGAGGAGGAGGAGGCGGTAGAGTTAAAGGAGGAGCCAGAAGCTGTTGAGGAAAAATGCGAGAACGAGGTGGAAGAAAGGGAGGAAGGAAGCTGTGTCGAGGTGGAGGAGGTGAGAGATGAAGAAGAGGCACAGGAGGAAGCAAAAGGGGATGAAGAGGATATGGCAGAGGGGATCCCTGGCGCTGAAGACGAGGAGGATCCAGATGCGTCATCGATTCAAGAGGAAGGCGAAGGAGATGATGCTACCCCAGAGATGGATGATCAAATAGTTCCCAAAGTGAACGAAGAGCAGGAGGTTTTAAATAAGAACTCTGGAGCTGAGGAAGAGGAAAAGGAAGAGGAAGAGCTCCAGGATTGTAAATCAGAAGACGTGGAAAGAAGTCCTGATGGATATCAGAGTGGAGACGACGTGGAATTGGGAAAAGATGGAACAAGTCCCCTCATGGAGGAGAAGGAAGCTGACCCTGAGGAAGAAGGTTGTGTTTCCTCCAGACTTCCTCCGCTGTTCCTGTCGGAGTCGCGCTCTGTTTCCTGTTCAGATCAGAGTCCCACCAGTTCCCCCAGTAAGACCAGCACCTTATGCATCCATCTGGCTTCCCCCACCTCAGAGAAACCCAGCTCTCCGCTCCGGCTCGCTGCTGTAACAGAGCCGCTTTCCCCCACCGAGGAACCCACAGAGTTTAGCATGACAGAGCGGATAGAGGGCGTGAAAAAACCAGAAGTAGAAGAGAAGCAATCAGCACCAGAACAAGGTGATTCCTCTGGACAGGAAGTGCCGTCAACACCGACGGATCAAAGCAAAGTCCGCTTTACCGTCGCCCCGGCGTGGCAGCGGCTACAGAGCCACCCCACCTCCCCGTCTGCCGCTCCGGCGCTCCGGGACAGCAGAGCCGAGGTGGAGGCAGCGGACCGGAAGGAACGGAACGTGAAAGCAGAACCCGGCAGCCCGGCCGAGGCGGAGGTGGCACCGAGTCCGATCAGAGGGAGGAGTTCAGGGAGCTTCACCTCCAAACTGCAGAGCTACGTAGCGTCTTCTCCAGCTGAGGCCCATACTGCAGCGCCGGGGAGAACACCAGGTGAGAACACCAGGGCTTTAAAGTAGTTGCCATGGTACCTACACAACAAAATACGAAGTTCTGAATATGAATGAAGTTACAGCCTAGAGCAGGGATGACCAAACTTTTTGCCATTATCGTCCTAGCTCTAGGGCCACATTTAGTTTCTATTTAAACTGAAAAGCTGAGCCGGACTTTTGTTTTGTTTATGGACAGGGCACCAAAACTGGTTCTAGCCCAAGGCCCCTCATTCTTCTAAACCGGCCCTGCTGAAAATATACTTTTCTTTCTCCAAACATTTGTGGTTTTTATTTCCTCAATAATATGCTAAATAGACAATATTTTAAGTAGTCTAAATGTTGTAGAAAAGGAATCTGTCAATTATTGTTGAACCAAAATACAATCAAGGTCTTTCACAGTTTCTGTATTAAATGACAAGTAAATATTTTCTAGGACTTTGTTGGGGGAGGTTGCTCTTTGTTGCTTCTTTCTTTTTTTTTTTTTATAATACTTGGCAATAATGGGTTGCATAGCACTTGCTAGTTTTAGCAAAGTGTAATCACTGAAAACAGAAACATTGTTGATAAAAGAAAAACACTTTGTCTCGCACCTAATGAAAACCCAGAATTCAGTTACTCAGAAAATTAGGATATTGCATAACATAAATTCAAATAAAATGCTTTTTAAAAAAAAAAAATTCTACGGTCTACGTCCGGCATGAGGCCTGGGGACCAAATGTGTCCCGCCATAGATTTTTATGAGCTCCACATAGAAAGAAAAAAACTGTTGTGCGCTTAAATATTATTTTATCAATCAAATCGAAGCAGTTCTTATCTGAATAGTTCCAAACTGCAGCAGTGTAAAAAGAGGTTTAATATTATTTAATTATAAGAAGTGCTCTTTGAATACACAGGCAGCTGTTTGTTCATATTTTAACAGTTTAACATGTTTTATCATTACATTTGTTCACATGGACAATCATCCATCCATCCATCCATTTTCTGTGCACCCTTGTCCCTAATGGGGTCGGGAGGGTTGCTGGTGCCCATCTCCAGCTACGTTCCGGGCGGGAGGCGGGGTACACCCTGGACAGGTCGCCAGTCTGTCGCAGGGCAACACAAAGACATACAGGACAAACAACCATGCACACACACACTCACACCTAGGGAGAATTTAGATAGACCAATCAACCTAACAGTCATGTTTTTGGACTGTGGGAGGAAGCCGGAGTACCCGGAGAGAACCCACGCATGCACAGGGAGAACATGCAAACTCCATGCAGAAAGACCCCGGCCGGGAATCGAACCCAGGACCTTCTTGCTGCAAGGCAACAGTGCTACCAACTGCGCCACAGTGCAGCCCATGGACAATCATAATCTTTATATTTCCCAATATGAAAATGAGTTTGAGACCCCTATGGATAAGAATCTTGACTCACCGTCATTGACTGAAGTTATCGGAAAGTTTGGTGGAAGGAAAAAGTATGGTCAAGTTGTCATCTGCCAGCCATTTACCACCTGCGCTCTCTAAAGCTACAGAAAAGCAGAGTTAGTTTCTCTTACTCCTGTTTGCTGGGAGTGACTCTAACCTGTTCGTGCCACTGCCTGCAGAGAGCGCCGCGGTGGCGGAGGCCAACCCAGACAGTCCGTTTGGGGTCCGGCTGAGGAAGACGTCGGCTCTGCTCCGGTTCGGCTCAGAAGAGGTCGACTCAGAGGTAGGCAAACACAAAGCAGGAAGTAGAATCCGACGCAAACATTCCACTTTAAACTCGTCGTTGTTTGTCATCCAGCCTCAAGTCGAGTCGCCGACGCATCCGCCCTCCGCTAAAGCCGAGTCACCCCAGCCAATCAGCGGCAAGCCCCCCGCGAGCCATCCAGTCGGCAACAAGCCCGCTCTGCCCAGGAAACCGGAGGTCCACGGAGACGCCGGAGCCATACCGAGACGCATCTCAGGTCTGTGCCGCCGACCCGTCCCGCACCGTCCGCACGAGTCGGTTGTCTGACGCCGTCAATCTGCTTTGTTGTGTCCCTTCAGAACCGGCCGCAGCCCGAAGTGCGCCCGGCGGGTCCGATCCCCCCAGCTGGATCTCTATGGCCAAACAGAAACAGAAGGTTTACAAAGAAACCCCACTCAATGAAATTACAGTCAAGAAGGTAATCCTTTTTTTGTTTGTTTTGTACAGTACTAACACATGTAGCACATTTACAATGTGTTAATGCTTCATCAGGAGGAGCAGGAGAGGAAGCCGGCGTTGCCTCCATGCAGGGAGCAGAGCAGCAGCAAACCGCTTGAACCCACCAGCAGAGGTCAGCACCTGCAAAACGCTGGGATATACAGGAAGCTCTGCAGTAGAGCTCAAGTAAACAAAAGTTGTACTTATGGACGTGGAATCTTACTGGGGCAACACTGCCCCCACGTGGCCAAAGTCAGCTACTGTAAAACAGACCAAAGACTAGCCCCGTATTCAAGACGTACCATGATTATGTACGTCATAATCATGACGTACATAATGATTATGAAATCTACAAACAAGTACAGTATTTTCTGGACTACGTGTTGCTCCAGAGTTTAAAAAAGTGCAACAGAAAGAGGGGGAAAAACATTTAAGACGAACTTGAGTAAATGTCACATTTAGGTTTCAAAACTGTTCTCTGTGCTTGCCACCACCTAGTCGTACAATATAAAAAACATGAAAAAAAAAAAGAATTTAGATAAATATGGGAAACCTAAGAAGTAAGAAATCCACGTATACACCCAAAATTAGCAAACTTGAATTTTTAAGACTTTTAAAATGTTTTATTATTTTTAAAGGTTAAAGTTTGACACCTAAATAGCTAAATTCATCCAGATTTTTTATTTTAATCTCCATTTATACAAATGTCTACTATTTAAAATGAAGTCATTACATCTGCCTTTCCTGTATTTAATGTGAGATTGGATTTTTGCAGCCAATCAGTGACGTCCATGAATTGTTCTGTTAATCTTAAAACAACTTATACATCAGTTTTCCCCATGAGTGAACAGAACATTAGCTGTGTTTCCATCACAAATCTTTGTCTATATTCTGCTGATGTCGAAAAAACACAATTTTGCAATTCTGTTTTGTCCAGTGAAGTAAAGAAAGAAATTACAATCACGTGAATAAGCTTGTTCACACGATAAGTTGTTAAATATCATGGTAGGGGCAGATGTAAATAATTACATGAAATATATTCACAATTCAGTCGTGGCGCTAGCGCTCATCATCTCCATCAGAGAAGATGACAGAGTCTGTTTCAGATGTTAGAGTGACCAGCCCTGCCTACTGGGAGCGGCTACGTATGCTGTGTTTAGGGGAAATTGTAGTCGGCCATTTTAAAGAAGAGCTATGAATTCAACAAGTTGGAATAACACGCAATTTTTTTATGAACTGTGCGATGTGAGACCTCTGGAGGAGCTGCATGTCATCTGGAAAAAAATGTAATCAAACCATCATCTTGCTACTGCTTCCTGTTGTCTTCTTTGTCGTTTTCACCAGTAGTACCATCCGGTTGTTGTTCACGTGATTCGTGTGACGCAATTAAACTGTTTCCATTGCAGTTTTGAGAAATAAACCAATTTCACACGGCCGAAAACCACCTCACCCTAGGGAGAAAACTTTTTTCGAAATCTGTGTGTTTCCATTATCCGAAACCGTTTTTCAGAATTTCAATGTGCGCAACTGTAGTCGACGTAAACACAGCTAGTGTCTCCTGCATACATAATAATTGAGTCTAAATTCTCCATTTGATTGTGTGTTTTTTTTTCAGTGTCGGTAGAAAAGGAGACCAGAAGGACTTTCTCTGTTCCAACTCCAGTGCCGCCTCCGCCCCCGAAGGCCCCGCTCCAAAAGCCGCAGGCGCCCGCCACCCCAGCGAAACCCTTGCCCCGACCGGACTCGCCCCGCTCCTCCCCCTCGAAGCCCCCGCCCGTTCTCTCCAAAACACCGCCGGTCGCCTCGCCGAGGACTGTCCCGGTAAAGGCTGCCTCCACGCAGGCTGCGCCCCCGCAGCGGGGCTCGCCTCCCGCCGCTCTGCCCCAGAATGAGCCCCCCTGGATGGCGCTCGCCAAGAAGAAGGCCAAAGCCTGGAGCGAGATGCCGCAGATCGTCCAGTGACGGCTCCGTGTGCTCACGACCCAAAGAAAGTTTTTGGGTGTCAAAACGTAAAAAACTATAAAGCACCGCACTGTTTGCACGTTGTATCGCCGGCTTCGGGCATTCTGATTGGTCTCTAACGTGCAGTCCTTCAGCTACAAACAGCTTTCTTTGCTCTGCCTCCACATACAGCCACGTCTGTCTGAATCACAGAAGTAAATGTATCCATATTTCTCTCGGTCTCCATTATTATGAAATAAGGTGCCTAAATCAGGAAACTGTAACTTTTATCTAAATTAAGAGTCAAACATCAGCTAAGAACGCTGGATCGTGGCAGAAGCCATCCAGTTTGTAGAAGAGAATCGGTCTGTTTCAGTCTGCAGCGAGCGGACGTGTTCTGCACTTCCCTTTTCTAGTGTGAGGTGTTGTTTTTTGTTATCTCGGTGATGAAGAAAGTCCTCCAGGAAGCTACCTAACGTTTTCTCCAGAGGCGAAACTAATCACTGATTGCCGCCTCAGCAGGTGTGCAGCGATAATGAAAGTGTAAACTCTGTGGTTCCTCTCCTCTCCTGCTTCCTGAGACCTTCTGTTGTCGTTTCTCGGTGCGTAACCGCAGGGTACGACGAGCGCGCGTCCTGCAGACATTTGATATCCATAACAAAACATCCTGTTCAGGACCGGAACCGAGCGGTCAGCGTCCTCCCGTCTCCGGCGCCGAGCTTTGCTCACTTTTATTTACTTTTTGTCTTAAAGTAATTATTAATGTGTGACACGTTTTATTTTGCATTGCCTTTGGAGAATTTGTCTTGTACATAAAGTGTACAGTAAAAAAAAAAATCAATAGAAACAATGTTTTTCTGTGTGTGTGTGTGGTTTTTTGGTCTGTTTTGTGTGTGATAGGAGAGGAAATCGTGTCTTGTAAAAGCTTTCAGACTTTAATTTTTTTAATTTTGCAACCACAAACCTCTGAATTACAGGAGTTTACGTGACAGACTCATTGTGGTGCGTTACAGATGAGCACGTTTAAATTTTTTTTATCTTTTTCTGTCCTATTTTTCCACATGAATAATATTGCACGAACTGTTTGTTTTTCACTCAAGCTATCTGACCCAGATTTGATGAGGAGAATTGGCAGCTTTACCCTCTTAGAAAACGAGAACCTCTTCCAAATTTACCACAAAACACTGAACTGTTAAGGTGACTTCTGCTTCTGTTTTCATTATGATATTAAAAAGGCAATCAGAGGAAGAAGTAGAAGAGAAAAGCTGCAATAAGTGGAGATACTGAAGACGGAGACGTGAAGTGCATGAGATGATATTTGATCATTACCTGAAAGGTGATTGTAGGGGCCGTGTTATGTAAAATCATTTTATAATGTTCCGTTATCAAAAACATACCTGGAGTGTTGCTTTAATTCTTTCATGCAGGTTTGAGAAATCCCTCAATCTCCATGGCAACCACTCAGCTGTACAAAATGCCTGGGTGGGCCTAGCCCCGCCTTCGAGGCACAGCTCCTCCTCTGAACTGGACTTGCCAAACTTCAGAGCTTGAACAACCTTCCCCCACTCAGCTCCTTCAGACTAGCCAGCAGCAATTAGCAAAAACCTGGTTAAACTGGGTGTTTGCTGATCTCATTATTCGAGCTACTTCTGGCTAAAATGTTAAAGGGCTAATAGAGGAGCGATGTGATGACTTCCTGAAGGCGGAGTTTTAGAAACGGCAGGAGTTTTTAAAGAGACAGAGACCCAGTTTCAAGGCACTGAATTACAAAATTGTATTTCTTTAAAGTTATATTTGATATAAATAAGCAAAATTGTTACTTGATTGTGTTACAAAACAGCACTATATACCTGGAAAATGCAAAATATTGCTCCTTTAAGGAAACCAAAGTTGCAGTGGTTGGTGTTTAAAGGTGCCACGGCTTAAAACTCTTTTAAAACATGTAAATATGACTTGGCTTCTTCAAGAGTAACATACAGACACTGAATGTACAACACCTTCACTCCTGGTAGAGAATACTCTTGCTTGTTCACATGGATGTAATTAGGCCACACCTAGCTAAACAATGTTGGACACCTATCACAGATCAGAAAGGTTTTGGCAGGAAAAACAACACATGATCACAGTCTGATATCTGTTCAACTCCTTTTTACCTTAAAGTTATCGTAAACTAGTGTTGGCACACACACACATGCTCATTCTTGTCTGGTTTTGTGTTACTCTGCATAGGAAGCTGACCTATAGGGAGTTCCTGGTTGCATAAATGAATCTAGGACTCGAGCCAGCGTTTGCTCCTGGTGTGATGCACGTTTGACATGCAGAACAGGAAGCCGTAACGGCTGAGCTTAAGATTCTCCAGATGTCTTTTCTGGGTGAGTTAGGTAACGCTGCTGCTGCTGCCTGGCCTACTTCTGACACCTGCACAGTCGCATTCACATGCAGGCCTTAAAGTCGACGAACGATGCATGCGAGGCTGTGCCAAGTATCCATGGCGATGGCTGGTAGTTGTTGACCTTCTCATGTTCGGGTTATATAACCAGCCAACTTGGCAGGATGGGCCGAGAGAAGGGGTTGTATCTGTGTCCCTTAAGGGCGCTTGAGTCCTAAGGAAAGTTGTGAGACTCTTCGGAAAGGCAACATTTGTGCTGTGTACAGATACACAATTTGTGTCAATATGGCGTGACACCCGTCTAATCATGAAATTAAGGCATTTCATTCACCTACAGGGGCAAAGGTCTAGATGAAGTCCAGCAGCTATAGCATGCAGACTGCAAACGCGTGTGAAAGAATACACTTACACTAGCTCAGTGAATTCAAACACCATTATTAGCATGCCGCCTGTGTAATAAGTCAAGTAATAAAATCTACTTAGACCTCCAAACTTTATGTAACATTTCATCCAAGCCTTACACCACATCTAGTACAAAGCAACATTTTGTCACTTTCCTAAAATAATGGCCTATGTAATTTTTTTTGACAAATATATATATATTTTTCCTTGTTCATCTTCTGGGAAAAAAGAGGTTTTGTTGGCCAAAAATAAAACTGTCAACTCCAGTATAAGTTGGAGCAAATTTGATAAATGGTGTTGGTTTTTCCAGAACGACCCATCAACGTCAACTGTCATCGCTACGCAGGAAGTTGGAAAGCGAAGCTGATTTAGTTCGAATTAAAATGTAACCCAAACGTTAAGTGACTATTTAAATCAACTGTTGCTAATTTCCATCATGTTGAATTGTCTCCAATGAACATATTATTTCTCATTTGGCTCTTAAATTTTGAGTCTTGTCGCTAATTTCCGCCAACTTACAACTAATGTTGCTAGGCTATCCAGCTAACTAGCTTTCATGTTTCGTGTACTTAATGTCAGGAGCCGTGAAATAAATTACATTTATCAGCCGCTTCTCTAGGACAAGGTTTTAAAAAATGTTGTTCAAAATTTACATTAATGATACAATATTAAAGTGTATACGTAAAATGGAAGCCAGCTATTGCGTTGAAACATTTTTGATGAAGAGGGAAGTATTGGCAAAAACAAAAAAAAAAACTAAACTAAACTAAAACACTAAGGTGTCTTTTCCCTTTTATTATTGTGCGCATTAGTAATGCTCCATTAATTCATCAAAACAGGATCTGTCCAGTTTAAGACAATGCAGAAAATCCAACCAAAACGTTAGTAAAACATTCAGGCTTTATTATTGCTACATGTGTTTATTTCTTTACCATTTTCACTCACTGAACATGTTGGTACAAGCAGGCAGGATTATAATGTAAAGTCAGTCTGTGCACATCAATCCAGACACAAGCTTGTCAATAGATCAGACATATCTCACTTATGATCTTACATTGGACATTTCTACAATTAACAAATATGTATTCCCTTTCATGTACTGCACATATTAGCAATATTGATCTTTTTCTGTTTCTATAAATAACATTGAAAAATACTAATTATAGGGGACAACTACCATGTATTCAGGATAATTTATAATTAGTAAAATGTCATTCTATACGTTTCCCATTAAAACTGTCACACAACAATCTGAAATTAGGCATGGGCACGTGGCCAATATTCAGTTATACCAGGTATAACTTGAAAAGTTATGGTTTGAGAAATTTTCCATCATACAGAATTTTCTCCAGCAGTGTCGGACCGCTCCTCTCCTACCTGTTGTTGCGCACTGCTGGTCAGCTGGCTGAGTGAAGACTGTTAGATTTTTTTTTTTCCTCTCTCAAGGAAGAGAAAATCAGATATTTGGAAATATTTCTGTTTATTAAAAACATGGATGGTCACAGTGTGGAAACTAAAAGAGAATCGCCTAATAAAGTCATGTACATTTTTGGTTAATTAAAAAAAAAACAGTATACAATGGTGATTTCACTCAGTGCTGTTAGAATTTTATACTACCCCATGCCTAAATGCTTCATTTACAGTACAGTACATGTACAGCATCCTTCTTTCTTTAACGTCCAGCATTACATTGCTTTGGCCCTTTAGTGGATGAATTGACGAGTTACTTCACATACACCGACACACCAGACAAACACACCGATAAGCGAAGAAAATTTTAAATACAAAGAACTATGTTGACATAGAAACATGTAAAAAAGAAAAAGAAAGGAGAAGAAATCAAACCTTTGTGTACAAAACAAAAGATTTTTTTAAAGGTAAAATGTACGAGGTTAACAATCTCGTACATTGTTCAAAGATTCGCTTTTGCACGTAAAAGCAATCATATCACAGACAAGAGCAAGGCCTCAAGATTTGTTATTAGCGACATATTTTTCTCTCAAAAGTATGTTTCCTCTTGTTTCATTTTGTTAAATCTGCTGCGAAATTATTATTTTTTTGCCTACTTGTGGGGAAAACTCAGATAAAGCGACTTGGATCCAAGTCTGGTTTGTAAATTGATCTACTTCTTGTTTGTTTGAGAACAAAAGGCACTGGCCTTTACTCGCTATATGCTAAATGTCCAATAAAACTCTTATTTTGTTTTAAATGCGTTTCCCTAAAATGTGGTTTTGTAAAAAAAAAAGAAAAGAAAAAATGTCTAGTGCAGCTCCTTTTTAAAGCTTCACACTGATAAACGGTATTGACGAGAGGTTGGATCAGAGGAAAGTGAGCAGCCCATTATTCAATGTATAATGTAAACATTGTTACTTCATGCATAAATAACAACCAAATAAATAATAGCTAAAAAAACAACAACAAAAAAACACAGTCCAACAAAAGATTGGGAGGTTTAAAGCAGACCATATATGACAGTTCAGTTTGATGTTATTTAGACGGATGAAAAAGAGACAACTGGACGAAGGATGGAAGTTCAGAAGCTGAAGGAAGCCCGTTTCTGCTACTTGGAAGAAAAGAAACAATACTAAGGCATAATTATGACATGAAAAGTCATAAATGTGAGTTTCAAAGTCCCTGTACTTATGAAAATCAAAGTCATAAAGCGCATGCTTATGATTTCCAAACCTCCGAAGTCAAAATTGTGATTTTGAAACTCATAATTCCGTCATAACCCAAACCAGTTTTCACCTATTTCATGGGGTTCTACAGTAAGTAGCTTTAAAAGGTAAGTTTATTTTGCTATTATAGCAATGCTATTTGAGATATCAAAAATAGTTATTGAATGCATTTACACACACAAAAAAAAAACACGTTGAGTTGTTTTTCTTTAGTTTTAAATCCATTTGAACAGATTAACGACTGCTTTAATTCAAACTCAAACGTATCTGAACAGGAATTGCTTTTGGTGTCACTTTAAAGCAGATTGATCATTTTGGGGGACGTTACCTGCTGAGCTCCAAATAAACTACAGACTGCTGCAGGAACAGGAAGAAACTCAGTGGAACGTAGGCAAATGAGAATGACACAGAGGCTTTTCACAGGATTCAGAGAGAAAATCAGAGTGAGCACTGTTACGCTGAGCTGCAACTTTGTGGCAAAACATGATTGAGATACACTTCAGTTCATTCACCGAACATAGCTCCGCGAGTCCTCTGCTGTTTGTTGTTTTCCTGCCGAGTGAAAGTAGCACGAGGAAGATATTTGATCGAGAAACTCCTTGTTTTATGAAGTTTGCTGTCGAAGTGCAACGGTGGCTGTTATTTGTGCAAAGAAACGGAAGAACTGGTCGTCAGCTGCTCTCGGGCGAGGGCGTTGTGCGCTTGTGCATAGCTTGTCGACGGCGTTTGTCGGGTCACCGGGGCCTGCTCTGCGACATGAAGAGCAGGACCTTGCGGATGCCGCTGAGGCGATCTTTCAGGGAGGTGAGGGCAAGGAACGGCAACTGGGCCCGGCCCTCTAAAGGGAGAACAGCCAGTAGCCACCAGCACCAGGAGGGGCCGTTGGGGCTGGCCTGCAGGGACAACAGAGACAGAGCAACACCTGGTGAGACAATCAGTTTAATTTTTATATTAAAGGGATTGTTCTATTGATTAGTCTAACAAAAATAGAGCCATCGGATAAAAATTATTTTGACACACTCAGCATATTTTTCATTTATATGTTATATTTTATTTTTATTTTGTCTACAATTGCTACTCAGTGGTGGTGGTTGTGTGTCTTGTCTCTATGCTGTAACTGCGAAGTAATTTCCCTGCTGGGATGAATAAAGTAATTCTATTCTATTCTATTTAACTACTTAAGCCTATTTTATACGACATTAAAATAAGAAAAACATCTCAATGCCCATAATGCATGAACATAGCAATTCTTTAGTGAGCACCTGATCATTTGTAGCAAAGGATGCATCTGTGGCTAAAGAAGTACTTTTAGCATCAACAAATGAAAAGCTCAGCCATTTCTAATAATTGGATAGGAAAATATGCTTAATAGGAGTTAAATAAAAATAAAAATGAACCAGGTCAAGCTAAAACTAGGACATCTGAGTAGTTCTTAAAGACAAAGAAGGATTTTTAATCATAAATGCCAAATACATATATTTTTATTGAACTTTGTATTTTACATCAGGCACCTTGTTGGGCAACTAAGAGGGTCTTTAGGATTATAAGCCTTTCGCAGCAGTTACTTTTGGGTTTCATTGATTCCTGTCTGTGATAAAGGTGAGTTAAGTTAATTATCACTTCGATACGTAAATGAGGGTTTTCGGCGCTAATTTTAGCTAATGTTACTTCGTAACTTGTTTATTTAATGTTTTTAATTTCTGGTCTAATATGAGCAAGGGTTCTCTTTGTAACAGTGTTTGTTTGATGTTAACAGGCTAGCCTTTTAACAATTATTTTTTCAGTTGAAGCTAGGTTTAAGTTAGCATTAGCTTATAAATGTAGTGTACCTTCTACTTCATATTGTTTATTTCAGCTAACAGAAAAAAAAGAAAAGGTCAGAAAACTGGCTGTCCATGTTCATGCTAGGCCTTAGAACGGACCTTTGAGACTGTAAATACTGTGGAGAGTATTAAAGTCAAGCTAGCTGTCCTCCTGTGTCTAACCTCGCGCTCTGATCAGGAGGTGTTCCAGCAAATCCTCACAAAGCAACATACAATCCTACGTCCATGCAATACCCGTCTTCACTAGGATGCTGTGTTCATCCCAAAAAAATGTGTTTGTACCTGGAGTTCGGAGTCTTTTCTAGGCATTGGTCCAAAGTGTCCTTCGATGCGTTGCTTCTGCTCAGCTTTCAGAGAGTCGACCCAGACCAGAGCCTGGTCGTACACTGCATCATGTAGCGACTGCAGCTCACGCTCTGCTATGCCCTCCACCTGCAAATACATGGAAAGACACAACTTAGATCTTTAACCTCCTTTTTTAGGTCTATCTAAAGCTCCTTCCCTCTCAGTTCCCATCCCACCTTCACATCCTCCAGATACTCCACATCTGCCGTGTTGTATCCGTCCCTCTCGCGGTGCTGAATGATTTTAAACCTCCGTCTGCCGATCGTGTCCACCACTGATCGGCCGTCCGAGAAGAACTTGACGTCGCGGATCTCCAGCAGACACCCGTAGCCGACGAATCTGTGGGGCAAAAAGGGAAGATTGCGTTGTGTTTTAGGCGTCTACTTTAATTTCAAGAAGCGCCAAGATGACGTACTGCCTCTGCCACTAACCCTTTGAGGTCGTCTCCCAGACACATGCCGAAGCAGTTGGTTCCCGTCTCCATGCACCTGCGAATCATCAGTCGGTAGCAGGGCTCGAAGATGTGGAGGGGACACGGCACGGTGGGGAAGGCCATGGTGCACACGAATATAGGCACGCTTTTATTGAGACTAAACCAAAACAGGAAAACGAGACGATGAATTCAGTTAAAAAGTCAAGAAAGCAGAAAGAAGAAGAGTAGAGGGTGTTCACTGACGTACTTGGAGAGCTCAGCTATCTCCTCCTCATGCATTTTCTGTCTCTCAATGAACTCGGAGGGAAGATACTTCGATATCAGGTTCTCCATTAATACTGTCTTACAATACTGCCTCTGGACCAAGTACTGGATGGAAACACAGAAGGAGAATTAATGAATCAGAGGAAGCAGAGGCAGACATTGGGAGAAACATCATATGTGTGACCCAGCGCGTACCTCAGACAACTCTTCTTTGCACAGTGGACACTTGGGGTTGTGGTCCAGGCATCTCTCCAGGCACTGAAGACAGAAAGTGTGCCCGCATGGCGTTGTTACCGGCTCATAGAATAACCTGGACAGGAGACACACCCAAAAGCCAAGAGCACGTTAATGAACTTATTTTCCAGATTGTTTTCTTGTGACTGGCGTGGAATAGTACAAGACGCATTTGACAGGCTGACCTCATACAGAGGGAACACTCCAGATCCGTTGGGTCCCAGAGGTCACTGGACACAGCGCCTAAAGAATCCAGGCCCTGGGTTGGTTCTACAAAGAGATACCATCAGACGGTGAACAACACAACCTCTCTAAGGAGAAACAGCACGGTTGTACTAGGGTGGTAAGCTCACCACAATTGGATTTCTTCTGGTGGCTGATTTCTTCCTGTGGTTCCCCCTCTTCTTCCACGTCCCTTCGTTTCCGTTTAAGGAGATTTGAGTCGGTTTTTCTGAGACTCCCGTTGGACCTCCCAGCTGCTGATGGAGGAAGCTCTGTAAACAGCAACCCAGGACTGACGGTCTAAAAATGGAAAGAGCAGTAGCACAAGAGTCCATGAAGGAAGTGGTAGAAAGAAAAGATGTCAGATTGATTTTGGAGGAGGAGCACCTTTACCTGGATGGGTTCAGTGCTTTTGATGTGTGCTCTGGAAGACAGGACGTTGGTGCAGCCCGAGATGTGTTCAGGAACCTGATCGGTGACTGGAGCCAGGAAGTCACTTAGAAGCTGCAAGGTGACAGAGAGCAGCGTTCAAGTGATCATTTTGTTGTAAATCCCTACAGATTCATACTAATGAAGATAAATTCTTAAAATTGAAGTAAGGCTGCAACTAACAATTATTTTAGAAACCGATTATTCTATCGATAATTCTGACAATCGATTAATCAGATTTTTTTTAAATGGCACATTCTGCAGATGTTGTTTTTTTTATGTAACCAATTCTATCTTTTACATACAACATTAGAAATATGTTAAAAGATGTAAATAAACAAATAATTCCATTCCTTCTTTTCTCTTAAATGCAAAATGTGTACATGTTTGATGCAGTTTTGGCTTTATTGCTCCTTTGCATATGTTTTCTTGTTTCACAAAATGACAATTTTCAGTATACTCTATTTAACAATTATTCAATAACAAAATTTGTTTACATTTATTTCAGTATTCGATCGTGATTAATCCAATTAATCATGTTTAATCCAATTAATCATTTCATCCCTACAGTAAAACCATGTTGAAGTGACCAAAGATATGCTTACCTTGTGAGCTTCAGCCTTAGCCAGTCTACAGTCCGGCTCTAAGGACAGACAGATCAGGTACTCCTTCAGAGCGTCATCAGTCCTGCCCAATGACACTAAGGCCTGGGCCTTACGAACATGACCCTGTCGCCACGGAGACAGTCCATTACTTTCCATTCCAACCGTGATGAAATGACGCTAAATAAGAAAGACGTGGGTCTTACCTTGGACCAGAAGGGCATCAGTCTGCAGGCCGTCTCTGCGTCCCTCAGAGACCAGTCATGGTGCTTCAGACTGGAGTGGATCTGAGAGCGGTTACTGAACAGGATGTGGTCTGTGGGTGCTGTGAGACAAACACAAAGACAAATTAGAGATGAGGATGTTTTTTTACTGCTCTGTTAGTTGAATAACTATTTATCAGGCAATAATTGCCATGTTTGAGGGAAAAGTACATTTTCTGGGTCAGAAATATTGGGAAACAGACAAAAATGTTAAGGGATGTTACATAGTAGATAGGGGCAATACACTACTTTTATCTCACTTGTTCAATTAAAGAAGGCCGTCCATGCAGATGAGACCAAAATGCAGCCGTTCACCTGCATGTTAGCGGCTATGATGGCAGAAAATTGGTGATCAAAGTTGATCAAACTAGATATTAGGGCTACAACTAGCAATTATTTTATTAATTGGATAATAAATTGCCACATCCTGCAAATAACAGTTATGGCTTAATTATTGCTCTGAGTGTGTTGTTCTTTCAGCAACTGGCCCTATTTTCCAGTATGTATACTCCAATTAACACTCAATTGATTACTAAATTAGTTTATGATTATTTCAATAATCGATTAATCACAATTAACCATTTCACCTCTTCTAGGTACAGAACAAACCTTGCAGAAAACCTGTTAGTTGCAGCAAAAGACTTGAAGAACTGGGCGGCAATCAATGCAGCGGCCCAGTCAAAGTCCAAGCATTTGACTTGCAAGTTGCAGTTCACAGATGTTTTCCAACTCACTTTGACTGAGCAAACTAGAACTGGCAAACATTCACTAAGATGGAAGAGGATGGTCGTACAAACTATTTACTCAGGTGGGGTGAACACAAAAGCACACCACACTTTTCAGATTTTATTTGTAAAAACAACCATTGTGCCAGACATAATTTAATTCAATGCAAACTTGTGTATCGCACTTATTATACTAAAGCACGTCTGGCCAAGTTTTACACCAACGTTTCTCCTGCCTGCGATAGATGCCAACATTCTCCAGCCAATTTGATCCACACTATCTGGCTTTGCCCTCAGCTTTCTAACTATTGGTCCAAAGTTTTTGCTATTCTGTCAGATATTTTTGACAAGAAATTGGAGCTTGACCCCTTGACTGCTTTGTTTGGAGTTGAACCTCCACAGTCCACCCTGTCCTCCTTTCAGAAATCCTCCTTGGCTTTCTTGACTTTTTTGGCACGGAGAGTGATTATAATAAAATGGAAGTCGCCTCAACCTCCATCATATACCCACTGGCTTAGAGATACACTGTATTTCATTAAACTTGAGAAAATCCGTTTTACTTTAAGAGGCTCTTCTACGAGATTTTTGGGTTTGTGGAGCCCCTTATTAAGAACCCTTAGAAAGATTAATTTCCCTAATATTCCGGACTGATAAGGTAATACCTACTTTATGTAGCTGATGTTTATTATTCTTATCAATATTTCTCTTTCTTTCATCTTCTTCCTTGAGTTAAGTTTGGTTGATACTTTAACAGAAGTATCCCCTGGCACCTGATTTTTTTATTTTTTTTTATTTATTTATTTTTTCTCTCGTTTTTCGAGTGTATGTTTGTATGGGTTGAGGGAAAGAAATTTACATATATTTAGTACTGTGGTCCCTTTTTATTTTGTTTATCTTATGATATATCTGTTTCTGTCCGCTAACGCAATATGTTTACTTTGACTTGATCCATTTTATGTATTTTGTGTAGGTGTATATATGTGGGTATAATTGGGCTTGTTCTAGCACAATTATGTTTGTAGTTAAAGGTACACTGTAACTATATAACCATTGCATTGCCTTTACACTGTACCTCATGTTAAAGCATAAATAAAGTTTGGAAAAAAAAAAAAAAAAACAACCATGAATCGTTTTCTTTTTAATAGTATTTTCAACTCTTCTAACTTCTAACGCACCAAAGCATTTCTGTTCTTCACACAAGGCTAATTGCTCAGTATACAAACTGTTGTTACACTTAAAGCTTAATTTGAAGGTCATATATGCTCCATAGTTATGTGACAGAAGGGTATCCTACAAAAAAAATGGACCAGCTTCCACATTACAAAATGTGTTATGAAAAAGGACTGCTGCCTTACAAAACCACGCACCACTATCAAGGTCACCCATATTGCAGGTTTCATAACTATAAGAACTTATGCAAATGTTGCAGCCGGGCCCTTCGAGAATCAAAGCGAACCGCTCTCTGGCTCGCATATTAATTTGCTCACACCAATAAGATTTAGGAGTGGAAGCGCTGAAAAGGCCCATAGGCGAAGGGGATTATTTATACATGCAGCTCTGTCCAAGTAGGACATACGATGTATTGATTAGCGGCGTCTGCTTCTCGTTAGCAGACGTGCTAATGAGAAGCAGGAGGCCAACTTTAGAAGTCTTTTTTTTTTTGTGATAATTGCGTGGCAAACTATGAGTCACACAGCAGGGAAGATAATCTGGAAAAACAGGTAGGCTGTGGGGCTGCAGCTAACAATTATTTTAGTAATCGTTTATTCCATCAATTATTGTGATGATTAATTATTATTAGATTTTTTTTAAAATGTCATGTTCTGCAGATTTTTCATTTAGTCAGGCTTATTTTATTAAATATTTTGAATCTTTAAAAATGTACACGTAAACAAATAATTCAATTGCTTTTTCAAAATAAGAAAATAAAAATGTTACCTAAAATGCGTAAACAGCGTTCTTTAAGCATATCCTTTCTCATATGTAGCAACAGATGCATCTGCAGTTAAAAAAAATACTTAATTAAGCCTTTTCTGCTTCACTTCCCATCAATACAATGCAGGGCTGATCTGTTGCCTATTTTTTTTTTCAATTCATCAGTTAATAATTTGATAGCAAAAGGTGCTTAATAAGAGAGTTTCATCTCATAATCTGAACCAGCTGAAGCTAAAGATGCCACTTGAGGAGTTCTGGGTAGAACATATTTCCAGACAAAAAAGGTTTTTCCTCTAATCCAAAATGTGTATGATTTTTGTACAGTTTTGATTTAATAACGGTTCTGACTGGTGTTGTTATGTTGGATGTTTTTGAGTCTATCAATCAATCAATCAATCAATCAATCAATCTTTATTTCAGACACAAAAGAGGTCCATAGTAAAACAAAAAGAAAAAAGAAAAAAAGAAACATGACAGTCACTGAGCCACAAATAAATGATGACGCCAATGTTTCCACAATCTTGAGAAAAATCTCGCTGTACTAAAAACAGGGTTTACTAAAATTGCTATTATATTATTGTATGACACGGGTAATCTACACATACATTTATACATGAGATTCCTGAGCGCAGCTGCACATGTGGGAACAGCGTTATGTGCAAACATGTGGCTGGCACTGCTCCATCTAGGCACTTTGAGTAGGAGCCTCAGGCCATCATTGTATGCCACATAAAGTTTGTGCAGGCTACTTTTTTTATATCTTCGCCATAGATGGGCTGTGTAAAATGAAGTACAGAAAACTTTAAAAAGAGCTACCTTCACAGAGGATGAACACATACCAAACTTTCTGATATACAATGGTAAACGATTAATCGATGACTACAGTAGTTGACAATTGTTTCAATAATCGATTGATCATGATTAATCCAACTGTTTTCGCTCTAGTAGCACACGGATAAATTGGCTGTAATGGAGTCGGTTGTCTTATTCTTTGTTAATGTCAGACATGCCCATTCCTTTTGAAATGCTGATGGATTTACGCCGGCATCTGATTCGCCGACTGGTCAACGGCCTCAACGACGCTCATGTTTTCCCACCTCATTGTCTCTCCTACTGAGCATCTAGCACCATTATGTCCTGGTATCCCACTGACGTCCAAACTGCACATACGTTCTTCACAAAACATTAAAAGTACTTAAACCTACATGGAAAACTTTCCGTTTGCAATCTTATGTAATATTTCCTGAGAAACAACTGTGGTTCAGGCCTGGATTATCCTCTCCCGAAGACGATGCTTGAACATATGAACAACAGGTTGGAAAATGTGGTTTTTAACGTTTATTTAGGTTAAACGTTAAATCTGCGTCCGTCCGAGCAGGGAGGTGTACGCTTTAGTGCTAGGAACCCAGAAGTCAAAGATTGACTTCTGGGTTATACATGTTATTATGTAGAGATATACTTATTTTTCTTTCTTTCTTTTACTATTTTATTCTCCAAATGACCTTCGTAAATCAACAAACTTCAATTATTTTATCGGAGTCTGAAGTGAGAGACCAACATTAAGACTAATTAGAACCACATACTCCCTTCTTTTCTGCTATTGGCTGGTGAAACATTGTTGTGGCAGCAACCTGCTATGGTGGTGGAGGAAAATCAATACAGAATAAGACTGGGGAAGAGGTTATCCTAAAAATAAATAATTATTTTATTTAATCCGATTTGTATTCGTCTTATAAAAATGTTTAACTATGCTGTATCGGGTGGCTGAGCAGTAGAGCAAGTGCTTATCTTTTTCTCTGCCCTTCTTTTTGTCAAAGTTTATTAGTGGAGCAGTGAACCCCCATTACTGTTTGACTTTCACACAACGTCATAACAAAAGAAAAAGCTCCGCCATAGAGAGAAACTCCCAAAATAAAATACCAAGACAAGACCAAGTCTCAAACAATGTGGTCTCAACACAACATAACTATGCATCCTTCGCCTCCAACTCCACGAATATCTTCTATTTTTGCAGTGGTCTTATCACTCAAAATCCTGATAAGACAAGGCTGTAAAAGGACAAACTGTGCCGAGCTTCGAGGAGAACTAATACATGTACATGCCAGCGTATCTGCTAAAGGAAAAGACCGGAATGATGCATGCAATTAGACTCACATTACATGGCCAGATATCAGCTTACACAAGCTGGTGGCTAAATGAGGTCAGGGCCTGCGTCCCAGTCACCGCGGACCTTTGCTTACAATAAAAACAGACCTGTTGATACTGAAAGTGTGTAACCAGGTTATAGTTCATCTATAGCGTCATACGCTTATAAAACACTAAACGAAAACTAAGCCAAAAAAAAAAAAAAGGGTTGTTTTCTTTATTTATCTGAATTAAATTTAGAGCGTAACAGAATGAACTGAACATTTATATATAAAGTTTCCACTTGTTTCATGTCCGACCTGGCGCTTCTGTACTAACGTGACCCGCAATGGTACCCTTGACCTATATTTACTGTCTCATAGCTTCGCGTTACACAATGAGTGAGGCGGGCTACGTGCTTACGTAATGTTTGGTCCACTGGCCCAGCCTACATAACCGTGTTATCCAACACATGGCGGCTGCCCTCAGATGCCGGAAAACATTCAGGGTGCACCGCTGCCTGTCACTCACTCCGTGACACACTTTCTGTACCAATCATAGAGTGTCGTGTCGTTCGCGGGTTGTTTTATAACACCACACCGCGTTACAAACTAGTAAAAAAACTAGTTAAAGAGGTCAAACTTTGTCAGGACAGGCATACTAGTAGTAATTACCTGTCAGTATGGCTTGGTTGTACTTCTCCAGCGCTGCTTCCATCTTCCTCTCGGCGTACAGCCCGTTCCCCTCCCGCCTCAGCCGGCCGGCCTGCTGGAAGCTGGGGAACCACTTGGCCAGCAGGCTGCTGAGCACCACGTTCACCCTGTAAGTCTGGAGGTCGGCCAGCCTGGAGCTGGCCCTGCACTCCTTACACACCACCGGCCGCTCCTTCTCCTTCCTCTCCCTCTCCAGACACTTCTTACAGAAGCAGTGTCCGCACGGCAGAGTCACCGGCTCGAACAGAAAGCTCAGACATATCCCGCAGGAGAAGTCCTCAAACCCGCTGCCTGACCCGGGGCCCGTCCTCCAGCGGCTGCCGAGACTCCCACCCCGGTCCTGCCTCCGGATACTGTCCGACAGGTACCCGACGAGGTTGGACAGGTGAGCGGGTTTGAGTTTGTCTATCTCAGAGGCTTGTCGGTACACCTCGGAAGCTTCCGCCACTTTGCCCCCGAAGGCGAGCGCGTCAGCCCGCTTCACCATCAGCTCCAGCCGGCTCCCAGGGTCCAGGGCACACGCCAGCTGGCACTCGTAAATATCCGCCGCCAGCTCGAAGTTGTTCGCCTGGAAAGCTTCCGCTGCCAGATGCAGCATGCTCTCGCACTCAGTCCCCATGCGGAGCGCGTCTCCTGGAAGTCTCCCTCTCCTTCACCTACTGAGCGGAGCCTGAGTGCTGGGTGCCGATGCTGCCATTCAGCCGCCGGCTCCACTGAAGTGCAGACTGCTCTGAAATGTTGGCGGTCAAGTCCAGGAAGCGCATAAGATTCTCAGCGGAGAGAGAGAGAGAGAAAAAAAAAGTTATGTAAAACAACTGGGTCACGTGACGCCGAGTAGCTGTTCTGATTGGACGAGTAGAGAAAAAAAAAAACAGTTACAAAACAAACCGGCATGTAACAGTTTCTGTCTGCCGGGGCAGGCGAGCAGGTCCTCTAGGAGCCCGTCTGACCTGCATTCAGGATGTCAGTCAGCAGAGACGGGATGCAGGGTGTGTGTGTGTGTGTGTGTTGGGTGGGGTTCATATAATGCACATTGGATAACACTGTGTTCACATTTTGTCATGTAACAGCCACAAATATGTGTCCTGATGGATTTTTTATGACAGACAAACACAATGTAGAGCAAAGTGTGAAGTGGAAGGAAGTGGAGGAACATCTCACCATCTCACCGGTCAGGAACATCTGAAAAGTGTGGCATGCTTCCAAGTCAATACCTTAAAGATTATTCTCTACATCTGTAGGTGTCCTTTTCTCTACAAGCTTTGCACATGTTGACATTAAGGATAATAGGAGACGGTAGGTGAAATTTTAAAGCCTTCCCAAAGAGTTTTAGTTAGATTTGTCTGGACTTTGACTGAGCCATTCACACATAAGAATATTGCATGGCTAAGGTAAATTTGACTTGTTCAGAGCAGTGGTGTCCAAACTGGAAAATTTAAACTGCTCACAAAGTTTATTAAATTAAAAATACAAAAATGTGTTTATTGTGATTCTTCTTCTTCTTTTTATTTAGTTTTACCTGCTCAAAAATAACCTTTTTATGAAATCTATAAGTCCTTATACATTTCTGCTAAGAAAGGCTTTGGACTGTTGCTTTATTAAAAGGCAAAACAGACAAATTCTACATTTTTGGGGTCATGAATTGTTTTCTATTTTGTTGGCCAAATTTTTGTTATTCTTGACGTATTGGTCGGGGGCCAAACAACATCATTTCGGGGGCCACAAATGGCACCCTGCGCCACACTTTGGACAGCCCTGGTTTAGATTCATTGCTGGAAGCTGAACATCTTCTCCTGTATTTAGCTCAAACTGCTTCCCTGACCCCTTATGAAGAAAAACGCCCCCAAAGCCTGAGGCTGCCACTATGTTTCACCACGAGGATGTAATATTCAGAATAACATTCTGGGTAACTTTGAGCACATAGAGGTGTTGGCCGGCGTTTGGGATGTCCGATACGGCGATATAAGGAAGAAAAGCTGGAGCAAATGCCAAGTTATCAAATTGAGATAGAGGCCGAGAAGCGCAGGTGGTTTTATAACTGGAACGGCTCTCTGGCGCTCTGAAGTGCAGCCAGTCTTTTGTTGCATAAAAACTGTTTGCATAATTACAAAAAAACACTCACTCTGTGTGACATCTTACTTAACAAGCACAGTTCTGAATCTAGCTCAGTGGAAGTTTCCAAGGGGCTGCTTGCTGTTGCACATCCAACCTATTGCCTTTGTACCTCTGTTGTCCTTCGTATTGCTCCACGTTTTAATGCAAATCCTGAAACTCTATAAAGGCTTCATAACATCAGAGTTGAGCTGAAGGGATTTTCCTCCAAATAATTAGTGTAGATACTATCCTACACTGTATAAGTAGCTTCTCCTACAACCAGTCAGTGGTGCTTACTGCAGTCCCCAAATAAAGCCTGTCTGCTGAAGGAAGTTCAGATGTGTGTGTGTGTGTGTGTGTGTGTGTGTGTGTGTGTGTGTGTGTGTGTGTGTGTGTGTGGATTACATGCGGCGATCGGTCCACCAGAGCCCGTCTCAGTAACTGCTGGTAATATAGGTCGGCCGGTCTGGCCCGTGAACTCAATCCCACGCACAGACAGGAACGCCGACTGACATACCGACAGACTGACATACATGGAGAAACAGACAGACTGGCATATATGCAAAAGAGGACACTTACAGAATCTTATGCAACACACACACACACACACATATGGTCAGGCATGTACTTGACACCCTCAGAGATCCTGCCCTCACACCTAAAAGTTGATCAGTGTGAGGTTTTTGTATGTAGGGCAAACCGTCACAGACTGTCTGAACTTTGCAGACTGGGTTGGAACAAGCGGCTACCGACAGAGTCAGGCCATCACACCAGGTCTAACAGATGGATGCTCATGCTAAGGATTTTAAGGCTTCTATATGTGTCAAGTGTTAGGTTAGGGATTTGTTCAGGACCGTGGATTACGACACATCCTGCAAATACAAAGGAATACCTCGCAATTTTAGTTAACTGTCATTGGACTTTTTTACATTTTGAACTCCAGTAGGATTTGGAAAATTTTACTCCTCTGATAAAGTAGGGAATAATTGTGAAGTGGAAGATAGAGGACATGGTTTAAGCTTTTTATTTTTTATAAATTAAATCTAAGAAGTGTACTTCTTTGTGCTTCGATGTGTACATCTGAGTAAAAATGCCACCTTTATGCCTCTTTGCACATCTAGCAACTGATTTTATTTTTTTTTTAATAGCTAAAGTTCAGTTAGACAGTGTGGAAAATGTCTGTGAACTGAGCCAGACTTTAGAAAGGATTTAAAGGGGCAGTAACCCAGGGCCCCAGGTTTTTATATGAATTATGTTATTCCCTCACCAAAAACATACCTGGAGTGTTGCTTTGATTCTTTATGCATATTTGATAAGTTGTTTAATCTCCCGTGGCAACCGTTCAACAGTGCAAAACACCTGGTTGGACCTAGCTCCGCCTTTGAGACGCAGCCCCTCCTCAGAGCTGCAGTTTCCAAGCTTCTGCCTCTCACAGAGCAGATCTACTCAGCTCCTTCAGACTAGCCACCAGCAATTAGTAAACACCTGCTGGAATCGGCTGAGCTTCACAAGTAGTTTGACATCTAGTATTACGACCGAGTCTTTAATCATGTCATAAATGAATTTATAACCATCTAAGGTATCGGATGGTTAGGAAAATAAAGTTAAAGGGAATAAAACAATGTCCATCCATCCATCCATCCATCCATTTTCTTACACCCTTGTCCCTAGTCGGGTCGGGAGGTGCTGTGTCTATCTCCAGCTAACGTTCTGGGTGAGAGGCAGGGTCACCCTGGACAGGTCGCCAGTCTGTTGCAGGGCAACACAGAAACAGACAGAACAAACAACCATGCACACTCACACCTAGGGAGAATTTAGAGAGACCAGTTAACCTGACAGTCATGTTTTTGGGCTGTGGGAGGAAGCTGGAGTCCCCGGAGAGAACCCACGCATACACAGGGAGAACATGCTAACTCCATGCAGAAAGACCCCGGGCCGGGAATCAAACACAGGACCTTCTTGCTGCAAGGCAACAGTGCTACCAACTGCGCCACTGTGCAGCCCAATAAAACTATGTATATATTTAAGAATATACAGTACGGACCAAAAGTTTGGACACAACAGTGTGTCCAAACTTTTGGTCTGTACTGTATATTCGTATATATGCAAGTGAAAGATTTTTTTTGTTTCTGTATGATTTAAATTTTATATATTAACACAAGCATGTTCAAGCTCAGGCAACTTACATATTATCATATTTTAATCAACAAGGTGAGTTTCTTGACTTGGGTTTTGGCACAACACAAGAGCTGTCTCTAACCACCAACAGTGTTCATGTATATTTGTGGTTAATGTTTAGAAAAAAACAAGAAAAAAAGAAAACATACAGTATCATTTCAAATATTGGTCGTTCTTTCAAAAATAATAATAATAATAATAATAAAGCTGTGGTGTGTTGGATGCCAACACAATCAGAGCAGAAAGCTTTTTTTGTTTTACTTCCTACACTGTGTTCAGACTTCCAGGTTCTTGTTTAAAGAGTTTCTGAGGACATTGGTGAAACTCTTGTCAGTCCTGGATCTTCAGGATGCTCCTTTTTTCCAAGTCGTTCATTTCTTTAAGAATCAAAGCGACGTTGTAACGCAGCTCCTGGAATTTTGATACGGGCACCTGTATATAAAACAAAAAAAGAAAATAAATCAAGAGGTGTCAGTGTAATCGGATGTTGTTGCTGTAATCTCATAGCTCGCTAGATCATATTAGTGATCTAGTTTGTGAGCAGCGGCGGCAGAAAGCGTCGATGCAGCTTCTGTTCTGTGATAATGAAGCCAAAAGAATGCAGTGTGGCGCCCTCTGCTGGCTAAAACCAAAATAAATCAACAAGTCACTATCAAATCTTTACTCTAACAAATCTAATTTTAGATCTTACTGCTTACATACAGCATTATGAAAGAAATTAAGAGCTTTATTGAAACAAAACTCCACTATTTAGAGTGACTGACATTTACTTCGGCTACTGGGTTTTTATGGAGACATAAAGAAAAAAGTCACATCAATGACAGAGATGCAACATTTGACGTTTTTGGTTTTTGTATTTTCTGTAAAAACCATAACAGGTGGAATAAATTAGGAGAGAAAAACTATTGTTTTGGAGAGTATATGTGCTGCACTGAGCAAATGTTACTTCAGCTATTAGCCTGTGATCCCATTATGTAACAACAGACACAGGCTAACATTAGCTTGTTGGCCCGCAGCCAGATTTCTTTAACTTACAGGCTAAATTAAGTGCAGTGAAGAACCAACAATGGACATACAGACAACATATGATCACTTTTTGCTTTCTGGACAGCTGAATGCAACCTGGAGTTGACTTACTTTTGCCACATTTCAGAAAATGAAAGCTGAGAAACAACAAACTTTAATCAAGACTTAATTTAAGACTGAAACACTTCCTTTGATTTGAACAGTTAGCGACTTTCAGGTCAAAATGTAACCTTTCCCACCACATCTAATGTCTTGTCAGCAAATATTAGTTGCATTTTAATGAAAAATAAAAGAGCAGAGTGTTTTGAGATGAATCATATGCCACTTAAAAACTCAGCAAAACTAACTGAAGATGGGGGGTTTTGGGGCCAAATTGACCTGTAAGAGGGGATTGCAAAACTATTTGTATCCTTTGAACCTCCCCAAATTTTGTTTAACTTGATCCAAAAGTTTGCACTTTGCTTTGTTGATCTTATAAGAGCACCCTTTGCAAAAGATGTTGACAGTAAAAGAGAGAAAGTCTGTCTGTCAGGTGACCTGCTCTGTGTTTTCGAGCCGCACAGCTAAAGCTACGCTGAAAGCAGCCGAAACGCGTGTGGTTAAATTGAAAACATTCAAAGTGAGGCTGTAAGTCTATAAAGCAGGAGAAGAAGATTTCCTCCAAGTTTTACCCGCACATGATTAACTGGAACCGACGACGTTGGCTGAAATGTAAAGGGCCAAATTACCAATGAGTCTTATCAAAACACTGCGAGGAAACAAGCTAACGTTAACTTAAAAGCTCAAATGACTGCTCCGGTCCAGGGTTAAAATAGTTTTGGGTTTTTTGTTGTAGTTTAGTTTTACTTCATTAGATAGTACTTCATTAGTTTTACTTCATTAAACTAACATAATTAGACTTTTTGTCTAATTATGTTAGTTTTAATTAGTTTTTAAGACTGTGTTTTATTAGCCATTATTAGTTAAATATCACTTAGTTTTAGTTTCGTTTTTACTAGTTGCAGTAGTAGTTTTGGTTTTTTCATACTTCAGTGATTTATTTTTTTTAGGTCCAAAATTTTAAAAAGTCAAAGTATTGTACCGTGATAATGTTTACATCAAAAAAAACTTATTCAGTTATTGTTGAACAACCAATGGAGTTTGGATGTTTTCTCCCAACATTTGCTGTCGCCATTTTGCGGACTAGCAAAAAGGCTAGGAGGATTAGGAAATGCCGTAATTTGTCAACAAAATAAGCAATTTAAAAGAGCACTGAAGGTAGAAAGAGCCAAAGGGTTCAACTGTGGGTGCATTTATAATATTGTTTTAGTGTGATGTTGAAATAGAAACTGTACGAGTTATTTCAGTACCTCAAAGCGCTGGAAGCTCCCATCCGACAGCTTCAGCTGCATCAGAACGGACGGCTGCAGGGCTCTGGCCAACGAGCTGGGAACACACACACACACACAAACACACACAGACAGTTAAAGGATTCCATGCAGCTTTGAGCTCGTTTCTTTCATTTCTGCTAAATTTTTGTCATCCTTAAATGTTTAGACTTTGAGATTTCACCCACAGAGTATGAAAGTTTGCCACAGAGTTGTTGTCGTTACCTTGTAGAAATGGAAACGTCCACTCTCCATTTGAATTCTTCCAGCGTGGGGAGGTGAGGGTCATTCTGAGAGGAAGCCGCTTCCAGAGCCGCACGTCTGCACACGCACAGAGGAGCGAGACGGAAAAATGCGGCTAAATTCTGACATAAAGGCAAAGGGTCTCGATGGTTTTCAGTAGGGGTGCACCAATTGCAGTTTTCTTGCTGATTACCGATCTATTAAAAATCCTAACCTGCCGATTCCGGCCGGTACCAATTTCTTATTTTTTGTCTAAAATGTTGCTAACTGTAGCAAGATAGTTGATGAGTTGCCAACAGTGAGATGACTATTGTTAACTGAAAACATATAGATCTGATCTGATGGGCCAGTCTGCTAGTCAAACCTCTCTCAGCGCAGAGCACAAAGATTTAAATATCTTTGCCGAAACAGAGAAAATCAGTGTTAAGATCGACTTCATGTGTAAAAATCGTCCGATCACCGATTTCCCAAAATTAGGGAAATCGGCTGGCCGATAAATCGGTGGATCCCTGCTTTTTGGCTTATTCCAACGCGTCCTATTTAAAGGGTACAGCGTGAGATCAGATGTGCAAACGTTTGAATCAAAACGCCACAAAACCCATGTACCGATTTCCAAAAACCACACTGGAAAAATCTGTGATGAAGTCTTCTGGTATCCTAAGGACAAAAAAAGAGTCTGTAAAAATCAGAAAACAGTTCAGCAATGCCTGGAGACGAGACGACAGTCCTTACCTAAGCTCTCGCAGATCTTCCTTAAAGGCCTGAGCAGAAAAAAACAAAAACAAACAGAAAAGTTTCAGTTCATAAACACTAGAAATATTCACCAAGTAAAATTTACATGCTAAGCTAGGGCTGGTAATTAAATGCGGAAACATTGAGCTTTTCATATTTTATCACATTAAAACCACTAAGTTTAAAGTATTTTTCATTTAATTGTATGCGACAGACCAACACAAAGTGGTGCATCGTTGCAAAAGTGGAAGGAATTGTGAAAAGCTGAAGAACATTTAATTTGATGGCCTTTAATAAAATCCAGGGAAACTACTGGGCTAAAGAAGGCAAATACTAAAGAAGACCATGGGAGACACCGGATAGTTTAGGGATGGAGCATGTGTTCAAACGCTGCAGTGAGCATTCTGGACACTTTAGTGGAGAATATCTCTCAGTCAAGTCAAAATAATTAATGAATCAGAGCTATCCATCAGGTTTGACTGAGCCTGATGGGGTAAAATGTTCAGTCTTTAGATGGGCAAAGCTGACAGAGACACAGCACCAAAAAAAACAGCCTTTTGTGAAATATATGCAACCTTTGAGCTGCCTTGTCACGTAAAATTCCAGTAAAAACATTTTTTGGTTGTGATGAGACAGAATGGAGATAAAGTTGAAATAGTATGAATAGTTTTGCAAGGCACTCTCCATACATTGTACGGTATATTATATAGAGGATTGGCATGTTCCACTGTTGCTCAGTCCCTGTTGTGTTGGCAATCTGTGGTAATTGCAGCCAAAAAAAGATAACAAATGAACTCAGACAACATGAAATTACACTTAAAATATTGTCACCGGTGATCATTTCTGCAACATTTTTATAATGTTAAAGTCAAATACTTCAGATGTTTACTCAAAAAAATAATTACCCATTATTGGCTTGAATACTATCTATCAAATAAACCATTGTATGCATTCATTCTTAATCAAATGATGTAATTCTGTAGCAGTATGTAACCTTGTGTCGCATGTTTTCTGTGTGACTGCAGTTCAGTCTGTAACACTCGCCTCCTGTTTCAGTAGGGATGCTGGGATGCGGATGGCCTCTGAGAGAACTCTGTGCATCCCCGCGATGATGTGACTGAGCCTCTCTTGTGGGATGACGCTGCTTTCAGCAATTGACTTCATCACCTCCCTGCAGTCTTTGCCCTCCAGAGCACTGACCACAACTGGACGCAGAACGACAAAAAGTGATTTGCATTTTCTAAGTCAAGAGCGATGAGTTGTGATGTTTATTTGGCAACGTGTGACAACACAGTTTCATAGTACGACATTATAAGGAGCATTTCACACCTGAAATTTGTTTAACAAAGACAGCAAGAGCTACGTTGTTTTAAACGGCATTTTATTCATTTACCTTTGAGGAGTTTTCTAAACAACTCTTGATCCACATCCTTCAGGTTTTTCGACATTGACTCTATTTCCGGTGGTATTCTACCTCCCAAGAAGCTAGAGTCTTTTACGTTGCTTGAAGACATGGCTTAATTTGTTCTTGTTGATTAAAAGAAGAGCAGAATAAAAAGGAAGAGAAGCACAAAGCTTGCTTTTTTTTTTTAGGCTACCTGGTGTTTACGTGAAAACTTCCGGTTTAGGTCACGTGAGGCAGGTTTTGCGTCTTCTCGCTCCCAGCGGAGTCTCGCGAGGACAGCTTAATTCGTCGTGAGAAAAGAAAGGATTAGCAAATGGAGATGGCAGTCATGGTCGCTGTTTGAACGCTGAAAGGTTGGCGTTTTGATGTTTGTCTAAGCTTTTATGTAAACCAGTTTGGTTTGTTTACGGTTTAAAATGATTATTGTTCAGTAACAAAGTTTTTTTTTTTAACTGTCGTTGTGTTGTTTGGTAAGCGCTACGTTGGCAGGTGAAACATTAGCCTCCAGCTAACGGTGTTAGCGGGTGTTTTTGTTGTCATAGGCTTAACGCTGTTGTTAATTTATCTTAAATAACGGTTAAAGGAAAGTTGCACCTTATTTAGAGAAGTTAGCTAATGTAATTTAGCATTTTTACTTAGTGGCGTGAAGGATGCCGATGTGAATGCTAGTGTAGCTTTATTGAGCAATTTCTTCGCATCTCATCAAAACAATAACCAGTTTATAGATATTATTCAGTTCATCCTGTAAGCTATGACATGTGAATACAAAGTTAGAAGATTTAGTAATAGTGTAAAATATGATTCAAAAAGTTTTACTCTTCGTATTGGATACAATAAAATCATATTTTTTTGCTAACTGTGTCTTTTTTAGCCAGTATTAGATACTGTCAAGGTTTTACATTAGCTATTTGTTGAATAATAAACTTAAAGTTTTGGTAAAGTTATTTCCTTCAGCTCTCCCCAAACAATTTTCTTCTTCTTGTCAAGTATTTGCATCGAGATTAAAAGTAAAAATGATTTAAAAATGTATTTTCAAGGATTCATTTTTCAAAATAAGCAGATTCAAATGTCAAATATTAGAAAATCACTTAGCAGGCTTTTTAAAAATTTTATCTGTACCCATTATAACTGATTCTGTAGTGACTATAATAAGCTTCAGGTGCTTTTCTAGAGTAAATATTGTCAAATACAACTGGAGGTAAAATTATTACAAGACTACTCTCATTTTTATGTAATTTTTAAAACTTTAACCAAATGACGTGCATGCTCTTTGGTTTATTCACTTGTTTTGACGAGTTATTGAGAGTTCCTAGTCATGATATATTTACTAAATGGGAATAAAAACATATTTTTTCTCAGCATTTGACTTTTTATTACCAATCAGGTTTTGAGCTCCGATTGATACCTCCCTCCAAAAAAAAATCACTTAAATCTGTAAAAATTCCTGATCCTCCAATCAGCCACTTGGTCTTTTTAAAACGGTTCACTCCCACATGCAAATCAGAACAGGACCGACTGGTGTCTTTACAGCCAAAACGCGATTTGCTCACGTTTGTCTCGTTTGCATCAGGTGCAGCGCAGAAAGCCGGCCATGTCTGAATCTCTGTACGAGAAGTTTCTGGCCCCAGAGGAGCCGTTCCCTCTCCTCTCCCAAAGAGCCAACCTCAGCGATGTGGGAACGCTGGACGTCAGCGAGTTCAGCTGTCAGCTCTCGTCTTGTCACAGAACAGACCCTATGCACCGTTTCCACAGCAACAGGTGAGGAGAAAGCGTATTTCTGTACGCGGAGAGGTATGGGCTGCCTACCGAACGCAGCACAATGTTAAATCACAAAGCGGTCACATGATTACTAAGACAGTTCCAATAGATGAAAGTCTATAGTTAACAAACATTCAACTTGTCTCTATAGATACGCAATAAATCAATGAATCTTGTGATTAATTAAATCGACATCAATTATTTTCATTTTTATAATTTATTGTTTTTCTCTTTTCTCTCTTTCTATCAAAAACTGGATGACAAACATCTTCAGTCTGGTGTTTTGGTCTCAATCAGCTCTTTCTTTAAAGAACTTTTTTTACAGAGACTTTATAGTTGATTTTAGTTGTTTTTTCTGCTGTTTTGTTTATTTATTTTGGATATTTAAAACGTCTTCCAGTTTCAGTGTTAAATGTTCATTACAATTTAAAGTTTATTCATCTTTGAGAATGTGCTCTTGCATCATTACGCCGTTGCTAATTTATTGCTTAAAAATGAGCTCAAAACAACAATATTTTCGTTTATTCCAATGACTTCTGGGGCAGTGTATTGTCCAGGAACATTGGTTATCATGACAGGCCTGGTTATGTTTAATCTGATTTGGTAACAATGTGGAGAAAATGACAAAATTCTACATGTTCAACCAGAAAATCTTAGAAAACGTCGACCATTGTTTAAGCTCCTCGCCCTGCCGGCTTCACATCCACAGATTTCTTCAAGAAAATTCTGCCTGATTCAAATACTGAACTCATCCCTCATTTGGCATTTTTTTAAACAAGCTATTGACAAATCTAAAAGAGCAATCTGGACAAGATGCTACTGCACAATTACAGGACAATCTTTAAAACTCCATTCAGCAGCAACATCACTGAAACTGCATAATAAAAACATGTAGTTTTTATTATCCTCTACTCTGGAACAAACGTCCAGAAACCAGCACAGCTGCTGAAACACTGATTTCCTTTCAATCAAGGTTAAAAACCTTTTTGCTTACAGTTGCATTTGATTCATTTCAACTGAACATCATAAACTGTGTGTTACTTTTATTTTTACGCTGCTTTACTCATTTGCTATTTTATTTTATTTTTAATCGTGCAAAAAAACTTAGAAATGAATGAGGTACAACAGCATTTAATTTCCTAATAAGGTATTTTTGAATTTGAAATGCTTTGTTGCTGAAAGTGTTATATAAAACAAAACAGTTCTTCCCTATTTAGAGCACATTAACCTTGAACTCAAACAAGTATTTTGTGTTTGTTGTCTTTGCTCTGTGCCTGTATCTTCTCATTGAATTACCACAGTTCGTTTTTAACTAGAACGTAAACAAACCATAAAGTGATATTCAGCAGTGAGTCTCACATCAAATTATGTTTGTTGTTGCGTTTTTTTAAATGTAGCTTCAGTCATTCCAGCTGCACCCATTAGCTTAGCTTCTTTAAATTGATATACAATAGTAACCACATAACATTTACTGTTAAAAGATGGTATATAACAATTTTCATTAAGTGCTTTATCACATGTGCGTTGGTGAAAAATATTTTTTGGTTTGGCTGCTTCTGTTTTTGTTTTTTAAGCAGACTTTGATCAGGACGACTCCATTATCTGTGGAATTATTTCTGATTCTTATAGTTTGTCAATTGGCACGTAAACAAACACAAACACCGGCATGTAGTCAGTCTAGCACAGCAGTGAGGCCTGCGTTCGAGCCGTCAATAAAAATCTCATTACATAACATGCATGACGTGTGTCAGTGTGAGGTCATCTGGTGTTATTGGTTCTTGGGAAGAAAAGCTTTTGTGATCAAAACACCGTTGAGGGGCAAATTAGAGACACGATGACTAAGAATGAATTGCTTATTAAAATTAATGAAAAGGTTTCGTCTACTGAGCTCCTGGGAGAAACTCTTGGCTTATAGAGACGAGCCAATGGGAGTATAAATCAGCCACTGATTTTCTTCAGATGAGGAATTGAAAGGTTGCTTCTCTTATGATGTTGTTTTATTTGCTTTACTATTAGATGTTTGACCAAGGTACGTCTATGCATGTCTGGAAGTAAATTAGATCTGTTTCTCTTGCAAATAGGGCTGAAAAACCGATCACTATAAAAGGGTTTATGATAGTTAAATATCTGAATATAAATATAATATAATATAAATATAAATATCTGAAACACAGCCAAACTGGTGGTGTTTTTGTTCCTGTTTTATGCAGTTTTCCCTCCATGTTGTGTTTTTTTATTTTTAAGCAGTTATGAGTCACAGTGGCGAAACCAGAAACTGCTGCTGCACCAGTTACTCAACAGGTTGTTGCTAGGTAACCAAAACCATGAGTTAGTTGACACCACCAACCTCAAGGTTTCCCCCAGAAAACTTGCTACGCTCGGTAGTTGGGCACGAGGGCAGTTATTCTTCCAGTGACCCGTCGTGTTTTTGAGTTAAAAAATGTTTAAAGTTGACAGGAAACATGAAAATATCACTTGGTAATCATGTGTTATTGAAAGATTGAAGGTTAATACCTGAACACCAACTATAAAGACTTAAAAATGCAAACATTTTAAAAAGACTTGAATTAAGAAACAATTCTTAGCCTGGTGGGGGCACAAGTAAAGCCTGGTGGCCCTCCAGGCTTATAATTCATTGTGGGAAATCCTGAACCTTGCTTAGCTAACAGTGAGAGGTTGAGCAGATAAGGGCTTTCCTCTGCCTACATTTCCCAGAATGCTTTGTGGTTTTGGATTGGAGTTCAAGGAAATTCTTGACCATTCCATCAGACGTATTATCGATCCATATCGATCGTGATTCTAATGTGATACATGTCGTTGTTCATTTTTTTATACTTCTATAACTAAACTAATCAATAAAGCAATTAGTGAACCAATTTTCAAACTATTTGCGTCCCGTTTAGCATGTTCTCTGCGTTATAAGCTCATACCTTACAGGAAGCCTTGTTCCGTCAGAACCTGTGTCGCATTGTGACGGTCTGCGGGTCGCTCTGTGCAGGTGGAACCTCACTTCCTGTGGGACCAGCGTAGCCAGCTCAGAGTGCAGCGAGGAGCTCTTCTCCTCCGTGTCGGTCGGCGATCAGGACGACTGCTACTCCCTGCTGGACGACCAGGAACTGACGTCCCTGGATCTGTTTCCGGAGGGCAGCGTCTGCAGCGACGTCTCGTCCTCCATCAGCACGTACTGGGACTGGTCCGACAGCGAATTTGAGTGGCAGGTGGGCTTTCAGGAGGTCTCTGAGGGCAGATATTTATTTCTTAGGCTGTCTTTACGTTTCCGTGTGGATCTTTTTGTTTTCCTCACCAGTTGCCGGGAAGCGACTTTGCCAGCGGCAGCGACGTCCTGTCCGACATAATCCCAAGCGTGCCGAGTTCACCGTGTCTGTTCTCCAAGAGGAAACCGAAATCACACACCCACCGCAACCTGGACGAGCTGCCCTGGAGCGCCATGACCAACGATGAGCAAGTAGGAAAAGAAACACAAAACTGTTTCCCTGTCAGTCGGAACAAAAAAGCTAAACGTGCGGTTTTTGGGTCCCGTCCAGGTAGAGTACATAGAGTATTTGAGTCGGAAGGTGAGCACAGAGATGGGCCTGAGGGAGCAGCTGGACATCATCAAGATCATCGACCCGTGCGCTCAGATCTCTCCCACCGACAGCGAGTTCATCATCGAGCTCAACTGCCTCACCGACGAGAAGCTCAAACAGGTGAACTACGCTCTGAAACACGACAAAGTTCCCAAAAATACAAGTTTTAGGTGATTTAAAGCTTTTGAAAGTGCTTGGTTTCTGTATAAAGTCCTTGATATTGTGTAATCAACTTCAATCAAACATTTGATTCAAAGTGTAGATTTGAAAAATGTTACTTTCAGATGGAATCAGTTATTTTCATACAGGTAATAAAAAGACACATGCATCTTTTTTTCTTGCTCTCTGAAGTTCAGTCAGACTAAACTTTCCTTGTAGGTTTGTTAGAACTACTAAAATTATTTCTATTTGCTAAATGCCAGAAAACTTAGCAGGAGCGTTTTTAGAGATGTTTTTATTTTGTAGCTTTTTTTGAAAATTGAATTGAAAGCATTTAATTTGAGAAGGAAAGTCAGTTAACTTAACCCGATTTGTTTGGATTGTTTCAATGTAATGGATGTTTGTTATTCCTAATGGATCAATGACTAATTGATCTGTGTAACTGAAATTAATTCTGACTTATATTTTTTATGTCAAAGTTATTGAAATTGGAGGATTTTTCTTTTCCAAATTAGTGTTTTGTTCTCAGACCAGTCAGGTTCACAAAGTGAAACATTTCAAAGCATAAGCACTACCAAAACAATATTATTAATAAGAGTAATAAAGGATATCATGCAATAGTTAATCTGTATTATTTCTATCTCTAAAGTGCAGAGCTGGAAAAGTTTGAAAACTCTTGAAAATAGTAATAGTGGGCTTGAGTTTTTATTGTTTTTATTATTTATTGAAAGACAGTTTAATAGCTTCAGTCCATTTCATTCCCGAGTCGTTCCATCAAGTTCTAACGTAATGCAGAGAGGGGAATTTTTTTTGTTTTGTTTTTAGCTATTAAGTACAAAATGACCTCGAAACGCTGATCATTTTTTGCCTGTACCGGTACCAGGTGCGGAGCTACATCAGGGAGCACAGCCCCCGGCTGAGAGCCAGCAGCACCAGGGAGGGCTGGAAGAGGAGCAGCCACAGCAGCGCCAGCACCGGGGGGGTGAGCGGCGTCAGCAGCAGCAACGCCAGCATGGTCAGCTCCGCCAGCTCCTCCACGGGCTCCACAGCCTCCAACTCTATGGCCGGTGAGACCCAGGAACAAACGTGGCCGACCTGAATTCCCAAAGCCTCCATCGGGTGCCTCTTGTTCCGGGTTTTTCCTGAACAGATTTAACTCGACAGGTCAAAGCAGTTTCAGTTCCTTTAGAGCTTCTTGCACTTTTCCGGTAACAGTTTGCGTCGTGTTCCAGGTGGCACCGCCTCAGCCTGCAGCGGGAGCAACATCAGCAGAGCTCACAGCGACGGAAACCTGTCGAGCGCCGCCGAACGCATCCGAGACTCTAAAGTACGAAACTTTTACTGGTTTTAAAAATGCTTGTTTTTCTAATACTGGTGTCCTACTCCTCACAAGTGGTGGCCCGCCAGACTTATAATTCACTGTAATAGCTGATCTTTTTTCCCTTTTTTTTTCTTTACATGTTTCTATTGATATTTTTGTTGAACTATCTTTTCTCATGAGCTCCAAAGATAACGGTAATTTTATTTATATAGCACATTTTCAGCAACAAGGCAACACAAAGTGCAAAATGTTCCAATCAAATGAAGCATGTTGTTAAAGCTAAAGTTTAAACCTAAATCTGCCAGGACTCAAGTGTATAGAAACATGCTATAGCAATTTGTGATTGTGAATATTGTTTTATCTTTATTTTATTTACCTCCTTGCTCCAGAAGCGATCAAAGCAGCGGAAGCTTCAGCAGAAAGCGCTCCGCAAGCGTCAGCTGAAGGAGCAGCGGCAGGCGCGTAAGGAGCACCTCAGCGGCCTCTTCCTGAACGAGGAGGTGCTGTCGCTACGGGTGACTGAGGAGGACGGCCACGGAGACGACCTGGACATACTGATGTGACACCAGTGAACCAATCAGTGCTCCCTCTAGGCCTGCAAGCTTTCAACCTAACCCGACGCGTTTCGTGCGCTTGGCAGTGTTTCGCTTCCAGTGGTCTACGACTTTAGCTCGACGTGTTAGTGCTTCTACTGCAACGCTGTAATGACGTTCCTGACGCTTTGAGAAAATACCGATCACGGTTTAGCCTGCTTAGCACCACAGGCTAGCTGACACACAGCTAGCAACAAGAGGACTGCTGCTTAGAAAAGCATTTATCAGCTGATCCTACTAGAACCTCGACAGACAGGAGGGCAGATCAGGAATCACTGTTTTGTTTTGTTCTTTTCTACAAAATGCTCCATAAAAACAGTTCTATTATTTTTCTTTTCTTCAACATATTTGAAGTTGCAGTATGTAACTTTTTAAATGGTTTTTACATATTTGTTAAAACTGTCTGTGACGTGACAGTGTGGTACGAGACGGATAACGTGAAAAAAATCAAGGTCCGCCCACCATCTGCAAAAAAACAACCAATCAGGGGCCAGAGGAGGGTCTTATTGCTGTCAATCATGCTTGTGTATCCACTTGATGAATGTGCTAATGGCGGAAACTTTTTTCTTTAAACAATAGACTTCATAACATAAAAAACATTCAAATGTAATGGCAACAATCATTTTACATTTAACTTTTTTATTTTTAGATAATATATCTTAAATATTCCCCACTGACTAATAATACACTTAGCAAAAGTATAAACAATTGGGCTATCTACTTTTAACAAAAGAGTATGCAAGTAAATGAACAGGGAAAAAAACTAACTAAAAAACAGTAACATTAAGAATTAAAAGCAAATGAAAATAGAACATGGGGTTTATGGTGGAGAAACAACTTACTATTAGAGAAAAATCAATTATCTGCTGTCATTGGTGGCCATGCTAACTAACATCGGCAATAGCAAACTGAGCAACCCCAGTAAAACTAAGTTAAAATCAAAAATAAAAGTAAAACTTGGGGCTAATAGCAGAGAAATGACGCACCGTGACAGGAAAACAGTTTATCCACCTTCATTATTGCCCATGCTAACTAATGATAGCATTCATGACAGAGTGCAAGGGGGAACTGTAAGCAGTACAGGATTGATTGACAGCACTAAGACCCTCCTCCTGGTCCTGATTGGTTGTTTCTAAGTGGTGTATTTCTGCAGTGAGTACTGGGGAAAAAGGCAGAAGAGTTTTTTTCTTTTTCACAGGTTATGCGTCTCATACTGTCACAACATACTAACATACTTACATGTTTTATCAAACATGTACAAATATTTTTATAAAGGTTCCACACTTGCAGCTTTAAATCACGTCTTTAAACGGCATGCTTGGGTTGCAGCAGCAAACAAATTTCTGCACCACGTTTTGTGACATGAAAAACAGAGACCGCCCACATGTACAGTAAGTTGAACCCAGACTGCAGTCAGTCTGGGTTCAACTTACTGTACATGTGGGCGGTCTCTGTTCTTTTTATTTCCATTTTGTTCAGCCTTTGTTCTGTCAGAGTTGAAAACAAACGGTTCTTCATTCTAGAGGTTTCAAACGAAGTGAGCTGGTCTGTCTTTCTCTCTGCTGAGCCAAGGCTTAGAGGGAGCACTGAAACCCTGCATGTTTAAACCGCTCTCCCCCCATGGGCCAGCAATTAGTTCATTTTATATCCTACACTTGCTAAAATGGCTCATGTTTCTTGTAAATAGTAACTCTAACATCCTGCTTTGGTGGCGGCTTCAGCTCAGTTTGCTTTGGGTAAAATTATTGGTTATTAGAGCTTCGACTCTTTATATTTGTCCCTTATTATGCTTGTGTTGCCGTTTTTGTGGCGTTTCATCGCGTTCTGAAACTCTGACGTTTGTCTTTGGGTGAGCGTGAGTCAATGATTTGAGTCAAAAATGTCAGCAGACATAAAATTGTATTCTACTTTTTCCACATTTCAGCTCAACAAAATGTTGACGCGGCGCCACAGAAACAGCCTCTTTGGAAAACTCAAGCTATTGTTTTAATTTTTTTAGATTTAACCGCTTTGTGTTTATATATTTTTTTTTGTTTCTCTCCGTTATGTTGCGACTCTTTCACTCCTCCTGAGCTGTAAGGTGTTTGAACTGCTGCGGTTACTGCCACAAACGTCTGCTGTTTGTCATTTATTTGAAATGTTGCCGTTCATATATATAAAGATCGAAATTACAACCGTTATGTTTTAAAAACAGGTTTATGTCTTCTGCAGCGTTGAAAAATATTAAGATTCTATTTTGGAAATTGAAATAATTTTGAAAGAAATATGATTTAAAATAAAAAGTGTGTGTGAATAAGGTACCAAGAACTGCTGAAAAATAAATTAGCTTAAAATCAAAGTCTGAGTGGAGTCATTGCTGTTTAACTACTGGAGTTAGAGTAAGGTTTTTATTTTATTTTTTACGAGAAAAACCTTAATTTAGTAAAAAAAAAAAAAAAAAAATTTTACTTTGGACAACCCAACACTGTTCAAAATGTGCTGATGACAATAAGGAGTATTTTAATGTTTGCAATAATCACTAATTTTGCGATGTAGTTTAAATATGTAAAACGTCACTGCAAGAATCACTATTTGAAGGATAAAAACGTCTTTTAATCTAGTAGAGAGAAGAAGAAGGGAGTGAGACGATGTATTCGCTTGTTGCTTTATCAAAACATGTCGGGTAAAATCTCCCAACAGGCGTTTTTCTCTGTCTTTAGGAAAAGTCAAACGACCTTACATTAAAACCTTATCGTTGCAGTTTTCTCAGGAGCCTGTAGAGGGCAGCAGTGCTTCCGGGTGTCGATGCGGAAGTGGCGCAGTGCTTGTTTACTCCCAGCTGCGTCTCTGCTGTATTTTATCGGTATTTGTGAGCGGAGCGGTCCAGTTGTTTCCACTCCTTGGCTGTTGGAGCTGTCGTCGCGTTTTCAATGGGAGGTCGCGGACTTCTGGGGAACCAGCCGGACTCCATAGACTACTCGGTGCATGAAGCCTGGAACGAGGCTACAAATGTCTACCTGCTCGTCATCCTGGTCAGCTTCGGCCTGCTCATCTACGCAAGAAAGTAAGCGCGGGGTTTAAACACGTACCACTGCACCTCTTTTAACTCATGGAAATAGTGAAAATATAGGTCCTACTTCAGTGTATCACTCCGCACTAATTCCATTTTCCTTCGTATCTACCGTGTGCATAAAAGAATCTATTTATTTAAAAGTTTTGATTATACATTAGTAAGTGAACTCCAGATATTTTTAGTATACTGATGACTGCACGTATGCTAATTTGTTTTACAATAGAGTAAGATATAATATATTTACCTTGATATTGGTGCCTTTTTTGTTTGTTTTTAGTTATTTATTTACACAAGAATAGCATTCAATATTTTCTGCTTTTTCATAACAAAGAAAAATGACGTTAAAGAGGCAGTGCTATGTAAAATTGTCACCTGGTGGAACCGGGTCTGTTGAGCTCATCCTACCGAACTACTTCGCTGATAAAAATGTTAAAGGCTTTTAAAGGAGAAACGTTGTGATGACTTCCTGAAGGCGGAGTTTCTGAAAGACCAGAAGCTTCTTAAAGAGACAGAGGCCCATTTTCAAGATGTGAATTTGCAAAGTCAAATTTCTTTTAAATCATGTTTGATACAGTATTTTTAAAACAACTGAAGGTAACATAGTTACCTGATTGTGCTATAAAATGCCTGGAAAATACACAATACTGCCCCTTTAAACAATATACCTTATAATGCACAATATAATAGCTGTCAATGTTTAAAAAAAAGAAGAAAGAAATTGCTAAATTTTTGTTTGTAGGCAGTGGTAACAAAATATATATTAGAACCTTTCAAACTAGACATTAGTGGTTATCCTACATTACATGGATGCAAACTGGAAAATTATTTCCATTTCTGAGTGGACTCGCAAGTGCAGCTCCTGTTTTCCAGCCCTGCACCTCAGACACAGGAGGGAAAACGGGATTCACGCTCAGCTGTTTATAACCAAACTTGTAAATGTAATTTGTGGTGCGTGGAGCCAGAGCATTGGTGTCTGTAAATTCTAGACACGGCAGAGTCTCTGCTCGAAATTCTGTGAAAGACGTGTACAGAGCTTGTGCCAGAAGGCCATTAAAATGCTGTCTACATCGTTTTAAACTGTGATTGTGAGCGTGAGTGGGAATAAAAATAGCAATAGGTATTTTGTTCCATATAACACAACAGGAGTGTAACAGGTAAACCTTTTATTTCTACTAAATTCTACTAAAAACCCACCTGTTTAGGATTGTATCTGAAACGTAATCAATTACAAATTTATTGATGGAACCTGAATTAATGTCGTGTTTTGATTGTTGATTCTATGTTGCCTTGTGTTTCTGTGTTTGATACGATGTAAAGCACTTTGAAATGCCTTGCTGCTGAAATGTGCTGTACAAATATAATTTGATTGAAATTTGATTGATTTGAAACGCTATGAAGGCATTTTTTTGTTGTTGTCGTGATGCTGCTTATGTAAACCTGTCGCGATCCCGACCAGAAACAAGAGGAAGATCATGCGGATCTTCACGCTGCCTCCCACCGTCGGCAGCAGCCCGGAGCCCAACTTCTACGACAGCCTGCAGAAGGTGCGGCTGCGGCAGCAGCTTGAGATGTACTCTCTGGGTGAGCGCGCAGCCTTGAAAAGTGTTGCATCATCACGAGTCTGAAATTAAGGCCTTAAAATGTCTTGAATTCCTTTTTTAAAAAGTAAGTTGGCCTTTGATTTGTTAGATTCTTTTTACACGAGTCTTTTCTTTCCTTCAGATATTTAAGAGTATTACTCCGACATCTTCATTGTGGTTTTGGCTAACTATACTTCTTTGCTAGCTTTTTTTTTTGCGCCTATCATGGCTGTGATGGTGCAAATTTATCGCTAGTTGGCTGGACGAAGTTTGTACATTTCTGTGGAGATTTAGGTCTTAGATTCCATTCACAACGGTCTTGAAAATGTTTTAAACAGTCTGAAATTTGAGTTGGAAAAATCTGCAGAAACCCTGGTAACTTGATTTATTTTTTACTTCTCATCAGTTTCTGCTCCTAGAAACTTTTAACCTTGACTTAACCATGTATAGACTTTTGAAATCAGCCACCGGTGTTGTTGATGTAATCTTTCTCTCCAGCTAGGAAGTTTGAACAGCAGCAGCAGCAGCAGCAGCAGACTGACAGTGTGCAGCTCTCCATGGAATGAGAAACAACGTTTTCAGCCCCTTCTCATGATTTCCAGTCTCCCAGACGGAGGTGGACTTGGACTCCTGTCAGGATCAGAGATGGTCAGGAGCGGACACAGCTGGATGGACGATTGGACATTAGCAGAGAGTGAAGGCGTGCGGCATCTCTTCAGCCTGCAGCGGGGAAAGCACAAATAAGCGAGGGAGAGCGCGGAGAATTTAATGGACGTCAATATTTTGTTTATCGTTCATGTTCTCACACATTTAAACCAGTGGTTGTTAAAGTAAAGAAAAGAAAAGTGGAAATGTGTTGTTTATTCATGCATAAAGCCCAGATCACGACGCTGATGTGATGCCAGAGGATGAGCTCAAAGACGTAACGGGAACGTTCTCCGTCGAACGTGTTCGGTGACCCAACAGCGGGTTGTCCTGGAGAGATTCTCCACATCTGCATTTCGTTTTGAGACTTTTGGTAATGGACGTGAAGACATTGTTCATATACACCAGGGGTGTCAAACTCCAGTCCTCAAGGGCCGCTGTCCTGCAACTTGTAGAGGTGCCTCTGCTTCACCACACCTGGGTAGAATAATTAGGTCATTAAGGCTCTGGAGAACTGATCTACACAAGGAGGAAATGAAGCCATTTCATTCCGGTGTTTTGTACCTGCAGCACAGCGGCCCTTGAGGACTGGAGTTTGACAACTGTGATCTACACGGTCCCTAAAAATGTGCTCATCAGTCTCCCTATGATATTCCCAAAATGACATTTTGAGATGGTGTGGACTCAATTTTTAGAACATTAAAGCTGTGAAGAGATTAAATATTACTCTGATTTACTGCTTGCTGCTGTGATTTTTACCAAGCTCTACAGTATTGACGATGCATCAATGTAAGGGATTATCTGCATTTGAAGATCATTCCTCTTGAGGAGGATTGGGGTCTTCAGAACAATGATTCCAATACGTGTGTGTGTGTGTGTATGTATATATAAGCCTATGTGTGTACTTTTGGCCACATGTGGATTACAGGAAGTCTACATTCAAATTTAAACATGTCCATCTGGTCCTTGTTTTATTTGGTTTTTTCGGAACTAGTGGCCTTTATTTTGACAGTAATCCAACAGGAAGGCAATTGAAGAGGAAAGGGGTGAAACGCTATGCGATGCTCCCTAGTTTTTTATGAAAAAAATGTTGAAGTTGCGCAACAATTACGCAATTTTACAACTTCACCAGTGCAGATGTCCAATATTAAAACTCTATTCGGGCCATGAATACTCTAAATGTCTGACCAGAGGTGTAACTTGCTAAAATAGTTTTGTGTGACATCTAGTGGCCACATTACACAAATGTTTGATCTTTTGTACACTGTACTGAAAAGATGGTTATGGTTATCCCGTTTTTGTTGGCTTTATATTCAGCACACTTGAGTTTTAGTCCAAAATAATGTGAGCATCAGCTAATGGTAACTTAAGCAAATACAAGTCATTGATTAAGTTAAAAAAAAAAAAAACTACAAAAACCCATCAAAACCAACCTGGCTTTGTGTGAAAATACAATTGCTCATCCTGTTAAGGTATTTGTCGGTTCAGTTTCACGGACCACACTCAAAACTAGTTGATATCGCCAATGGAAATAAGAACTTGTCTGACATCATGAAGTAGGCTAAATGATCTGAAAAAGCAACACACCACACCCAGATTTCAAGAAAAAGTCGCAAACATCGACGACTGCAAAAGGTTACGATTTTGGGGCGCTAGCAAAGAGCCACTATCCACCAACACGGAGATGGTAAGTTGAAGCACTGATGCAGATTGGCCACATCAGACTTTGCTGTAACTGATGGGAGCAGAAAATCCTTAAGGAGAAACTTTACACAAATATACTTTTAATGACTGAATAGAACCTGATATTAAAACATTTGTTTTTGATGGGAAGATATTTAAAAACTGGATGAAAAACATTAAACAAAACAATGAATCGTTCAAAGATGACCAAGTCGTTGGGACAGAATTTATTTTGAGGGAAACATTCAACAAATTGCTCCATGAATGTTCCAGGCGACACCAAGAGGTTCCCTTTGTTTTGATATTTCAACGGCTCGACCCATGTGTCTGCTGATGACAGGAAGTGGAGGTCAGCCCTACAATAGTAAACGCTGCCAACACTCTGGTGGAGGAAACGGCGCGGCGATGAACAACACAATGAAACAGCTGGCCGCCATTCGTTCAAGGCAAAAACTCATCCGATTTAAGGCTCTCGTGTAGTGCACATTCAGTCTGGACTTCTCTCTTTGGGCCAAGTGTTTGAAATGGAAAATTTACAGCATCTTTAAAACAAAAAACGATAGTTACACTTACACACATTAAAGTTGATAGCTAATGCAGTGTAAACAGTGCTTTGGTGCATACTCCTCTTTGGAAAGTCGTCTTCCTGCGTTAGCTCATTTAACCTTGGCTTAATGGCTTTCTTTTTTTTTTTTTTGCGAATATTTACAGAAAAGCTCCAGATGTTAATCGTGCAACGTGGCTTCCCTTGCACCTCAACCCATAAGACGAATCGAGTGTCAAAAACAACTAGTTCTGAAACAGGAGAAATAGCAACTATATACAGAGAGGGCCAGCAGCCAGTGGCAATGAAAACACAAGAGGCAGCGTTAAAATCCAGTCGTTTGGTCGGAAGCGAACCAAATCCGTATATTTTAGAGGAAAGTTCAAGTGGCGAGAGACACCGTAGTGCTCGTGTTAAAAGGCATCGTGCTTCACTGGTGGACAAAGCCCCGTCTGTGGGGACAGACGTCCAGGTCGTCCACACGGAGCTGGCTGGCGTAGTCGGAGTCCCAGTCCCGGAGGAAGAGCTGCTCCGCCTGGCTGGGCAGCGTCTGCTGGCCCTCTTTTACGGCCGGGCCGGTCTGGTTCACCACCAGGCCCACGCCGGCCGTGTGCGTGAAGTAGTTCTGTGACCAGTTGGACGTGCCTGAGAACGGAAACGGGATTCAGACAACAATGTACTTCATCCAAAGTTTCGAAACACGGATCAGCCGTGTTTCCATTGGCCGTATAAATTGTGCAAATTGGAATTATGAAAAAAAAAAAAAAAGAAAAAAGTGTCATATGGAAACACAAGTTAAAAAGACAAACAAAAAAAAGTTTTGAAAAGTTTTTGTGCTAGGATGAGGTTTTTTTGTGGCTTATTTCACAACACTGCAATGGAAACACTTTTTACATCTGGAGTCCTGTGATCAGTAGTAACCGGATGTTACTACTGGCAGAAATGACGAAAAAGACAACAGAAAGTGGTGGGAAGATAATGATATGGCATGACTTTTAATGACTTGTCGCGTGAACAAACTTATTTACATGATTTTAATTGTATTTTTCATTTAATGGAAACACAGCAGTTGCAAAATTGTCTTTGTTCAACATTAGAAGAACAGTAGCTGGGTTTTTGCTAAATAGAAAAGCGCAAATTATGGAAAAACTCAAGTTTTTGTGCTAAGATGAGGCGGGGGCGGGGGGGTTGGCTGTTTTTTTTCTAGAAAAACCATGGAAACTTAAGAGTTTGAAAAGTGGAAAATTTTCTAGAAAAAAAACTTGGGACATTTCTGAGGTTCAAAAGCTGAACATTTTTCAATTTTGGAAATTTTAAGTTTTAAACGTCAAAACTCTGCAACTTTTGACATGTAAAAATTTCCATCTTTTTTTCTAGAAAATCTTCCGGTTTTCTGAAGTTTTCTTGATTTCTCTGTTTTTTGGCAGAAATGTACTCTTCTTGTTTTTCTATTTACAATGGCCCTAAAGCTCCGCCGTAGGCGTAAAAAAGCCAAACAGACGATGCAGGGAGCGCGACGTACACAGAACCGGGAGTTTCCGTCATACGAAAGGTGAGTGCCAATATGAACGACCTGAAACCACCTGACAATTTGTGTCACTTTGGCTTCGGATGAAGTATGCCAAAGCTTAATGCTCTGCTTCCTGGCAGAATATAAATGTGCAACACTTGTCAGCTGTTTTTAGACTTAGACTGACTTTATTGTCATTTTGCATGCACAGGGTGTATACAGAACGAAATTTCGTTGCAGAAATTTTAGCAGAAAACAGGTTGATCTACCTTAAACATAAAGTCAGAATTCTGTGCAGCATACCTATATAGAGCACTCTGTCCGTCACCATGTATTTGGCGTGATTGACCCGTGCGAAGGGGATCTTCATCTGCTCTTCTGTTGACGGCACCGTAAAGATTTTCTGCAAACAGAAGCAAGATTAAAGTCACTTTGTTTTTATCATCGTCATCATCATCAGTACCTGTTCTGGTTTTGGCTACAGAGCTGATGATAATCTCACCACATCAATGTTGCATTGGAGGGGAGCCCTGCTGAGCACCAGCAGGGACTGCAGGAAGATGAACATGGAGGCCGGCGAGTGCTCCCAGCAGCTGACCATCAGTCTGACCTGCACCCCTCTGGTGCACGCTGCGGCGCGCAGCCTGGAGTCGATGGCGGGCCAGAACCTGCAGGATTGAGACACAAAGAAAGTTTAAAAAAAAGAAGAAAGAAAGAAAAGTTTTATGTGTTTAATCAACCGGTTGGACGCACTGTACTGGCTCTGTGTACTGAGACAGAGGGAGGTAGTCCATGACCGATATGTGGATGAACCTCCGGGCGTCGTCGATGACCGACAGGATGGTGGACAGATCGTCGGAGCGACCTCTGGCTGAGATGGGCGGCGGCGCGCTCTGCAGGGAGAAGGAGGGGAAAAAAACAAACAAAAAAAACAAAAACATGGAGGTTTGGGCTTCTGGGAACATAAAAGCTGATAAGAAACCAGACGAGCGGTGGACTCACGGACAGGTAGACCTGAGCAGGGACTCCGTTAAAGTTTAGGTCCAGAGGTTGGTCGGCGCTGGACAGAGCGGACAGACGAGCGGGCCAGAACGGAGGGAGGGAGCCGCTCTGGGCCCCCCCGATGGCCCAGTACACCCCAAAGAGCCGAAAGGCATCCTGAGCCAGGCAGCTGCAGTCCTCCACTGACAGACCCACCTCCTTCACCTGCCACACGCACACGCACACGCACACGCACACACACACACACACACACACACACAGTATGCTTTCACAGGGACAAGCCTCCTTAGAGAGACAGTGTGACTTTGAATCTCCCTTATGATTTTATATATCATAATTATGACTTAGAAAGGCAAAAGTCATCATTTAAATTTTCAATCTCAATTTTGACTTTTACTTTTGTAGTTTTAAAACTCAAAATTATAACTTTCTCTCATAATTCTGACTTTAAAACTTGTAATTATGATTTATTCTAATAATTCTAATAATGCTTGTTATTCAAATAATTGATTTACTTTTATTATGACCTTTTCTCTCATAAATGACTCATTGTAATTATGACAATAAAACTTGATATGACTTTTATTCTTGTAATTTTGATACTAACATTCAATAATATGTCTTATTTTCATAATTAGTATTGTAAAACTTGAAATTATGACTTATACTTGTAATTATGACTTTCTCTTGGGCTTTTATTTTTTCTCTTTTGTGGCAGAAATGGGCTTCCATACACAACAGTGCACCCTTCTAAAGGGGAAGAAAACAAGTTATTTTCTGCATGTTTTGAAAATAAAAGTGTGGCGTGCATTTCTATTGCAGAGTTAAAGGGGTATGGATACTTATGCAAGACTTTTTTTTTCTCAAAATGAATCAGCTGAATGATCTGCCCACTGAATTACATTTCAACCAAAGGATGGGAAACTTCCGCACATTAGGTTAAATTCTTTCGAAATGGCCATAAAACACGTTTCTCCTGCAGCACAATCTGGAGGGGAGAAAAATCTCCATGCTGCTATACCTGACTGAGAGAGCGCCAGTCCATGTTAGCGCTGCCCAGGTAGAAATGCTTCTGGTCCACGACCCAGAGCTTGGTGTGAACGATGCCTCCAGTCACTGCGCTCAGGTTCACCCCTCTGACCTGTGCACCTTCCGGAAACAAGATGGTGGATCATCGTTAAGGACACGGCTCTGAAACAGCAACGTGGCGCTGTAGCCGGAACATGATTGGGGTTCCGACCTGCTGCGCTCAGTTCTGCTGTGTCCTGCGTTGAGGTTTGAGGGGCGTTGACAGCAATCTGGAGTTTCACGCCTCTGGATTCAAGTTTCTTAAGCTGCTCGAAGACTTTCCTCCCCTGTACAACGCAGAAACACGGGAGCATGAAGAAACCCTTCAGGGTTTCCTTTGCGCGTAATTTCATAGCAGTGGAACGTCACTGCAAATAAAACGTCTCAACACATTCAAAATATTTTGGAAGCCTGGCGGGCTGCCTGGCGGGCTGCCAGGCTGCCCCCCCCACCCCCCTACCAGGCTAAGTGCTGTGTGTTTATTTTAAACAGGGTTTTTGAAACACCAGTAACAGCTAAGACAAATTAAGCTAGGTTTATAGTCGACACATTGAATTGTCCCGTCTTTGCACCTGCCTGATGGCCTCACACACTATGAGGCCTGCTCATGCGTCTCCAAATTTTTTTAACTTTTAACATGATTTGAGACAAAAACACAACATCCACCCTGTTGTCGCGCGTGTTTAAGTTACATGGTTGCAAAAGGTCAATACTCACCCGGAAGTCTGAGGGGTTGGCTGATTGGACGTCGCTGTCCCGCAGCGTAAAGTAAAACGCAGCGATGTGGACCGAGCTGTCGGCCTCGTCCAGCAGACGGAGCCAGCTGTCTGCGATGTTCGGACCGAGCGACGAGGAGGACGGGTACAGGTCGACGGGGATGCTCTCCACCAGCTGCACTCTGCAGAGCACAGAGGGACGTTCTGGGTCATCTTTCACTTCATATGGCTGGGAGGAACCAAACCTCTGACTGGTGAGCCCCTTTTCTGATGATACTTACCGGCAGTCTGAGCTACAGTGCTCCGGCACCAAGCCGACGCCCTCCAGCCGGTGCAGCTCCAGCTGCGCCGCTAGCTGAGCCACGGACGTAGGAAGCCCATAGAACCAGAAGTGCAGGCCGAGCCCTCCCACCAGCAGCAAAAGGAAGAGAGAAATGGCGGAGCACATCGACCTCTGTCAAACAAAGAAGGAGATGCACATGACTCAAACCCAACACAGCGTGCAACCGTCCTGCATTCCACAGCTCTGACTGCAGGGTGTGGCCAGATTCCTTCAAGTATGACTGAAGAAGTTCACACGGCCATGAAAGCATTGATAGACGGACTTAAATCTGATCTGCGGGTCCAAAACTCTAAAAATGTGATCTTTTCCCAATCTGTAAATGCAGGTGATGGCAACGTTGTGCTTTGTGGAAGTTGTTGCCAAGTAAAGAAAATCTTATAGTTGAATACACTGATTAAATGAAGTTGTTGTTTTTTTTTACCACATGTTGAGAGAGTAAGAAAGACTCAAGAGAGTACAGAAGAGTTCTACATCTGTCTCGTCATGGAAGATGCTGGATTTGGAAATCTTAGGGTTAAGGTAAGGTTGTGTATTGTCTCAGCAAGAGGCATGGAGACTGTCTCTCTAAACCTAGACGCTAATATAAGATGCTAACACTGCTTTAAAAGCTCTATTCGTTGCATCCCACGAGTCTTTATGAAGGAAAGTGGAACTCACCTTAGTGGACTGGGTGGTCTTCTCACTAGCTGCTTTTTTTGGTTCCACATAAGAGGTGGAGTCATCCATACAGGGTTCTTCTACTTCAGAATCTGGAAGCTTTGTTTGGCTTTCAAGCGGTTCCTGATGTTCCTCGACATTCTCTGAATCGTTGCCATCGGATCTTTCGGTTGCCAGGTCGGTGTCCGAAGACGATCGGCTGCTCTGGGATTCAGTTGCTTTCACCGGCTCCCAAGGCGGTTCTTCTTCCATAATGCACTCCGTCTGCTCGACCACAGCGACGTCAGCCTTCTCTTCAGATTTCTCGGTGTCGCCGCAGGCGGAGAGGGTCATCCCTGGGTGTTTTTCGTCTGGCTTCTGGCTGAGGACGCTCTCCTGCAGGAGGGAACTCAGAAGTCCTTCTGGTGTGCTACCCACTTTAGTTTTGGAGCGTTTGTTCTTGTCTTGCTCTGGCCTGAGAGGAGGTCTGGGGCTGGCGATCATGACACCCTGAGTAGACTCTGAGATACTCTTGGTTTTCGGGGCGGCGATGGCAGAGGTGTGATCCGCTGCGGCAGCTTGTTCCGCGTTGCTGGACATTGAGGGCGTGATAAAGCTGGGAACACGGACGGACGGAGGAGGCAGCGCCAATTCTCCGACCTCGGGGAGTTTGGACTTGAAAGTTTCCACGCTCACACTTCCGGCTCTGACAGAAGATTGCGCTATGTGAACGGGGCCGTCTTTTCTGGGAGAGGGAGGATCGGTGGTCTGACTTCCTCCACCCTGTCGCTCGGCGGTCTGACCTCCGCTGCCCATTCGCTCGGCGGCTTGACCTCCGTTGCCCGGTCGCTCAGCACCCTGACTTCCGCCGCCCATTCGCTCGGCGGCCTGACCTCCGCTGCCCGGTCGCTTCTGGTAAGTGGGGATTCGGGAGACTGGTTTCAAACCTTTTCGGTTCATATCTTCTTTCTCCTCGATTTCTTTCCTCTGGGTCCTTTCATCTATGTGGAGTGGATCCAGAACAACCCGGCAACCCTTCAGTTCCTGAGGAAGACAGATGCATCGTTTGACTGCAAGGCTCTGGCTCTGAATATCACCATGGTAAGACACTAAGATCTACGTAACATCGTCAACAGCAGCCACTCCAAGTTTGGCTCAGTGTGCCATCTTCCTGTAGCACAGAAACGACTAGCACGCACGCACACCCATTCAAATTAGCTGCATAAACTGGCCCACCGCAGCCTGCGAGTGTTTGTTTGCTCACATGACACCGCCGTGACTACAGGATCAGTTCATTCAAAGTTCTTCATAGACTCAGAGCTCCACCTGCTCTGCTTCTGCAGTTAACATTTCATAAATATGCAGGAGGCTCCATGGCAACCGCAACACACTGTTCCTTCAGGGCGTCGGCAGTGTGAGGTCACATTTCAAGTTATTTCAGAGCTGCATTGACATCTTTACTCCTGCTGGAGAGATGGCTGGAAATGTCTCTTTGAGCAGAATATAAATAGCCTAAAAAAAACAACTTAAAAACAGGCTTTTTCCCCCGTAAATGCTAAACATTAAACAGTAAGAAAGAAACAAGATTACATATAGGCCCGTCACAATAACAAATTTTACTGGACGATAAACTGTTCAAGAAATGAATGCGATAAGAAAAAAATTTTGCTTTTGCGCTTTATGTAATTTTTGAAATTGTAGAAAAGTTTGTTGCTTTTCTGTAAAAAAGAAAAAAAAAGAAGCTATTGCATAATTTTGCTCAACTACTTTCAAACACTACTTTGTTTGCTTCGAGATTATAATGAGAGGATTACAGGGGAACGCTTTTACCAGAACTAAATAATGAATTCTCCATGTTACCACATGATATGTACTAGTGGAGCATTCTGCTGTAGAACGAAGCGACAATAGTTCAATAAGAATCTGTTGATAAAGGAAGTTCATTTATCAGCATACAAACCAACATGATTCATGTTCAATTAGCCACACTTTGGGACAAAATGTATTATTCTCATCCAGCCATACTACTAGATAATGCTACAATCAATGCAGCACTTTTAAACCACCACTACTGTTTTATGTTTACCTTTAAAACAGACAGACGTTAAACTATGGCCCCTCCAATCAGATTCAACAATGATATCAAAAACACATTTTAATGAGCCTCTCTTCCAAAGAAATGACAAAAGAGTAATACCTGAAGCAGCACTGCATTACAAATGCTAGGGTACAAAAACAAATAAAATAAATGTTTTAAATAGACAGGTTTGCAGCTGCAAGTGGAAGCAACCAAATCAGAAAATCATCCACCCGTCGCTAACTTTGAGCTTACTAAATTCAAGCCAAGCAAAGTCTACATTTCCTGTTGTAGTAAAAGCGTGTTTAGAGTTAACCTTCCTCTGGTTCAGAGCTGGTAAATCCTTCCCCACTGAAGTCATCCAGCAGGTGAGAGTCTGACCTGCTGAGATCTGACGGGAAGCAAAACAAAGCAGAGAGCCGAGCAAACACTGAGCTTCCTCAACAAATAGTCAGGGTGTTCAGGGTTCAAAAGGGAGAAAGAAGCCAATGGGAGAAGGTTAATCACACAATACAGTTCTTCTTCTACTAGCATCTATTAAAGAAAATAAAGACTGCAAGTATCAGTGACAAGTTCACTTCAATAATTTGTTTTAAAAATTAAAAATCATACAGATTAAGCAGACACAAAGCAGTTTATTATGTTTATGTGTGTGTTTGTTTTGAGGATTATGGCTTACAGATCATGGAAATGCAGAGAAACGCGGTTTCTCTGATCGGTAAATTATACAAGACCAATTACAAAAAGCAACTGTAGTTCCGTATCTGAGCATGTTAATGGAAAATTGAGTGAAGCCCTCTAGACTCCAGAGGGACGCATAAATACAGCCTTCAAGATAACTTGCTCAAATATTATTTTATCAATCAAATCAAAGCCGTTTTTATCTGCAGTCTGCCAAATTACATCAATCAGTCTGTCCACTTTTTGGTGAAAATTTATGCAAAATTGACAGATCCCCCGCACTTTTTTTACGGTAATGCCCAATTGAAGGTTTATTTAAAATTCTCCACAAAACCTGTTAAAAACATTGGATTTAACGGACAAACTCCCACCTGCAGGTTGCGGTATTTTTTTTACGTCTACCCCACTGCTGCCTCAAACTTAGTTGACGTGGAGTTATAGTCTGTGATTGATGTGAAAAGCAACAAGTCACATTAACCGTCATACATAAGCAGAAATATCTCAACATTTTTTGTTAATAATTTTAAACTACCGCCACAAATCTGCAAAAAAAAAAAAAAATAATAATAATAATAACAATAAATCCTGGATGGACTAATCAGTTAATTCAATATTATTACATTTTAAGTAGTAAGAATGCAGAGACAGCTATTTATTAATATTTTAGCATTCTCTTAATGGGTTTTATTAGTATATTCTTTCGCAAAAGGCCCTTTAAGAACATTCTGGTCTAATGAAATATTATTTGCAACCTTTTCCTAGAAAAAAACCCCCCTCCACAACACTTAGTTTAATATTTAACTGGGTTATAGATAAAGACACTTCCGCTGCCTTATGACATTTCCTGTTAATGACCAGTATCTCCTGCAGGGAGCCCCAGCAGATACTGGTCTGTTTTGTCGTAACGGACCACGTTACAAAGTATAAATTGTTTCATCCTTCAGTGATGGGCCTCTTACCCGTTGGTCCGTCTCCTCAGCAGCTTCCTCCTCCAGCTCTGCCTCACGTCTCTCCATCACTTGGCTCGGGATGGCCTCAGGCTCCGACTCATCGGCATCCTGACAGAAACGGACCGGTTAGAATCAGCTAACGGGCTGCAGCGCTTCCGCACGACACTAAATATGCTGGACATGCCGTCCACAGGGTGATACTGACAGGCTGCCCGCTGGCTGGGTTCAAAGCAATAGTAATATAAGTTAGTAATATTGAGGTTTAAGCTTCTAAAGCGAAAATTACTTATTAAATTACGAAAAACAAACTTACCATAACGCTGTAGTGTACGGGCTATAGAGTATAAAGTTTTAGGCTGCAGTACGGGTTCCCCCTCTTGAAGGTGCAGGGAAGGTTAGCTCCGCTTAAGTTAACTTAAGCTAAATAAACTTTAAATAAACTAATACGAAAACGGCGAATAGTTCTGACGAGAGAATTAAAGCAACTGGCACCAGTGGTACAAACATAACCCCTTTTAAAGGACGAAAAGACAAAAGTAGTTTGCTATAAACGTCGCTGCTCCTGCCGTTGACGCTAACGAGCGAGCTACGTGGCCGTCCTCCTTTTTTTGTAGTCCTCAGCAAGCAGCAGCAGCGGCGGAGGAAGAGGAGGAAGAGGAGGCGGAAAGACCGAGTAATAAAAGCACCCACCTCATAATGCCGATTCAGATGCGGGCGTGTCGACCTCCGCCTCGGCGTTGGCTCTAACTCGACCCGATTCGACCGTCTGGACCGCAGCACCATCGGCATCCTGGAGCGGTTTCAATAATGTAGCAAAGCAGATTTGTGGGACGATGGCGCGTTAACGGTCGGAGCGGAGCGTCAACAGTAGTGAGAAGGAGCCAACGGCGGCGAAACAAATGCCAAAGCAGCGGCCTGCAGAAGCAACGTTATCAAGAGAACCTGTCTTATAAACGCAGCAGTCAGTAGCGGTCTGGAGATGACATGTGGAATTTGAATGGGTCGTCCTTCACGGAGATACTGCACATAAACAACAACTTGAAGTAACCGCGATTTCCTGTCAACGCTGATTGGCGGTTGGAACAGAAGAGTAGTTGACGCACGGACGTCAGTTGGGAACGTCGCAGCCATATTGTGAGTGGCATTTTTAAACCTGAAACATTTATCATCTAAACACAAAAATATGAACCTATATTTAATTCTCAGTTCCTATCTTTGAAACACACTTCCAGTTATCTCTGTAATATGAAATCACGATCAACGTTTAAATGCAGATTTAATACACACCACTTCAGAATAGCCTTTTGTTATTTGTGAATCCCTTTATTTTCTAATAGTTAAATGTCATCCTATTTATTACATTGTTCAGTATCCTTGTTTGTTCTGTATATATTGCTTGTCTGTTGTACATTTGACTAGAAAAATGCCTTTAAATTAAATTAAATATTATCAATTTGATTTGATATGTATTTTGTCACATTTTATTTTTTTTCTTTTATTCCTATACTATATATATTTTAATGTCTGTTTTTCTAGAATGTTCTGAAGTTTGTGGCATATTAAACTCTTTTAATAAAATTCTGAAAGTTTTGTCTGTCCTTTGCCTTTTCAAAGCACTTTGGATTCCCCTTGCTGCCATATAAATAAACCCGATTTCACTTACTTTTTTTGATCAAATAGAATAGCTCAGTCAAATGCAGTTGAATTATGGTAAATAAAATCTAGTGGAGCATATTTTAGTTCACGGTTTTATTGGTGGTTCTGTCTTACTTTGATTTACAGATATACAGTTTTCTTTTGTCTCCGTGATCATCAGAATTGGTTCTAAAATGTAACATATTTTTTGTACTTCAAAGTTATCAAAAGCAGATTAGCACTTATTTTTGCATAAAACGATGGAGTCGATTTCAGTGGCAAGAACCTACTTTCCTTTTCCAAGCAAACTCCCCGTTCTTCGACGCGAGTTCACCACTCACAATATGGCGGACGCGCCGGTGCGCCGTCACAGAGGCTCCGCCTCTCTGACGTTACACACGGAAGGAAGAGATTACCGTCTTCAGTCGGCTGCTCATCCTTCAGCTCACCTGAGGTGAAAAGGTCGGTTATTGTCGTCAATTCTATATCTACAGGTGAAATTCTGATTTTTTTTTTTTTACGACATTTAGCATGGCGTGACTGGCAGGCAGGCGGAAGCGCAGAGACGTAACGTAGATGTTTGCGGTTAGCTTCGGTTGACGTTCAGTACCTTGAACGCAGCAGTCGGGTTGTTTATGTAATAAACAGCAAAGTAAAGTCAGTCGTTTCGGGTCATATGGGTTTCAAAGGCTGCAGCAATTCACCGAGGGGTGTCTCACTTGTTAAATGTATGATAAATGAAACTTTTACATAGTCAAACACCGATTTATAAAGTGTTATATAATCCATTTTGTTGAAACTGAAGGAATCAGCGTCTGCTGCATTGATGTTGTTGTGCGATTAGTGAGAGTGAACAGTGAGTCACCTTGCTGCATGTAGCCATAGAGTAAATGTTTGTGTTTATAATAACTAAGATTGTCATGGAAATGTCATTAAAAGACAAAACTCTTTAGAAATACACCTGCTGAAAAATGAGTGCATTTACAGCAAATATATATATTTTTTTCATTTTCTACCCCAGTGGACCTCTTATACTCTGATCTTTGCCACTGATGGAGGAAATAATCATGTGTTCGGCATCGTTTATGTCGAATTTCACAGACAAACATTGAAATTAATATCGGGAGCAACAACACCAACACCAAAAACAAGCATAAACAACATGATTTCAGATTGTTTTTAAAGGCGCCGACTTGCTTCTGCATGCTCTTCATTCCTTCTGTCTCAGTGTTTTCACCTGGAGATTTTCCAGTGAACACGCTGAGCACTGTAGTGTTTCGTTTTGGGTTTTTTTTTTAAACTCACCCAGGTTCGTGCTGAGGATTCTTCAATCTGATTGTGCAAACAGCCATCACATTCAGCTGTTTACTACTTATCCTAAGTCGGGACGGGACAGTGTTTACATTGTGTTGTTTTTCCTTGACAAAAATGGCCAGTTCCTCTTCTGGGCCTGATACACTATCTGATCTCCCTTGCTGCATGTCATGGAGGTTTGCGCGTGGCAATCTCACATTTCAGCAACGTCTTTTGTTCCCTTATCATTTTCTGCAGCTCTTAGATTTTGTGTTGTGTGTGTGTGTGTAGGGGCAGGGGGGTGCGTGTGTGTGTGTGAGTGAGAGACCCTGCTCTGGAAAGAGCGTTGCACAATTGCAGAAAACGTGACCGTCCACCTGGAGTGATTAATCAGAGAAGCAGTTAGTAATTGATTAATTGTTAACATTTGCTGAAAGAACCACATATTCAGAGCCATAATTAAGCCAGAAGCTGTACAAAAAATATACACGTTTTTACATTTAAGAGAAAATAAAAAAATAAAACTTTGTGTATAAATATGTTCAAGCCAGAACTCCTCAAGTGGGAAAGTTTTAGCTTCACCTGGCTCAAATTCTGCCAAAAGAGAAACTCCTGTTAAGCACCTTTTGCTATCCAGGCATTAATCTGTTAATCTGAAAAAATAATCACCAGATTAGTCCGATATTGTGTTGATGTTGAGTCAAGCAGAAAGGGCTATTTATTTATTTATTGCTGCAGATGCATCCTTTGCTACAAATAGTCAGACGTTCACTAAAGGAATGCTGTCATTGACTTCTAGGCAACAAAATGTTTATTTTCTCACTCAAAAAGGAACTGAATTTTTCTTTATCAGCATATTGAATGTATTTCTAATATTGTATAAAAACGGTTTAAGTGGTTAAATGAAAAATTTACAAAATATGCCAAATTTCTTTATGCAATAAGTCGATTAATCGTCAGACCAGTTGATAGAATAAGCGATTACTGATCGCTTACTGGATAATTGCCTCCCTGGTTGAATGAAAGAGTAGAAATGTGGTTTGCAGTTTGTGGCGAGTAAGGCACATGAAATGTGTAGGAAGGTTTTCTGTCCAGGTGGGGGGGGGGGCAGCGTTTAACTCCTTCACACCTGAACACACAACAGTCTCCACTGTTGTGGCGGCTCCGACTCTGGAGTGCATCCGGGGACCATTTGGTGACATCGGAGGAAAAGAAAATTGTGGCCATGACTTAATAACTTGTGGGGAACGACTTCATTACAAGTTGTGGCTACAGGATTTTTTTTCTTCTCCGTGTCACCACATACGGGCTCCGTAGCATCACATTTGTTTCCTGGTCATCTGCTGACCCCCCCCGTGGACGTGTCCCCCACTCCACCAGATCCTCGGTGCGAAGGCTCCAGAAGTCCCACGTTGACGATGGCCGCTCAGTGACCCCTCCGACGCGCCGATGGAGGCTCTGGTCACCGCCGCTTCCCCTCCTCCAAGCTCCTCCTCGACGCCGCTGCGTCCGGCCGTGGCCCCGTCCGTCCAGCTGGGCTTCACCGCCCTCTACACCGCCCTGTACGGCGGCCTGTTCCTGGTGGTGTACGTGCAGCTGTGGCTGCTGTTCGTCTACAAGCACAAGCGCTGGAGCTACCAGAGCCTGTTCCTGTTCCTGTGCCTGCTCTGGGCCGGACTGCGCACCACACTCTTCTCCTTCTACTTCCACAACACGGCCCAGGCCAACCACCTGCCCGCCGCTGCCTTCTGGCTGCTCTACTGCTCCCCCGTGTGTCTGCAGTTCTTCACCTTCAGCCTCATCAACCTCTACTTCACCCAGGTCAGTTTTGGGGGAGGATTGTGGGAAGCAACGCGGCTTCGGCTTTGTTGAAAGGTTTCTGTTGTGTTGCTGCTCCGCAGGTTTTCCTGAAGATCAGCGCAGCCTCAGACACAAAGCTGTAAGAACAACCTTCCACTGGAATGGGTCGTGTTGTACTGTGTTGCTGCAGCCTGGTGGGCAACTTGTGTGTGTGTGTAATTGTCAGATGGGTGGCCCGGTGCGCCTACGCAGCCATCAGTGTGATCTTCCTTTGCATCAACGTGACGTGCGCCGCTCTGGGGGAGCGAGGCAGCAGCGGAGAGAAGGGCAAGCGCACCTGGAAGCTGGTGTTGGTCAGAGTGATCGTCAACGACCTGCTGTTCATCATGGAGGCCGTGCTGCTGGCCGCCACGCTGCTGCTGCTCACCAGGCAGCCGCGCTCCTTCAGCCCATACCTCATGAGCAAGGTACAGACACCTGTCCGTCCGTCCGTCCATCCATCCATCAATCCATGTGTCCATTTATGTATTCATGCAGTCAGCCATCCATCAGTCTTTCCTTCCTTTTTCCATCCTTCCTTTTACTCATCCAGTCATTCATCCATCTTTGCTTCATTGCTTCCTTTCTTCCCTCCTTCTATCCATCTTTTAACACATCCTTCCTTCCTTTAATTCATCCAAACATTCATTCTTTCCTTCCTATTCATCTATCTATCCTTCCCTTTTTTTCCATCCTTCCCACCATCCGGTCTCAGTTCTTTTCCAGGTTCCGTATTTAAAGCCAGACCTCAGTAAAAATATCTATCTGCTCTAATTTCTCAGACTAACTTTGTATTCCTGCGTTGTAAAACGTCTCTCAACCTGCCTGAGGTCTGTGAAGTGATGAGCAGAACCCTGGATGCCTTCAGTGTCTCTGATTAGCTCAGTAAAACCAGCGGAGCAGTGCTGGTTTAGAATCGATGTGTGTCGGATTACGGATCAGTGTTTACCTTTCAGCGACGGTACAAGTTGTGTTCCTGGGAGGTGGTAGTGTTGTTGTTGTTGTTTTTTTTGCGTAAACGGGAGCGGTGAGTGACGCATTTCCTGTCACCAGGGAACCACGGTGTGCCGCACTGCAGTTCTGGGAGCCGCGGTCATCTTACTGTTCTTCAGCCGGGCCTGCTACAACCTGACCGTCCTCTTCCTCTCCCAGAGCTACAAGGTGGAGTCCTTCGACTACGACTGGTACAACGTCTCCGACCAGGTTGGTTCCTGTTTCTCGATTGAGCATTTTAACCTCCAAGTCATCAAACTGTTGGATAAGTTGTTAGAAAAAACTCCCTGTATTTTCAGGCTGACCTGCAGAGTGAACTTGGCGACAGAGGCTACCTGGCGTTCGGTGCCATCCTCTTCATCTGGGAGCTGCTCCCTACCAGCCTCCTCATCCTCTTCTTTAGAGTCCGCCGGCCCACTCAGGAGGTCGAGCTCTGCTCTCCAGACCCACAATCTTTTCCGTTTCTCTTGTTCCAAGTCCTCACACGTCCGTTTTCCACAGACCAGCAGCTTGGACATCAACAACAGGGTTCTTCCTCGTCCGTACTTCTTCGATGACCCGGAAGGCAGCGATGATGAAATACCGGCTCCGTGGGCTCGCAGCCCCGCTCAGAACCAAAGGTGATACCGACAGAAACACACAGTAGAAGCTTTTTCTTTTTTGATTGAATGTATTTGCTCACTTTAGAACCACGAACCGGATATCTGGGAAAACGAATATGTTTTTTTGCGTCTTAGCCTTTCTTCCGCACAAAAACGCAGTTTGATCACTAAAAACGATTATTCATAAAAACTCCCACCAAACTGGAGATTTAAGAAAACTGTATACGTTTGCATGTTTACGTGGGAAAACAGATATCTGAGCTGTGGCGCCCCTGAGGGAGGGAGCCCTTCAAATCACAATGAAGGAGTGAACAGACAAAGTCACTCAGAAATGTAACACTGACAGCTTTATAATCTCTTTGTATTGTTGTTATTAAAGCATAAATGCCCTTTTTAGGACTATTTAGCCAGTTTTAATTTTAAACGATTGAAAGATAAATGTTAGATGTTTGTGCAATAATTTCGGCCAAAAGGAAAACAGTCGAGGTTTGGATTTCTAACCTAAATGCTAGTTTAGCTCTGCTGTAACTCAGCACATTGTGTGAGCTTTAAGTCATCTTTTTTTTTTTTTGTTGCTATTTTTATTTTGGTACTTCCAGCTGGTACGGATCGGAGACTGCGCCCCTCCTGTTTGCCAACAACCCTGCAGACCAGAGCCACCAGCACCACTCGTTCTACTCCACCCCTCAGAACTGAAACCAAACCCTCATTCGCTGTCGAATTTTTACCTCACCTGGACAATGACCTCAGGGGGACGAGAACCGCGTGTGCAGCTGCCGCCCAGCAGTACCGCCCACTCTGTGGTTGAAATTGCACTGAAAAACCTCAGGAAAGCTAAAAAGATGCACCTTGTATTATTTTTATTATTATTATTATTTAGATATATTGACGCTATCTCAGCTTAAAGGGAACATTTTTGGTGGGAGAGGACCTGGTGAACTTTGTGAGGGTCAAACATTGTTTATTTATTTGCTTACTCACTGTGAATACAGGAGCTAAACTGACACTTCGTATTACATTCCTGGATGGACTCAAACCATCTTAGTTGGTAACTACTAAGCATGGAGAGCTGCTTAGAAAAGTGGCATTTATTAAATACGATGTGGTGCATCTGAAACTGATTACAATACAAAGGATATGATATTTACTACTGTCTGAAGAAGTTTTATTGTTGCTGACGTTCATGTTTCTTATTTCCATCCTTGGCATTGCTGCAGATACTTGTGTGTAGTTTGTTTCTGGGGCAATAACTCATGTTTGTTTAGGGTTGTTTTTTTTTTTTTTACTCCTGTTTGAGTTCATGTGTTTGATTGGATGTTTTAATTTATTTATCTTTCACAAAATGTTTTCTTTTTTTTTAATTAATATCTCATCTGAAAAGAACCTTTGCAACAATGCTGCCCGGACTGACACCGGTTACATCTGCAACAACCCAATAAACACTTTGACATAAACCTGCTTGTCTTGTTGCTAGGCAGAACAGCTTCCTGGTGAATCTGTGATCAAATCTAGTTTTCTTTTTTACCTCATCACTGCACTTGCATTGAAACCTTTCAATGCAACAAATCCATCAAAATGAAGTTAGAAAAGTAATATATTAACAAGAGAAGGAATTATATTTAAAAAAAAAGATTGAGGATAATCTGTCACAGATGCCTAGTTACACTGTTAGGAAAGAAATAATTATTCCATGTTCAGAAATAATTATTTTAAATTCACCAGTGGCACAATCATTTAAAATAAACGTTTAAAAGTATTTATTACTTAATCATTTTACCTTTACGAAAGCTCTTTAGTCCGCAAATTCTTAAAATTAAGGCTTTAACCGGTATTAAATTCATTTTTAAAAGGGAAGTTGAACTTTGAAATATCAATATAAAATTTTGTCTTGACAGGACTATTTAATCTCGTATCCTGTGTATTTTTCTCGCGGGACTTTTCTGTCCCGCGAGAAAGTTTGAGTCATCTCCGTTGCGTAACTGTGACTCCAGACGGTTGATGCTGTAGCTAGGTTTTTCCGTGTCTTCGTGGGTTGGCGCTAATTTGTGGTCAGTTGAATGGACAAAGTTTATACATTTCTGACCTTACTAACTTAAATAGGATTCATAATGGACTTTAAAAAGTCTGAAGTCTGAGTTGGTGAAACCTCCAAAAACCGTGTTAGAGAAGGAAGGAGCCCCGAGAACAACCATCATCTACATGGTCAAAAATAAATAAATCATTTTTCTGTCTCAACATCAAACGGAAAAAAATTGTTTGCTTACGGATTTTTGTATCTTCATTAAATGAGACTAAGGTGGAGCTTTTTCTACAATTAATACTAGGCCGTCGTTGGTTCTTTCACTAGGATAATTATTAAATACTTAGAAATAAATAAAATACAAACTGTTGAAAAAGTATCCACGCCTTTCACTGCCTGAAAACATTTCAGGCTGCATCTTCAAAATATTTGCTTGAAGGCCTCGTTACATTATGAGAGTATATTAACTCTGGTGCCACCACCTGTTCTGGAGGGGAACTGCTTGTTCCAAAGGCGCGCTCTGCGGTGAGTTGCTGACCCCCACGGTAACAACCAATCACGACTCAACGTGGAACGCTTTTGTGCGCTCCCAAACAACCAACCACGTGGAATTACAGCCTTATAAGCATTAAAACAAAACTTTTGAATTAATTTTAAAATTAAAATAAAAAAAATCAATCAAGCTTAGATTGGAGGGAGACCATCACATGACAAATAAATATGGCAAATATCGAGACACTTATTAATGGAGAGATTTGACTTCATTCAATAAACAATAGTAAACCAGATGAAGACAGATTGACCCACGTCCCGTTGTTGTTGCTAAGGTCAGACAAAAATAACTCTGTCAGGAAAAAATGCAAATGTAGAAAAGCTTTACAAGAACCTTGCAAGATTCTTTGAGATCTACAGATTTTCTACAACGATCAGATGACTTTGTTCTGTTCATTTAAATATTGCATGTTTCCTTTGTTGTGAACGAGTAAAGAAAGATATTCTTGCAAATATAACTAAGATTTGTTTCTATTTTTGGTGTCGAATGTGGCTGGAACTGTTTAATGATTTCCCCCAAAAAACTACAAACCTAAATTTAAAATAAAGTCATTTTAACCACAACAAAAGAAAACTAACGCTCCTTCTGTGAAGAAATCTCTTTTGTTCTGATCAGTCAGAAGTTTTAATTTAAACAGCCAAATCAACTTAAAGACAACATCACATGGCGGCAGCAGAAAACCTGTAGAAAAAGGCCCCTAAAACCAGGAGCTTCGACACGTTCCTCTGTGGCATCAGCTGCTGCTTCAGGCGCTTTATTCCGCAGCATGTACAGACGATCCTGTTAAAACTCTTTATACAGTATATACAGTTTCCAATAAATCAGTATGATACAGTGTCAGCAGTGGGAACGGGGGTCAGAGCCCTGGGAAACAAGGAGAGGGTCGGGGCGGTGGCGATGTATAAAAAGCAGACGTTAGCTGTTTGGCTTTATTTGAAACTGAAAATGCTAGATTAGGTTAATGATCCGCCTGTTGTGTTGCTATGGTGAGCAGGACCGCCTTCCCGCTGAAGATGCAGTAAAACTAGATCTAAACGCCGACTGACCGAGTTCATTTCCTGCAGCGTTGGCATGGCATAAGTCCACTCCGGAGTTGATCCAGTCAAAAAAACAAAAAAACAAAAAAAAAGAGAGATTTAAGAAAAACAGAAGAGGAGCCGTCGCCGTCCGACACAGAAGCGGTTGCGTCTTAGCTCGAGTCCGACTCGTCGCTGTGGGAGACCTGAGCGTGTTGACGAGGGAGAGAGGCGACGAAGAGCCGAAGCAGCCATAAGTTATCTCAAAAGTTTCTGTTGGTTCAGAGCGATAAGCCCCGCCCCATCTTCTCGCCGATAACGTATCAGTTATCGGGAGGTGGCAACGGCGAAGTCGGTGACGAAGGTGACGTCTCTAGCTTACGGAGACGGCGGCGCCTCAGCTCGGCGGCGCTGGGCTCTCCGTTCTCGTCGTCCGCCGCTCCTTCGTCCCAGTTCTCCTTCCTCTCTGCGTCCAAGGCAGAGGAGGTGGAGTCAGCGGGCTGAGAGGAGACTGTGGCTCCACCTACTGGATCAGCTGGAAACACAATACAGTCCTGGTTAGGAAGGAGCTCCCATTCCTCCACCAGGGGGCGCAGTTCCAGGCTTCCTGTGAATGAGGGCACAATATACACCCCCCAACCCAAGTTCTCGATCTATTTTCTGTTACAGGAATGAGAAATTATTATTCCGATATAATAATTTCCTGGTTGATGAAACAAGCTGGACTCCACACTGTTAGCACTGAATTGTTACATGTCGTCTCTTTGAACTCACAACTGGGTAATGCCTGTTCTCTGCTAAGTCATATGGTCAAACAAGCATTATTTAATAGCTTACAGATCTTGCTGATATCCTTTAAAAATATATATATTGTAAAATGAATCATTTGGGATTCAGTGGCTGCTCCTACATGTCTGACTATCATTTACACCAACCTGCTGCCTTCCCCCGCCTGTCCTGATTCTCTGTCTTCTCTTCCTCCTCTTGATCCTCACAGCTGAATGACATCAACTTTGTGCTAAGTATGTTTAAAAATACAGCAGTCAAACCACATAAAAAAAAAAAAAACTCTGAAATTTTAATGTTAAATGATATACTTTAGCTGGATGCTGCATCTGCTCAGACGTATCTGGTTACATAACAGCAGCGCTGTAAGCGTTATACTGAGTGAAAACATTTCAACTCAAGTTCATCACTGCCAAGTTTTATAATCTATGTGTTTTTTGGTCGAACAATAAAAAAAAAAAATAGAGTAGTTATTTTACGTTTCTTGCTATAATCTTTTATAATTTACATGTAGCGCAGTTGTAGGACAGCAGTGATCTGTCATTTAGTAACTTAAGCTAATCTGAATATTTACAATTTACCTGGCTCCTCTATTAACCTTTTAGCAACGTTTTTACCAGCGTTTCACTGAGAAATAGCTCATATAATGAGCATAGCAGATTCCAACAGGTGTGCTAATTGCTCCTGGCTAGTCTGAAGGAGCTAAGTGGGGCTGCTCTGGAGGCAGAAGCTTGGAAGCTTAGAAACTGGAAAACTGCAGCTCAGAGGAGGAGTTTCACCCTCGAAGGCGGAGCTACGTGTGAAAGAATCAAGGCCATGTTCCACGTATGTTTATGATAAGGGAATGACATTATAATATGATGTAGAGCTAATAAAAAAAAAGTTGATTTTACATAATGCTGCCCCTTTAAGACACTGTACATTAATAAAACTCTGTGTCGTATCAGTACACCCCCATGTGTTGCATAGCTACTTTTCACCCCAGATTCAGAATTCATCACTATCCTTTCTAAATTATGAAACACTTACTGATTCTTCTTCTGTGAAAATATTTTTAGCTGGTTTATCAAAACTGTATTAATAAAACAGTGAAAACTTCTGTGATCAGAAACTTGTATTTGTTACATACAGGTGGACGAGTCCCTCTCCGTGGCGGGACTTTCTGCGCCAGCGGACGCTGCCTCCCGATTGGCTCTGCCAGCTTCTGCGGCGCCACCCTCAGGCCGAGGAGGGCTGGGGTGAGAACAGGAGAGAGGTGATGTTTCAGCGTGTGGCGGCTCTTCAAATTACAAAGGCAAATCAAGACCGCAGGCTTTTTCCCGACCGAACCAGCTTCAGATGGAGGGGCGTAACCTACGCGAGCGTGGCAACGGTGCTGAGGTAGTGGTGGATGTTGAGCATGGCGGCGTCCAGCAGGGTGTGGATGTTCTGGAGACACTGCAGCCTGGCCTCCAGGCCCCTCCTCCCTTCGGCCTCCAGCTCCCTCAGTTCCTCCTCCGTCAGGCGAGAGAGCGACGGAGGCGGAGGAGGCATGGACGACACTGGGGGAGGGTAGAGAGAAGGTGCACTTCAACGAAACCAGATGATTTTATTTGATTTTTTACTCAAACAAGTGTCTCTAGATGTGGAAGCTTACCGAAGGGAGGAGGCGGAGGCATCGGCAGCCATGGCGCAGCGGGGAAAGGAGGAGGCGGGAAGGAGAAAGGGAATCCTGGGATTGCTGATCCTGGAGCGGCGGCGGCAGCGGACGACGTAGCAGCGTCTGCAGCAGCTGAAGTGGGCTGGCTGGTGCCTAAAGGGAACGGACAAGTCACAAATTGATGACATCAAGAAAAAGCTGAATCGCTCGAGTTAAAATGACTGTAGTTAAAGGTAGAACTCGGGGCGTTTTACCAGCGGCCTGCGTTGTGTCCGTGCTGCTTGGCGGAGCGTCAGCTGCAGCAGGAGCTGCAGGTGGAGCAGCAGCAGCAGGTGGAGGAACTGCAGGGAAAGGACCCCAGAAAGGGAAAACTCCTGGAGGGAAGCCTGGCAGCATGCCGGGAGCGACTGGAAGAGAGAGAGAGAAAAAGGAGTTCAATGAACAAGAAAAGACAAATGGTGAATGTAGGAAAAATACAGCTTTCTCGACTGTAATAAATAAAAACGCAGGGTCTTTTTGGACAATTTAAAAGATAAAATATTCTTTAAAGGACAGTACTATGCATTTTCCAGCCACATAGTGCCATTTTATAGCATAATCAAGTAACTATGTTATAAAAATGCTATCTATATCAAATGTGACTTAAGAAATCTGACTTTGTAATTTAATGCCTTGAAATTGGGTCTCTGTCACTTTAAGAAGTTCCTGCTCTTTTTGAAGCTCCGCCTTCAGGAAGTCATCACACATGGCTCCTCTATTAACCCTTTAACAACTGTGTACGGTGGAGTATTGGGGCCAAGCAAAGAGAATTTTTGTTTAATCACGAGAATATAGTCAGAATATTGACAGAATGAAGCCGCAACTTTACCAGAAGAATGTCTTAAAATTATTAGAAAAAAGTTGTTTTAGTGAGATAAAACCTTGGGTAATTAGTTGGTTTTTTTCTTAGAGTTCTCATACAATTAATACTTTATTCTCCTATTATTACAACTTTATTCTTGTATTATTTTGACTTTATTGTCATGTGACTTTATTCTCGTGTTACTATAAGAATAAAATGTCTTGTAATATGAGATTATTCTTGTAAAAATAAAAAAACAACTTAGCATAACCCCTAATATTTTGTCATTGAGTAGACCTGAATTCAGAATCCAAATAAATAGCATTTGTAAAATAAAAAAAAAATTTAAAAAAGCATTTGTAAAACGAGATGGAGGCCCTGACATCACTCTGAACTATGAAAAACCCAAAGAAAGAAATCCAGATTTTCCCACAAATTAAATCTTCGAAAGCCATAAAAGCAATTTGTTGCCCAGCCCTGGATGAGTTTCATACTGAAAGTCACCGTTTGGGGCCGGAGCGGCCGGGGCGTTGGCGGGCGCCGCCGGGGCTGGAGCCGGGGGCGGGGCAGGGGCCTGGGCCTGGTTGTTGTTGGATGCCCTGAGGACGTCCATGCGGCAGGTGGGGCAGGTCTGCTGCCTCTGGAACCAGGAGCGCAGGCAGCTGTGGAGCATCAACGACCATGAAAACATCGATCTTATCAGGCAAACCAAAAAGCGACTTTTCATACGGATCTTTTGTTTCCAGCCATGTTTAAATGTCCACCTCAACTCCTGCTCTGTTTAAGTGCAGCATTAGTGTTAAACTCAGACGTGTGTGTGTGCATGTGGTCACATTGGACTCACCTGGAGTGGAAAATGTGATTGCAGGGTAGCTTCTTGGCTCCGGTGACCATTTCCTCTCTACAGATGATGCAGACGTTGTCCGAGGCCTGCAGATCCTCCGGAGTCGCATCAGGATATCTGAACATTAGATTATAAACAGACACATTATTGGAATATCTCAAAAACTATATTAGAATTAATAAGAATGAACTGAATAACTAAAAAATAAACTACTGATGGACTCACAGAGTGTTCATGTTGCGGATTGCTCTCCTTGACATTATAGCGTCGGTTACGGCTTTTTTAAACTGCCTGAAAAGAGACAAACAAAAAGTTGAAAGATGTGGTAAATAAACTTTGTTTTAGGTTGACATGAAGCAGCAATCCAGACTCTTTATGTTCTATAAAAAAAATTTCAAATATTCAATCGATTAGGTGTCCAAACCTTTTTTTTTTTTTACAAATTAAAACGCAAAATGATTTTGTTGGATTTTGTAAAAATCTGCTCAGCAATAAATTGAATATGCAATACTATTTAATGAAGCAAAGGCTGAAAATGTCCTAACTTTTCAGGTCATTTTTTGTAGTCTAGAAAATTTTTCTCCACCAACAAAAGTCTTCTCTAAGCCAGTTTAAAGGAATGGATGTGCTCTAGTTTTTGTTTTTTTTTCTAAGTAAAAAGTCACTGGATGTTTATAGTTCTACGTCATATGAAATCAAAGGCAAAAGAAAAATATTTTTAGATAACTTTATGCTAGAGAAATAAATTAGAAAAAAAGAAACTTCTTCAAAGTGTCCACCAGAGGGCCTCATTTATGCCAGTCTTGCATTTTTGAGCTACAGTGGGCCACATAAAATTGTTCCACGGGCCATAAAGGGCCCCTCAGCCGCACTTTGGACACCCTTGTTCTAGACAGACATTTCATTAGAAGAGCTGCTCACCTCATGGCCAGGTACATGGGTCGGATGGCGAACAGGGGGAAGGTGTGGACCTTTATCATGATGGTCATGAAGGCGATGTAGAGGAGAACCTTGATGAAACCTGGCGACAACACGCCGTGTGACACATACATCGTCATCGTGGACGCCATATTTAATCAGTCGTACACACAGACAAGTTGCAGCACCTGTGAAGAGCTCGGTGTAGAGCATGTAGACGGCCTTGTTGTCCCAGGGGTTCTCACTCTGAAGGTCAACGGTGTGCAGGACGTACTTGATGAAGGTCGTCAGGATCATGGTCAACAAGATGGCGTACTGAGGAGGACGAAGAAAATCAAATGGAAACTATGAACAAATCTGTGTGTGTGTCAGGGAGGGAAGCATCAGTCAGATGTAAAGTATACATGGTGACCTAGCATCAGAAAAAAAAACCCCACACAGTTAAGTTAGATATCTGAGACTGGAAAATGAGATTTATGAAACAAATCTCACCATCAGTTTAAAGCAAAATAAATTCTCTAATGAGTGAAAACTCAAAGACAATGATATAAAATATGTAATGAAACATTGACTTTTACCTTTTTTCTTACTTTCATTTACTATTCAATAATTATTGCATTCATTTAGCGTAAATGCTAACCTCATATCTTCTCATATTAGTTGACGAGTTCTGTGGTTGAAAATGTACTGTGACTTCATTAATCTGACGTTGAATATATAACCACATAAAATTTTCCCAACACAATCCACTCTTTTAAGAAAATATGTGATATTTTTTATATTAATCCCAGCAGCCAATAAGAAAGATGAGACATTTTCCTGAATTTCCCCCTTTGTGAGACAATATAGGTTATTTCTATCTTCTATCTATATCTTCAATAAGTTATTTAAGCTTATATTTTACAATAAAGGCTGAAAAAAGATTACATTTGTTTAAAAAAAAAATTTAATGTATTATTTAAAAATCTATTATATTGCATGCTTTTTTACATTTTCTTCTTCATTTTCCTTCCAATTTTCTGAGGCCCTCTATCGCCCCCTGGTGGCGCCCACTCTTAAAAGCACTGTTAAAGCATCTTATTTAAAGTACGGTTTTGGAAATGCAAGATATTTACCTGCTAGACATACAACTTTTCATTAAGAATTAAAGGATAGTAGAAAACATTTTGAGTTTTTATATAGAAGTAGCAGGAGCTGATTTTATTTTGTGTTTTTGTAATAAATGGTCTAATCGACACATTTAAACCGTCAGCTCCGTCACCACAGAGAGCGCTGCATTAAGGTTTCGATTTTTTCCCTTTTTTCTTTACACACAGCTGAAGGATTTGCAAGATTATTTCAAAACTTGCATTTAATCTGAATTTAAATCCTTTTCTAAAGCTTTTAAATGATTTCCAGTCATTAAGAAAATTTGAATGTGATTTTTTTTTTTTTTTTAAGACGCTCACTTTGGTACAGTTTAGATCGCTGCTCCTGAGAAAAATAATCCATTTTAAAAGACGACGTGATGATAATTACTCTTTATTTTAAGAGGAACCTGCATGAAAAAAGAAAAAAAAAAAATCTGCTTCTTCTTCTTTTTTTTTTTTTATTGTAAAATGAACCACGACGCATTTAACACGCCTCGAGTTTTAAAGGTTATAAAAAGGAAGCGGGACAAACCTCAAAGCCAAAAACGAGCTGGACCGAAGCTCCTCTGGTGATGATGCTGTGGCAGGCATGGTTAACAAACAGGAAGTCCATGACAGCCAGAAGTCCTAGAAGAGCTGCAGAAAAAATTAAGAAGCGTTCATTACAGAAGTGTGTATGCAGAGTGTAAACAAGAGGAAAATAAATAAATAAATGTGACTCTTTGAACCCTGGGCAGCTGCTGAGGCGAGAACTTTAAGTTGTTTCTGTGACATGCAGACAGTTTTAGGCGGTAAAACTGAACAGGAACTGGAACCATTTTGTGACTACAACCAAGACGCACCTGGCTTCGACAAATATTTGCATACAGTTTCATGAAATGCTTCGCGCCAAGTGAAATCAGTACAAAAAAAAAAAAAAGAGAAAGAAAACAAACTGAAAGGTACTTGCATAAAACTCTCAAGTGAAAAACCCAGGATATGTTCGGACTCCTCTCCATCTGACGAGAAAAAGACAGGAAAAAACAAAACGATCTCATCTTTTCTCTCGGGTTACGGCTGTTTGTTTGGTAAAGATTTGTCCGTTTTCCTTTTCCCACTCACGACAAATTCACTCAGAGAGAAACTCACAAAGTCCACCCGGTCCTCGGCCAGCCAGTGGAAACACTTGAGGAAGAGCAGGAGGGTGAAGAGGGCGACGAAGCGAGGGGAGAAATCGTCCCTGAACACGGTGAACGCCAGGCAGGTCTCCGTCACCGCGTACCAGGAGCGCTCGATGAGGTGCTGGCAGAGGGGGAGAGAGAGCAGAACGAGTTTTGCTTACATTTACAGCACGACATTTCACAGTGTTGTCTTTTTCTATTTCAGTCGGGAGTTTTTTTTTGTTTTGTTTTACAAAAATTATATTACGAAAACAAGGTCGTAAAATTAAGAGAATAAAGTCGAAATAATGGAAATAGTCATGACCTTAATCCTGTGTTATTTCATCTTTATTCTGATAATGTTTGGGTTTTTTTTTTTACTTTCTTAGTGAGGGCCCAAAACGCTGTTGCAATTTTTAACCTTTCCATACGCAAATAAAAAAACACCCTACAATGATGAAAAAAAAGAACGAAAAAAAGTAAAAGAAAAAAACATGATTCAAACTTGTAGCAGATATCGGTTTTTCGGAATTAAATAATATTTCAATTCCTGTCACTGGCAAAAAAATAAATAAAAAAAGTGTAAGTAAAAGCGTAAACTTCTTACACTTTCACTTTTTTATACACACACAATCATCAAAACAGCAGAATTGGTCTTGTATATTTTTCTAAAGCATTTTTCCAAAGACTTCCTTTTATGTGTCTGTAGACAAACTCAAAAGAAAATGAACAAATCATCAAATCTTGTTGTACTTGCTGAGCAAATTATTTTGATACTTTTTGTCTTATTAAAAGAGTGAAAAACACAGTTCTAACTCTCCACAATTATTTCACACCAGGGTCTCTCTGATTGAAGTACAAATGGTTTTAATATTTATCCTGACCTTTACTTTTTTTAAACAAACCTCTCTCTCCTAACTGATAGTTTGCGTCTTTAATTTCGAACCACTTGTTCAATCTTGGAAGGAGTTTACAATAGGCTTTGTGCACGTCTATGCTGTTCTGAGCTCTACAAAAATCACAACATTTTAAAGTATGCAATGTGAGAAATATTTCCATCAATTGGATAAAAATAATCTGACGCAGTTATAACTCGAATAGCTTTCTTTTGGAGCCCGTAGACAGGTTTTGTGTTGATTTTATACGAGTTTCACCCCGATATGCGCACAATAACACATGTATGGAAGCGTGGAGAAAAGACAGATCTTCGATGATCCCCCACCTCCATTTCTGCAGCCCTCAGCTGGCCAAAGAACACCTTCCTCATGATCTTCCCCAGCAGGAACACCAGCACAAACGCCTGAATGTACAAAACCTAACAGGGAGGGAAACAGAAAGAAAAACTTTAAAAGCGGCTCACGTGAGCACAAACAAAAACTAAAATCAGGCCGACCAGACGGCTGACCTACCGCCATGCTGGGGCTGCTTTTGGTGAGGTACACGACGGTCGGGTAGAACTGATGTTTGAGCAGGTAGGCGTGGGCCACCACGGCGCCGGTCAGCGCCATGCTGGTGGCGGTCACCAGGGCTGCTCGCACCATTGTGGACTGCAGATGCTGCTGAGGCCCAGACAGACAGAACAACATGAGAATGTAAAAATTCAGGAATGTCAAGATTTTCACTTCTTTTCTTCCCTCCGTTTTGAAATATTATGCATCACATTTTCACTTCCATCGAGGCCATGTGTAAACAAATCACAATCAGGCGTTTCCTGACCAATACCAATTTTGTACGTCGTCCTCAAATTCTCACTTGACGCATCATCTCAAATTTCTTATGAATCAAACTAAGAAATCCCGCAGATCGACCAAAATCATGAACTTTAATGCATTTAAATAAAAATAAAAAGTCACATAAATGTTTGATACATACGCTTTGACGCTTAAATGGGTCAAAAGTTTTACAATTATTTCACAACACATTCATTTATTTATTTTTTTTATTGTTTATCATTAAGGAAATACAAAAACAGAGAATTAAGTCAAAATGATCAACCCTTAAATGATTTAGGGGGAGAAAAGTAAAATCAAAGTAATTCAAAAGTGTCTAAATCCATGCTTTCACAAATTAAACTATGGAAACCACCTGAAGGAAACACAAAGTGACGCATTTCAAAAGAGAAAGCGTCCGTGGCATGTAAACACTTTGTTTTATAAAACACCTAACGTATGAAGAGGCAACTGTTTACAGCTCCATGGTAGCTAAACTAATGCTGAAATCTTGCATATGTTAAATTTATTGATATTGATCATATATACTGAAGTTGCTAGGAGCAGCATAAACCTTCAGCATAAATAAAACCATACTGAGTCCACTGATTTTTTTTAAAAGTATTTTCGCACTATATAACTGTTTCATGGCGCGTAGAAACATCCCGTATAGAGTTAATGTATTAAGCTCAACTCCTCAGTGTTGTGACAGCTTCCTAAGACATATGGAAACATTATTCTTGAACCGAAACCTTCCAATGGACTTCTGTTGGGGTTATAAGTGTAACTAATTCTGCAGGTATGTTGTCAAACAGAAATGTGGGTTAGTAAGCCTATGCTAGCCTATGTTAGCTTCCAACCGCTCCAGCTGTCAGGGACTCACCGACTCGGTACCCGCAGGACGGCTCGCTCCTCGGCTGATTCAACGGCGCCTCCTCGTCTGATAAAACCTCTACGCTGTCTCCAGCTACTCCATTTCAAACATGTCACCTTACTCTCCCAATTATTAGCTATTAATTCCCCCCTCGCCCGTATTTGCCTGTCTACGTGTTTATCTTTGGCTTGCTCCTCGCAAGCCACCTCACATCCGGTAGTTATGGTAATTTAACGCAACGGCATTTTGTTTTTACGCCACAGAAATGCGCGGTGTTTTGTGTTTAGCAGCTACGCTGCAAACGAGGCAGGAAGAGAACATTGTCAAAGCATTGTGATTTCAGTTACCACTGGCCTTTTTATTCGTATTTCCTCCAGGTGTGTGAGATATCGTGTTCCGCATTTTCGGAGTTTTACGGTAAATATAAACGTGGACCAATCGGAAGTTATCAGGCTCTCGCAGCCAAAAGAGGCGTTCAAGCGCGCTGTGCCTCACAATCCAATCAATCATACTAAAGAACTGGAGATTGGAAACACAGAATAAGTAACTACAAATTATATAAGGAGATATCCACGGTCCATTTCAGACATCGAAAGAGAAATAAATTAAAAACGTTTTTTTCATTATTGGTGATGAAAATATTCTGCGTAGAATATTGTCCGTTTTCCGCAGAACATGCGGCGAACATGCACCGCATATTGGTGTAATATGCATATTGGTCTAAACTATAGTGTGATGTCACTATAGTTTACTATAGCACTATAGTGTGATGTCTTTAACTATTTCAATTACAAGAATTCAAACAATTTTAGACTTTGAAAAACCATTTTTGAAACCTGACCCAAAATTTGGCTTTTGGACATATTTGCGCATTAGACAACGTGTTGTTGGAAAGTTTCAGTAAAGTAGAGTCGGCAGCCCAAAGTACATTATATGTTGCATAAACCTTCCGGTCTTCTCGGCTCTTCTGTTTCAAGGCTGCTTTGCGTCATCAGAACCAGAACCAAACATGGAGAAGCAGCATTCAGTTTTTAATCTGGAACAAACATCCACAAAACAGTTTAATAGAATTTGCCTTTTTTTTTTTTAGTTTTTAAAAATATATATAATGACCATAATGGGCAGAAGTTCAGGTGAAATATAACCAGTTCAGGATTTCCCCTTTAATGGAAATATTACAATATTCTCCTACTAACAATTATGTTAGTCATTTGTTGCAAATGTTCAACTCAAGAGTGTTTATAAACTGTTAGCAGCAGAATCACGCCAGGCTTCATTTACTTAAGATTGAGAGTACGGTAACATTTTAAATCAGTTTTTTTTGTTCTGGTTAGTTTAGGGTTCCTCATTATTGGTAACTTTCAAAATGTAACACTTATGTCAATTTCCATACTTGCCTTCTTTCCTGAGTTTTAAAAGAATAAATTATTTTATCTTTATTGATTCTCAAGAAAGTATCGTTTTCATAAACGTAGGCCTCCACATCACAAGACTAACTTCAACATTTGAAATAGGGCGGACAAGTAGACCATTACATTCTAACAGTCAAAACAAAAATGCAACTTCACTTCCCTGAGAAAGATTATAAAGCCAGGAGTAAAGAGAGTGTGGAAGAAGAAACCAAAAAAAGAGAAAAAATTAAGTTAGAAATGTAAAAAGCAAACCACAAAAAAAAAAAAAGATACATCAACGAAAAACATAGTATAAAATAATTATGAAGTATGGCTGCCATAGGAGGATTGTCGAGGAGATTTAATCAAGTTTGGTCTCCAAAAATGAAATCAGATCTTTTAAGTTTTACATAATCCACCCAAATCTGCCAGCGCTGACAGAATTATTCAGTCCTGTGATTGAGAGAGGCTGTTATTGTTTTCTCCATTTTATACGTGTTAAATGTCGATCCAGTCGTCTACAGTTGGTTTGTCTTGTGATAACCATTTTCTTGTAATGTTTTTCTTACTTGCGGTTAATAAAATAGTCATCAAATTTATTTTTGAAGCTTCTTGAGGAATTATGCCAAAATACATCAGCTTGATCTCCAAAGGAATGTTCTGCTTGAAAATATCTTGTAAGGAACTATTTATCTCTTTCCAGTAATCTTTTATAACTGGGCAGTCCCAGAAGGCATGATAATGGTTTGCGTTTTGATTTCTCCATTTTCTCCAGCATGCTGGAGGATTTCCATCATAGTGGCGTTTCTGGGCAGGTGTGATAAAGAATCTTACCAGATTTTTCCATCCAAATTCTTGCCATTGTAGAGATTTATTATATGTCCATTGGTGTCTCCGCATTATTGTCCATTCCTCCTCCGTTATTGTTGAATTGCCCTCTTTGAGCTCTATTATGTTTTTATAGATAAGTGAATTTGCCCTTTCATTTTTGATTTATAGGCATTAATACAAATTTCCATTAGGTTTACATTCTTGCCAGTAATTAGCCTAATTTTTTAAGTTAACAAAATGTCTTATTTGTAAATATCAACAAAAACCCTGTTTGTCCAAAGCATATTTTCTCTTAAGTGTTTCAAAATCACTTAAGATTTTGTTGTTCATTATTGTGCACAGGGCAGTGATTCCCTTGGATGTCCAGTCCTTAAACCTGGTGTCCAGTTTGTTTGGTGGGAAGTCTGAGTCATATGCAATCCCTTTTATGATTGCCAGGTCGTTCTCCAGTGCATTTTTTTAAACAATAGTTTTCCACACTAAGGGTTGTTTTCATCCACCAGTTATCTATATTATTTATAAAAACTTTGTAGATTTGCATCGGCCAGAATTGCCTATACAGGAATGGGTGTCTTCTGTTCTGAGTTCTAAACATAAACTCAGAACTTCTCCCTTGCTGGTTCTAGTAACTTTATTAACCATAATAATGTTTGGTCAACCAAACGGCATATGCTCTAGAATACAATCTTTTATTGACCAATAAGGACGCTATATTTGTAGGTTAGATCACAGCAAACAAAAGCCTTCAGCGTTATGTACTCAGTGTTTCGACGTCACATGGGCTACCTTTAAATTTTTATGGCTCTGTCATGACAACGTCTGATGTAAGGTTTAAAAGCAAAGTATGGAGGTGGTATAAGAAAACCCAAAAATGTCCACATAGTGTTAATATTACACACATTAGGAAATTAAACCCGACTCGAGTGCAGAGACAGTACCATTAACAAATACCTTTTTTTTTTTTATTTCATGGAGCCAATAAAGCGAATTAACATAATGCCTTGGTACCCAAGTCAAAATTTAATATGCCTCCACAAAAAAAAAAAAAAAATCTGAGTGCACAATATTGTTAATACAGTGAGTCTGGAAAATACAGCCACTCTTACTTAAACTTGAGAGTACAAACAAGCCTCAATAACGGTGGTGCTCATGTTGTGTTTTCACAATACCTACCTCTATGGCAACAGATGCAACATTAAAAATGTTAGCTTATGGCATGTCTAACTTGTTCAGTGATCTCCCATATCAAAAGAAAGAAACAAAAAAAAAAACTATCACATTGGCATACAGAACTTAGTAGCTCAGTGTTCATTTCTAGCAGTAGACTATAAAAAAAGCATTTGTTATATCAGACTACTGGTAAACATAACTGTGTCCATCTCTTAACTGAAATAACTGACAGAGACAATGTAAGAAAACTGTTTCATAGATTTTCAGACTCTCCGGCAGACGAAGCAGAGCAGTGAAACCGTTCTCTGCTTAATTATAAACTACAAATAAAGTAAAAGTAAAAAAAAAAAAAGCAATGTAACCCATGCCTAATTATCATTTGACAGATTCAGCCCTAGGTTGTTCCATGCTGCGGCATTGTCGAGCAGTAGTGTGTCCGTGTCCGTGTAACTTCAATCTGCTCTTTGTCCTGGTGTTTTCTTTGACCTAAAAAAAATATTAGGTTTTTTTTTTATATGTAAATGAAATGGATTCTGGCTGAGACCGTTGATGAAGTTCCTGCGAGAGCTTTATATCCCTTCCCAAGGTAAGTGTAAACAGTTCAGCCATTAAGACAGCTTTAAATTACAAATCAATGTAAAAAGGGGGATAAAAAACAAAACAAAAGGAGAAAAAATTATAAAAGAAACCAGAAAGGTAAAAAGGTCTTCTAAATCTCCCAGAAGTCTGTTATTAGGACACAGAGGAGATGGGGTTGAGAGGCGAACCCATCTGTGTCAGCACTTTATCCAGCCACTGCAGAGGCCCGTGCAGGTGCACCTCAATCCAGCAGGGGGTGCTGGTGACATCCTGTCGGTGGTACTCGGCTCCCCAGCCCTGAGAAATTTTAAAACACACCAACAGAAAGGTAAATCATGACTTCTATTGCTGCTGTGAACTGTTTCAAAGTAAAAGCGTGCGACTCGTCACCTTGACAAAGCTCATCCTGATGGTGCACATCTTGGTGAGCTCGTAGACGGCCTCGAAGCCGTGGTTCACCGACTGGGCCAGCAGCTGAGCGAACTCCTGGTTGTTGAAAATCTTCAGGCTGCACCCGCTCGGGATCTTGCACACGGTCGTGGGATGGAAGCCGTGGTGGAAGTTACAGTTGCGACTCTGGACGAAAATGCTGGTGTCGCTGAGGCACTCGGCGTACACCTCCCCTCCCACGTAGTACAGGTGCACTCCTGCGCAAAACGCACAAACAAAGTGTCAGCGACTGAAAAACGGCGGGGGCGTCCCGCGTGTACTGCGTCCTTCCCGTTGCCGCCGTACCCTTGCCGATGTGCCTGCGGGTGTTCTCGATGGTGGAATTGCGGTTGACGTTGGACAGCAGTCCGAGGCAGAAGCGGTTCTTGTTGTTGGACGGGTCGGTGAAGCCGTCCACCAGCACGCTGGTCGACGAGGCGTGGTAGGCCTCGCCGACGCGGTTGTTGAGCTCGTAGTAGACGATGGAGCACCAGTGGCTCGGCTCTTCGTACTCTACCGGCTGCACGTCTGGAAGCGGAGCGGATCGAGAGACGTTTTAGCTTTTAGTGAGACGCAACGCTAAAATCTTTGAAGACTTTGAAGAATCTCACAAAATCAAAGCAATTTTGACTTGGAGAAAGTCACATTAGAGATCAATCTGGCAGACTTGGAACAAATGCTTCAGTTTGTTTTTTTATTTTATTTCCTGAAACTACTGTTTCTCAAACGTAGTAATAACTAAATTTTAAAAGAGGCAGATTCAAGCTCATTCTCTTAAACAGAGAGTGAAAAGTAATACAAGCCAATTAGCACGATGGGTAAAAACTGCAGGACCTGCAGAAATTTCAAATGCTTATTTCACTAAATTCAGTGTTTCTGTAAAGCATAAAGCTACACTAGATCAATGAAAACACTCATCAATTAAAGGAACGTTGAGAGGAAGGAAAACTCGTAGAGGAGGGAAAAAAAACAGAGCAGAACAAACATGGACAAAGATTGATTGTGAAGCAGAGCCAATTCAAGAGCTGGGGTAGATTCACAAGGTTTGGTCTGGACTTAGGGATGTTGTCAAGCCTCAAGTGTTTTGGCAACATCACCAATCTCTAGCTGGATTGGGGGATCCTTGTTCACACAATAAGTCATTAAAAATAATGCAAGCGACGGATGTAAACAGTTAAATGAGATATATTCATAATTCAGCTGTGATGCTAACGCTCATCATCTACCAGCCATCCAAGGAGACGTCAGCGTCTTATTCAGGCGTTGGAGCGACAAGCCCCCCCGCTTCTGGGGAAATTGCAGTTTGTGGTTCTACAGAACAGCTATGGATTCAACACGTTCAAACAAAACAACTTTTTATGAACTCTGTGGTGCTGCGAGAGCTCTTGTGGATCCAGCTGCACATTGACCAAAAAAAATCATTATCCTCTTGCTACTTCCTGTCATCTTCTTCAGCGGTTTTGCCAGTAGTAACATCCGGCTGTCGATCGCGAGACTCTTTTGATGTGAAAACTGGTTTACGTTGAAAAACCACAGCATTCTAACGTAAAAACCTTCCGAAAAACATGATTTTTTTCCTAAATTGTTTCCATAAAGCAAATTTATTTTCGCAATTTCAATTTGTGCAATTTTATGGTTAGTGGAAATGGAGTTAGACATTTTAAGGACAAAGGTTACCACTGTTTAATTTCTTCCAGCTAAGCTAGTCCTGAATCACAACAAAAAAATCAACTGGACTGTGGCTCAATGTTCCTATTTTTAGCTGAAGATGAAGATGTTCACCTTTATTTGTAATTGATGGTTTAATTATCCTGCTATCACTACCCTTGAATAGCCAGCAATATATGGTAATATGACTTTCTTGCTATCCATTATAACTAAAGGATAACAAATCAATCTGGATGCAATAAATGTATTTTCAAATGATTTACTAACACAACATAACCTTTCTAGAATATTTCAGGTTTACCAAAATGCATCTGCATCTTTTTATTTTATTTTGTAACTCTCCAAATATCGTGTGCAGTTCCCACCTCTAGGTATGCTGCTGCTCGTTTCCATGGACTGGCTATCCTGGACCAGCTGCTCCTCCGGGGGCATGTAGGCCGGGGGCGGGGTGTCAGCTGAGACATGAAGAGCAGTTAGCAATGGATGGGACCAGTTGTTGCTGCTGCTGGCAAATCGTCACACACACACACACACAAATCTCCCCAGACAATCATCACAGGATCTGTACCCCGGAAACGGTGTCAGATTACACGTACGCCTCACTTCTGAACCACATGCTAACCCATTCCCGACAAAGAGCCAACGAGGTGTTTGAGTCTTTACAGGAGAAGAGAAAAGATGGAGAGAAATCTGAACTACAACATGTGTCTGCAACACCAAACAGGTTTATATCCTGAAATTAAAATGTGTTCTTACTCGACTCCCTGCAGCAAATCTGGACTTTTCACTGTAACATCCACCGATAAAAAAAAAGAAGGTTTTTTGTTTATCGCCCAGACCCAAACAATTCAGTGGGCTTTTTTTCAGCTAAATATGCAGCTACATTTCAGCAGGTAAATGGAGGAGGATAAAGGCTTCCTGGTGGCCATACTTGGTGCCTTTGCTGGAGACAGATGCCCTGGCTCTGGCAGACAGAACTTTGCTGGCATTTCCCTTTTTCAACATTAAGACGTGGTTTGATTAGGATCAAACTGGCAAACTCATCTGGTTAGAGTTTTGCACAAAGCTGCAAAATACCACACAGTAAGAGTGATATGGCTTAAAACTAAAATCTGTTTTTTGTTCATATCACGTGATTTTAATCTATTTCTTTCCTTGATTTCTATTTTTTTAATTACAAATGACAAAATATTTTCAAAAAGTGGCTTTTATTTCAGTCGTCCCTACTGTGCGTGGAACGACAAAGTATTAGAGACAGGCTACGAGAATTTTTTGTTTAATTACGAGAATAAAGTCATAATATTAGCAAAATAAAGACCAAATTTTGCCATAAGAGCATGTTAAATGATGAGAAAAAAGTCGTTTTAATGAGAAAAGATCTTTGATAGAGTGCACTGACGTGAGCAGATCAGTAGGTGGAGTTCTTTCTTTAAAATGGACTCTTTTGCGGGATCATTTTCAAATCCAACTATTGATAATTTGTTGCTGACGCGTTAAAATATTCAGGATTTCTTCATTTATAAAACTGATAAACTCATAACTTCACAAGATGCTCAACATTCCTCATTTGACTTTTTTTGCTATATTTTGTGGAGGAGTTTTAATATTACAACTGAATTTGTTTTTGCACTACTACAATGTTTATTGTAACATAACTTATCTTTTGCATTGCTGCAACTTTTTTCTGGTAATACTACGACTGTTTTCTGTATGACAACTTTTCTGGGAATATGACTGTTTTGTATTATTTCAACTCTCTTCTGGTAATATGATGACTCATTTCCCGAAAATTTTCTGTTAATATGATAAATGTTTTTCATACTATTATGACTTATCTGGTAATATCACAACTTATTATTATTACATTATTATTATTTTCTGGTGATATGATGTTTTTATATTTTTTGAAATCTTTCTGGTAATGTGGCAAGTGTTTTATGTATCAGTACAACTTTTGTGTGGTAATATGACTTTATTCTCGTTATAAAAAATATAAATCTTGGCCTGGGCCTAGTTCTTCATTGTAGAGTTGACCTGAATTCAAAGTTCAAATAAATAGAGGCTGTAAAAAACGTTTATCAAACAAAAATGGCCGCCTCTGGGCATGCTGACGTCACTCTGTACTGTGGAAGCCCCTCCATCCCCCACAAAAAATCTTCATTTTCCTAATATTAAATCTTCAAAACCCCCAAATTTTATGAATTGCTGCAATAGATTTATCGCCCGGCCGTAAACATGGTTTTACTTTGAAAATAACTTGAAAGCAAGGAGCTAAAAAATGAATTGGAGCTCAGAATGACAAAGAAGTAGTAAGAAAATGTGTCATTATTAACAGGGTTGTCACAATACAATCTTTTTACAATTGAAGCCGATACCAAGTAAAACACCTGATACTCAAAACAATGGACAGCAGCAACCAGCAGGGGGAGCCTGGTGCAGGTTCTGGTCGGCCATGACAGTTCAGGAGCATCAGCAGCTGCAATGTGAACCTCTGAGCTAATTTGGGAAGATGAAAACGGCGTCTTCGTTTGTGTCAATTCTAACCCAAATTAATATTTTTAAATAGTTTTCTTAACAACCCTAGATACCAACAGTACACACAAACATTTATTACAGTCTGTCTTCTTTTAACTCCACTAAACAGATTTTTCTATATATACATAAAATCATCTGAGCTCCTCTGAGACATGCGTTTGTGAATCCTCGCTTTTTGCTGCTTGCGTAACACAACAAAAGCAGCTCAGGAAAAACAACAGCCTGGCGTATTTCCCGGGGCCGGGTACATGAGTGAGCTTGGCGTACCTGGGAGTTGGAATGGACTGGAGGGCCCCGAGCTGGCAGGAGAGTTGGGGTAGGTACCGCTGCTGGCTGGAGAGGAAGGGTAGGGGGAATTGGGAGAAATGGGGAAAGTGCCGCCTCCTCCTCCTCCTCCTCCACCTCCGTTGCTGTTGCCGCCGCTGCCACTGTGCGGCTGCGGGAAGGAGTCTGGGAAGGTGGCGTTCAGGGGCATGTGCGGCTCGTTGTGGGTGAGGTTGCGAAACTGTACGAGCAAGCTGTGCTGCGGGTTGAACTCGCTGTGCCTTGGTACCAGGACCGGTGGGAGAACTGGATGGTGGAGAGCAAAGACGTCCAGACGGAAACATTAGTTTAACACAGGAAACGCACATCTGTAAAATATCAAGTGGCTAGGCTAAATATTTACGCATTTGACTAGAAAACATGAAAATATATAAGATTCCTAAAGACTTGTCACTCTAAACGACTCAATTAAAACGTTAGCCAATTACTAAGAAAATATCATAGAAAATACAAAGCTCATAAGCATTGAAGCTAAAATTACGCCAGGAGAAATAAAGGAAACATATCTATCAAGACTGAAACTATTATTTTTAGTAATATATTGACTATTCCGATGATCAACTGGATAAAACAAATGGCACATTCCACAGATTTTTAATTTAACATATATTAGCTAGCAAACAAGGGTATATTAAAATCTTTTAAAAGGGTATATTAGCAGTTACTGCTGCTAACTAGCAGCTAACTAGCTTGCATTCTTGTCTTGAGTTACAGAACGCAGTGAAACATCTGTTCACAACTCAAACTTTTGCATGAGTGTAAAGTCTCACAAGAAAAATAGCTACATAGATTAAATAGTCCTGCCTCAACAAAATTTAAGACCTGTGATTAATGTATTTAAGGCTAACGTTTTCTTTTTGCAATGAATTTCAGACATTTTAAGACCTTAATTTTACATGCATTAATTCAAGACTTTTTCATCCAAACGACTCCCTCATCGTTCGAAACCCTTCTGAAAGCCTTTGATGATATGCTGCAAATGTCTCCTGACCGACATGTGATCCACATCCTTGAACCAGTCAATAAAGAGCTGGCAATCTCAAGCAAGCCCAGTGTCAGAAAGGCCGTCCTGTCAGGGTCATCCTTCAATGTGTTTATGGGGTGTGTGAATGACATTAGGAGATGAGCGTGGAGGTTTATGCAGGGAAAGTGCCGGGAGTTTAGCCTGAGTGGTTTGTGCGCTTAGAAAGCCGCTCTCTGATGCCACACCCAATCTGGAGTGCCTGAGGCATATAATCTAATAAGACTCCTAGAGCTAGTGATATTGATTTTCTGTGAAATGGAAGAGGCGGGTTGAACAGGCCTGCATGATGACAGCCTGCTGACCTTTGTGGATTTGTTTACCAGCTCCTCAGTATTCCGAGCTCCAAGGGATCTGGCACGACTCGGAGAACCATTCGTCACCCATTTATTAAAAATGAACACAAAAAAACCCAACCTAAATTATGACTTTGTTGTAAAATTTTAATTACGACATTATGGTAGTGTAATAATTCAGAAAATTACTGTGTGTGCACTTATCGATCGCCTTGATTACAAACACTGCCGTTAATGTGTGGATGCAAGTGCAGGAAATCTTTTTAATTGTATTTACGGTCACAGTCATATTGATGTTAGCAATAACTGCAAAAGCGACATATTTCATCCGCTTCCTGTTTTACTGGGTTAGGGTTATTGTCAGGTGGTGGGCTGCGGCATCTCAACACGACGCTACAGCATGAGAATGCAAAGACTGGAAACTTCTAGGGGGGAAAAAAATAAATCTGTTCATCCAAGACAGAAAAAGGTTTGTCCTGCTGGGGTTTCTGCAGCTCTAAAATAAAGATTTTCTTTTTTAATTAACTTGCAACAGCTCAGACTGTCGCAAAGCAATAATTATCTGTTTAATTTAAACGGGTCAAAATACGACATACTGGCTACAGTCATGTCTGCTAACCATTTCTCTCATTTCACATTGTTTTACAGCCTGTGGCAAACACTTTTTGGAAAGAAGATGAATGTCAGAAAGTACACTGTTAGACGTGAATATTTAGAAACGCACAAGGTGCTAAGCAGCAATTAGAGTGGAATAATTTGAGTAAAATACGTTGTGTATGTGTGTAAAACTGTTGGTTGATGTGGCTGGAAGTAAAACGATAAATACTTAAAGCTACCGACTACATGTATCCCGATACGGAAATAAATTCTAGATCAGGTATCGTGTCTGTTCCATAAGGGCAGATCTATTCAGTCTAATTCTATGCTTTGTGGTCTGAGTGCTTTATTAATTATTTTACATTTTATTTGTAATTTCTGATTGAACTTTCTGAACCATTTGAAATAAAGTTTGTTAGTTTTTTTTTACATGTTTGACCAAAATAGTCAAACTTTTGTTTTATTTTTTGACACTTCATAGTACATTCATCATTGCTTCAGCTGCTTTGTTTATTTATTTTGGATATTTAAAATGTCTTTCAGTTCCAGTGTTAAATGTTCTTTGGAAAACAAAGTTTCAAGAGTGGGAACTTGCATTATTATGTCATTTATCATCATATTAGTTGAAAATGGTCTCAAAAAGACATTATTGCTTAATGCAATAAATTCCGGGACAATTTATCATCCAGTAAAATGTGTCATTATGACAGACCAAGCTATAAAAATCATTTAAAGGGCTAGAAATGTTTTTTTTTTTCACTTTTAAAACCTAAATCCTTAAAAATATTCAGAATTATTTTAATGTTTTTTATTTTTAATATACAAAATTTGTATACAATTTTGTCAAAATACAACAAAGGGGCTCAATTTAGACCCCTACATCAGCTCTGCTAACTATTTATTAAATATATAAATTCATAAAAGAGAAATCAAGCCAAGCATAAGATTAAAATGTCAGTCCCAGGTATCATGTTTTGTGATGCTCACAAGGAGTAAAGAACATGTTTAGTTCAGACGAGATCGAAAAGATTTTAAACGGGCAGTATTATGCGTTTTCCAGGCACATAGTGCCATTTTATAGCACAATCAAGTAGCTAAGGCACCCTCTGTTCTAAAACATGCTGTATATACAAGATATGACTTGACTCCCTGATTTAACGGCTTGAAATTGGGCCTCTGTGTCTTTAAAAACTCTTGTTCATTCTGAAACTCCGCCTTCAGGAAGTCATCACAACATGGCTCCTCTCAACTCTTTAACAACGTTTTTACCAGAAGTAGCTCGGCTAATGAGCTCAGCAGCTGTTCCACCAGGTGTTTGCCAATTGCTGCTGGCTAGTCTGAAGGAGCTGAGTTGGGGAGTCGATGGTTAGGGCTGCTTTGTGAGGTGGAAGCTTGGAAACTGTAGCTCTGAGGAGGAGCTTCGTCCTCAAAGGCGGAGCTAGGTCCACCCAAATGTAATGGTTGCCATGGAGATTAAAGGATTTCTCAAACCAACACTCCAGGTATGTTTTTGATGCGGTAATTACATTACAACATGATGTAGTGCTCAAAAAAGTCAATTTTACATCACACTGCCCCTTTAAAGTTAACTGTTTTCAGTAACAGAGCAGCTTTGTGTAATGAAATCAGAGGACGCGCAGAAACCTAAGAAGTTATCTGAAAGGAAGTTTTTTATATTTTGTTTACATGTTCAGGCATGCCTGGCTCATTCAGACTGCAACAGGGAAAAGCAGCATGAACTCTCAGCTGATAAAAGTATGGAATAAAATACAGTTGGTGCCATTTAACACTTCAGGCCCTTCGGCATCTGTCACTCAAAATATGCTGGATCAGCATAAGTTTGAAGACGAGCTGCACAAAGGATCCCGTTCCAATCCAAATAGGAATATCGACGTGTGCAATATTGCAATCAGAACATGCAGGACATATTAATGCTCATGCATATTTATAAAGCATTTGGCCAGTTGGAAATATGAATCAATCAGAAGAGATATCCTAATTTCATTAGAGCAATTTTAAGAGTCAGTATTGCAATCACATATTCTCCTAATGTTGTGGTTGGCAGCTTTGTGGGAAGGGGTTTTACATTCTCTCAAGGTGGCAGCATGTTGGGATTAGCTCTGTTACTTTTTTTTTTCCCTGTTTCTGGCAGAAAAAATAAACGATTTTCTGGACAATTATTCCCGCTAGTTTTGGATGCTGTGCAGCTGGAACTGAATTTCCCTTTGGGATCAATAAAATTAAGTCATGACTTTGTGATCATTTTTGCCATTGTTTTAGAATAATAGCAAAACCCTCTCCATTGTGTGCTTTCACACTAAATGTGACGTCGCTTTTGGTTCAAACTATAAATAATTGAAGGTCAATTAATGGCAGGACGGCTAGGAAAAAAAGAAAAAGATGAATTGGTGTTCTTATAGAATAGCTTTTAAACCCAAATCAGATTAAACTCAAAAATCGGCCATAAAAATTCTGATTAGTGAATTTTTCTCTTCTTTTAGTGAGACCAAGGCTTCCCATGGTGAAACTCAAGGACTTTTTTTTTTTTTTACATTTTCAAGGCAAGTTTTCACATTTGTCCAGCACCACTTAGGAGATTTTAAAAAATATAAATGAACTACAGAAGACTACAGAAGTTTCAATTCACTATTTTATGACGTCAAATTTTACTATTTTTTCATTAAATCTTCTAAAGAAGGAACAAGGAGAATGTAAAATGTCTCCTACACAAACCCTACAGACAATAAAAATCTCTCTAAAAATTTTTCTTGTTATGGTTTCTGGCATTTAGCAAATAGAAATAATTTTGGTGATTCTAACTGACAAGACAAGAAATGTTTAGTCTGATTTAACTTCAGACAGCAATAAAAATAAGTCTTTTATCATCTTTAAATATCTGGTTCCAATTGGAAATGAAGCCTTACAAATTTAGGCTTTTAATCACACGTTAGATTGCACTTTATTAACAAACTGTGCAGTTTGAATATCAAACAATTTCAAGGACTTTATACGGAAATCAAGCACTTTCCAAAACACCCAAATAAAATCCACTCGTTTTTAATCAGCTGTATGAACCGTGTGAGTTTTATAGCAGAAAACCAAAACCAGTTGGACCAGTAGCACCTACCGGGGCTCTCCACTCGCTTGTAGTGATACGGGTTGATGCAGACCTCCTTCTGCTTGGAGCCGAACGGATACTCGCACACCTCCAGCGGCTTGAGCTCGTGGTGCGACTGCAGGTCCGGCCAGCGCCACACCCTGCAGTAGATGACGTGGGGGAGGCCCTTCCTGTGCGACACCTGGAGACGACCGTCCAGCGATCTGGGGATGGTGACGCATTTGCTGGGCTGACCGGGACAGCTCAGCGCCTTCTCCAGGTCCTCCATGGCGCCCTTCTTTTTCTTCAGCTTCTTCACCAGCGCATCCACTGCCTTCTCGGCCCATTTCTCCTCCTCGTCGCCCTGCTTCCAGCCGAGCAGCCGCTTGACCGCCGGGCTGGTGAAGGAGAACAGGCTGGACATGGAGGTCATGCTGCCGGACGCGAGACTGTCAGGATTGTCAGTCAGTTCAGAGTTTTAGAGGAGAGGGGGGGGAGAAGTCCAAAACAAGCTCTAAAAGAGCGCCTGAGTGAGTGAGGGTGTGAATGTAAGCACAGATGATGGGTGGGGTGAACGGAGAGGAGGTTTCAGCCTTGTCCAACCAAGGACAGGAAGCAAGGGAGGAACGGGAGTCAGCAAGCAGGACGCAGCTGCTCCTGGTCAGGAAGGGCCCTCCAAGCAAGCTGTTCGGAGAAGGGTCACCGCCGACGATGGGAAGAGAGGGCTGGAGGAGGGGGGCGTGTGTGTGCTGGGATCGGGACGCGGCTGCAGGTCTCACCGACGAACGTCTGACACGTGCTCTAAAAGAAAGCCGACATTGCTCGGATTGCTGCCGGCTCCTCTAGAGGCCACTGCCTTCCCGCACGGCGCAGCGCTGGGGTTTTGATCTGCTGCGCTCCTGCCAGCACGAGAGAGAGAAAAAAAAACATACAAAAAACAACTTTAAGGGATACACTGACCTGCGTGAAATCACTGAGATAAATAAGAATGTCTTATTGATCTGTAAAAATCAAGAAGGAATTCGTTTCTTGAATATTTGGTAAAATATACAAGAACACCATCACCTAACGGATCAAAAATAAGCACTCTGTCAATCCGTTGTGCTTGCATACTTGCCGTAGTGTATTCTACTTGTATTATTGTCCGTTATTAGAAACGCTAAAAGTCAAAACAAACAAAACGCATGTAGCCAAAAATCTCGACAACCTCAGCCTTCCTAAGCTACGCTCAGATACATCGCCCTTCGCTCTGCATCGTTCGGATCGACTGGACCGGGGTCAAACTCATGTCGCCTCCGGCTGCACAAGCAGCTGTTTGGTTGGGGGGGACGGAGGGAGGTTGTGAAACTAAGTCGGTGGAAAAGGATGTGACCACGAGGGCCGTTTCCTCCTCCATCTCATCTCTGCCCGGTCTCTCCCTCCCGGACCACAGCTGGACGACAGCGGTGCGCCCACTCCCACCGCTCATTGTTCTACGCGCACATGAAAGCGAAGGGGGGAGCCGTAGGAAGGAGGACACAAAAGGGAAGCGCAGATGTTATCGGACCCAAAATGTTCTGGGTTTTGTTTGGCGTTTCCTAGGCAGGCAGATGTTTCAACGGAGGCTGACGAGGGCTAGATCAGACCTGGCGGTTTTAGACTTAAACGTTGCTAATAATCAGTTAGCAATGATGACAAATAGTCATGCTATAGATGAGGTCAAGGGTGAATTTTTAAAAAAAATAAAAAGTAATCAATGAAGTCTTTATGCATGTCAGGGTTTCCACTAAGATTTTTTTAAACTGGTGGGGGTGACACCAGTTGAAAAAACGTTTTTTTAAGGAGCCTTCAAAATATATCTGAAACATGATGCATTATGGCCAAACTACATTAGTTAGCTACCTTACTGTTGTTCATATCAATCAATAAGTTTATTCACTCAACAAATCACATTTCATCACCAATGTACAAAAACATTGTCTTGGAACAATTTATCTAAATGAGTGAAAGGGAGCAGGAAGAAGAAAAACCTTATAAAAACCTGCCTCTTTCTGAATAATTACAAATAAATCTTGTTTTTATGGCCATAAAAATCAAGAATATAACTTACAAACACATCATTCTCCTCATTGTTAACTCAAATGAGTTTAAGACTTTATCTTTTTTTTTCTTTTCAAAAATTTTAAATTGGTTTAAAGTAAGCCATTTTTTCAAATCCCCATCCAAACTATTCCATAATTTGACTCCATGCACCGAAATGCACATTTGTTTTAAAGTAATGCAGCATACGTTGACATTAGGGTCAACTTTACAAGTTTGAACTAAAAATGGATTCAACTTAACCTTCCTCAAGCAGCTTTCTTTCGCTTTTTCTGTCCCTCTAGTTCAGACTGTCGTCTCTATTTAACTTCACTCCTGAAAGCGGTGCAGTGCACAGTGGCCAGCTTCACAACCAGACAGGAGGTAGTGGCGATGGATCTTCAAAATAAAGTGAATTTTAACGTTTCATATTTAAATTCCTTTCACACGCTGATTATGGTTAGTATAACTGTGCAAATATAGGCTATAGATATAGTTTTGACATTTATATATTTTTAAAAAATCACTACATTTTGCCCTGTTGATGCGCAACAATCAGTCTATGAACTTGACAACCAATGGCAGGTACTTTGGTATTTTTTGTTTCAGTCACATAAAAGTCATGATAAACGATAAATCAATTAATCGTACAATAAATTAAAACTATTGACCTCATTTCAATTATCGGCTTTATCGTCTCTTCCGGCCTTTTTCTCTTTCTGTTAATGACACTAAATGAAAAAAAAAGCTCAACTCCGGTGCTCTCCACTGACCCTCCCTTCCTCATTTCCTTAGTGTAAAGCCCAGCACACACTATACGATCTTAGAGCTGCCGGCTGATTGTCTGTCCTTTTTCAAAACCTGAGAGAGACCACACATTAGCAGACAGAAATCCTAGGTATGGGATGTGCTGTGGTGGTGCAGGGGTTAAGCACAACCCACATAAGGAGGCCTTAGTCCTCGACACGGCTGTCGCAGGTTCAATTCCTGCCCTGGCGACCTTTGCCGCATGTCTCCCCCTTCTCTCATTACCCACTTTCCTGTCAATTAACTATCAAATAAAGGCCACTAGAGCCGATAAAACCTTTTAAAAAAGAAATCCTAGGTATATCGGTTCGATCGGGTTCGTTCCTGCCGTGTGGTGTCCAACAATGGGCACAAAATAATGGCTACAAGTTCAGTGAACTAATTTTAAAACCAGGCATTAATCAATGCTTTACTACAATCTTCCTGCAATGCATGTGGCTAGTGTCAGCGTAAAGTCCTGACTGAATGAAAATCATTAGAACCTATTTAACGAAGAACAGCTGAAAAGTTGCCGGGTTTATCATCTGTGGTAGCAATTTCGCTCCAACTCCTCCTCTTGTCATTTCTATATTCTTTGCATGTTGAATAAACATTAATGTTGTTTCCACATATCATCTCCAATGTTTGCTGGACTTCTGGTTGTGCCGTGTCAGCTGTTTGGGATTCCCCGACGTAATTTCCCCTCAGAAAACACTGAGGAGAATCCGCGCTTTCTGATTGGCTACCTGTCACATTCAACAGGCTGCGTTCAGAGCTACCTTAACACACCACACACTACAGGATGATTGGTTATGAAATCGCAAGCAACAATCTTAGAACGGCCAACGCATCAGGTAGTCGATGTGCCCATTTTCTCTGTTTAAATCTAATTATTACTGAAGGGCAACATAATATACAGATTTCATAATCTGCACTCTTTTGGTTATTTCCACTTTGGCTTTATGTTGTTTAGTTTTTATTCAAGTGAGACTGAGAATCCATTTTATTTTGTTTGTTTTGTTTATTTTGTTTATCAGCTCCAGTGTTAAATATTCTTTCGAAAATAAAGTGTATCTAACTTTGGCAGGAAATCGCATGCATTATTACGTCATTTCCATTAAATCAGAGTAAAAAGATCTTCAAACAATATTATTGTTTATTGCAATAATTTTTGAGACAATTAATCGCTCAGCAAAATTTGTTATCGTGACAGGCCTAACCCACGGCATAAGAAAAAATGGGCCAGTTCTGTTTAGCCATGGGATCGGTGCACTGCTAGTGATTTTGATGCTACATGTTGGGAGTCACAGTATCTGGGGAAATTAACTCATTCATTTGTTGTTGGATTTTAAATCTATTATCCCCATCAGACTTTTAAAAAAACAACGACAAAAAAACAAAGAGAGAAAGAAATTGGTGTCGGTGAGGAGGAAAAGCCTGATCGGCACATCTCTATTGCTAATCTTTTTCAATTTTACAGTTCGTCCTGATAGCTTATCAAGTTTCAACTATCAAAGGCCGAGATCAAATCGGTCTTAAACACACATTTTCATGGACACATTCTGAAACACATGGCTGGGAGGAGAATACAATACCACTCTTCCCCTGATTCACTGAAACCACCACACTAGATGATTCATGGCCTTGCAGAGATCATCGGGAATTTCTGAGCAGGAAGAAGGTATATATATATATATACGTATATATATATATATATACGTATATATATATATATATATACAGTCACATGATTAGCAGTTCTAAAAACAGCGTGTAGAGAAACCTCAACAACACAAGAGACCAAGCCAAGAAGTCGGTGAAGTGGCCAAGCAGAGGCGGTATAAAGCAAATTATCTCAGATTTATAGAAGATAAGGCCGCAATACAAGCTCCTTACAGAACTGCTGCAAAAACGCTACACGCTTCAACAAGAACTGGAGGGGTAAAGAAACACTTACCAGCTCATTAATTCTCTGTTTTGCTTTTGAATGTCTTAAATGTTCAAATGTAAAGTAGAGAGGAATGACAACACGGAACAACGAGTCGGTTTAGGAGAGAGCACCCTCGGCTTTTCCACCCAGAGACGGACAGGAACCAGGCTCATCTAATGTTTCACAAACCCTAAAATTGTAGTAAGATAAGCCTAATGTGCTGCTCGAACTTTACACAACTACAATACTTATATTTTAATATATGTATAGATATTTTTAATAAATATGTATATAAACTTCAATGCTGAATTGAGAGTTACTATGAGAACTCCCCTTGGGAATAAGCTAACTAGCCTAGCTCTCGTTAACAGAACTTGTTTAGCATAAAGTTAATGTCAAACGCTTCACAAAAAGTAAGCTTATCTGCTTAAAGAATAACGTTTAAGACTTATATTTTCTCTTTAAAACGACAATTAATTTAAAAACTACGTCGCTTTACTCCTGACGTGTAGCATAAGCTGCTTTTGTCTTTCGCAGTCAGCTTCTTTCCAGAAACTTTTTAAACTTCTAATAAGTGACGCAAGGCTAATGTGTGCTAGCTGCTAGCCTAGCCCTCCTCAATGGGACCGAGCAGCGAGCCTACGGACGCCGCACGGATGACGCTCTCTACATTTTACTTTTACTCGTTCGCCGCAAATGGCAAAACTGGGGTTTAGCCACATACCTTCGTACGGAGTTAAGGTTCCATACATATGGTCGTTCTTGAGAATATTTCAATCCAAAGTCCCAACTTTTCTACTGGTAAATTACTCCTCGCTCCTGCCGACTCTTATCTCCGACTCTTCACGCCGCGTCCTCCAGATCCAGGAGACAACTAGACTGGAAACAAACGCATATCCCTCCGCCGCCACCAAAAGAAGAAAAAAAAAATAGTTCTCACTCTAGCAAGAACTAGAGTGAACCGGGCTGGAGACTTGCCACATCTCCAGCCCGGTCATATAAACCGCATCAAACATATTTTATCCTGCTAAAAATACGACGTTCAGACGCTTGAAATAAGATTTGCTCGCTCCATCTTGCGCAGGATCCAGGGCGCTCTAACTTAAAACGCTTTCCCTCCAACTACATGTATGCGAGAGTAAGGGCGAAAATAGTTCCGAACGCAATATCTGCGTAATGCGTAAGAAAGCGACAATAATATGAGCGCAGTGTTTGTTTTTGTGCGTTTCCGTGTTGCATGTGAAGTCTTACGGTGGTCGTGCTGAGGCTGGGGAACGTCGAGCACAAGTTGCTGGCTCCACTCAGTCTGGAGCGCTGTGGTTTGTTGTATTGTTGCCCTTTGTTGTCAGTTGCTCGAGACTTCAACAATTCCCACGTTGCTAATCCGTTTAATTTGAATTACTCCAACTAGCTCCTCCAGATTCGCTCCCGTTTCTGCAGACGAAACTCTTCTCACGGACTGTGCTATTAGGAATGCGGACTCTCCATTCAGTCTCCGAATATAGTGCGGTGTTTGTGGATCCGCCACTAGTGGGCAACCGTCGCCCTGTTACTTAAGTGAATAATTTGTGTGAATCTGATGAATTTTCTAGTTTCAATTATTGAACGCTTAGGAAATATTTCTAAACAGAGGCGACCAAAATTGTGTGTGGCCCTGGGCAGAATTTGATTTGGGGGCCCAATTCAAGATTGTCTAAATGTGATATTCAATCCATCCATTGTCTATCCTGACTTGTAAAAATTGTTACTTAACATAGCTTACTAAATAAATATCAGGAAATACATTGTGTATGTATGTTTATTTCACTGACTTACTCATTTGGTGCTGATATTGTCTACTGTCCAGCTTTTCAATTCCGACTCAGTAACGAGGGAAAGGAGGGGTCACACTTAATACTTTGTACTCACATGAAAACCCAAATAATTGTAATTTATTCAAATTTACTTGCAGTTTTTCTATGCGCATGAAAGGAGATTCGTGCATAAATAAGAAATAGATCCAAACTGAATAGAACAGAACTCTCAGAGCAATTTTAAATGTAATCCAAACTGTCATGAACTCCAGACTGGCGACCTGTCCGGGGTGTACCCCGCCTCTCGCCCGGAACGTAGCTGGAGATGGGTACCAGCAACCCTCCCGACCCCATTAGGGACAAGGGTGAACAGAAAATGGATGGATGGATGGATGTCATGAACTCAGATTTGAAGTTTTGAGATTTGCAATCTGTAAGACGTCAAGCACACTTGGGAGCCCCCTGCTGGTCTGGAGGCGTAGATGCCTCCATACGTTGTCCTTCACAATGTATGGTAATATTGAAAGGTAGATTTTTTTTTTGTTTTGCAACATCAAAACAGATTTGTAAAGAGAGAACGCATATACAAACTAAAAGGAACTGAAATTATTTAAATTATTTAGAATGGTGACAATGGAGAGATGCATTTCAATTAGCAGTGTCTGTTTATGGAACCAGGGGTCTCAAACTCCAGTCCTCGAGGGCCGCAGTCCTGCAACTTTTAGATGTGCCTCTGCTGCACCACACCTGAACAGAATAATTAGGTCATTAGCAAGGCTGGGAGAACTGATCTACACAAGCAGAAGGCAATTAAGCCATTTCATTCCAGTGTTTTGTACCTGTGGCACATCTAAAAACTGCAGGACTGCGGCCCTCGAGGCCTGGAGTTTGAGACTCCTGAAAATGATCTAAATCTCTTCCTGCTTTTAAAAGACACAGCACTGAGTCAGCAGATGTTTTGTTGTGTAATTTTGGTGTGTATGAAGTTAAGTTTGCAACAGTTTTCTGAGCTGAACAGCTAATTTTCGTTTTATGTGAATAGGGGCCAGATATTATGTTCATAGATAGATAGATAGATAGATAGATAGCATTTATTGTTATTGAACAGAATTCAACGAAATTTCCATTGCAGCTCCCGTGCAAAAGGTCAAATATATACAGTATAAATAAGCAAACACACAATAATAATAATAACAATATATACAACTAAATTAACTAAAGGAACTAAAGGCACTCAACCACACCAAAGAAGTAGCAGCAGGTCCAATTATGGCAAAGTACAGATAATGTGACAGTGCAAAGTGCAGAACAATATGGCTGTGTGGGGGTGGGGGATATGTATGTGTGACTGCGAGGTTATGATATGTGTGGGAGGGGGGGGCGGCAGGGAGTAATGGCTCTGACGGCTGTGGGGAAGAAACTGTTTTTCAGTCTATTTGTTGTAGTCCGTATATTCCTGTACCGCTTGCCTGATGGCAGCGGCACAAACAGTCTGTGGCCCGGGTGGCTGGAATCCATGGCTATGGATCCAGCTCTCTTCTTGACCCGGTCTGTGTAAATGGAGTCCAGGTCTGGGAGGGGGCATCCCACAATGCCTTGTGCTGTTCTCACCACCCGTGTCAGTTGTTTCCTCTCCAATGCTGTGCAGCTACCATACCACACAGTCATGTTGAGGCAGAGGATGCTCTCGATCATCGCCCTGTAAAAGTTCACGAGCAGCCGTGAGGAAAGTCCAGCCCGTCTCAGTTTCCTGAGGAAGAAGAGCCTTTGTTGTGCTTTCTTCACCAGGTGGGAGGTGTTTGTGTTCCAGGAGAGGTCAGACGTGATGTGGAGGCCCATGAACTTGATGTTGTCCACACGTTCCACCACTTCTCCATCTATGAGAAGGGGAGTGTGAGCCGACCTCCTGGACCTTCTGTAATCCACAATGACCTCCTTGGTCTTCCCTGTGTTCAGCACCAAGTTGTTGGCTGAACACCACTGAGTGAGCTGCAGAATCTCCTCTCTGTAGTGGGTCTCGTTGTTGTCTGAAATGAGACCCACTACTGTTGTGTCGTCCGCGTACTTCACGACTGTGTTGGTGGGGTGGATGGCCACGCAGTCGTGTGTAAACAGGGTGAAGAGAGCTGGGCTGAGCACACAGCCCTGCAGCGTGCCTGTGTTGAGGACCAGTGGGGACGATGTTGAGCCACTTATTCTCACCACCTGAGGCCTGTTGGTGAGGAAGTCTCTGATCCAGTGGCACAGTGAAGCGGGCAGCCCCACCTCGAGTAGCTTCAGCACCAGCTTGTCTGGGATGACGGTATTAAATGCTGAGCTGAAGTCTACAAATAGCATCCTGACGTAGGTGTTGGGATGCTGCAGATGGGTCAGGGCTGCGTGCAGAGTGATGGAGACAGCATCCTCTGTTGACCGGTTCGCTCTGTAGGCGAACTGAAGGCTGTCCAGGTTTGCGGGGATAAAGTCTCTGATGTACCTCAGAAGAATCCTCTCAAAGCACTTCATGATCACCGGGGTCAGAGCGACGGGCCGGTAATCGTTCAGGCTGGTGATGGACCTCTTCTTCGGTACAGGGATGATGGTGGAAGACTTGAGACACTCAGGAACCGTGGCGAGCTGCAGGGACAGATTGAAAATGTCCAGAAACACTCCTGCCAGCTGGTCGGCGCAGGTTTTCAGCGTCTGGCCTGACACCTTGTCCGGTCCTGGAGCTTTGTGGGTGTTGATCCTCCTCAGGGTGGACGTCACCTGATGCTTCTGTATACTTCATGCTCCTCCTTTTCTTACGTGATTTCTTTTAGTCGCTATCTGAACTATTCATATTTATCATTGAGTGAATGAAACAAAAAATAAAAGAAAAGAAAATAAATAAATCAAATGAAAATGGGGACAACCTGACCACTTGCCAACTCTCCTGTAAGAGTTTGGGAAACGGCACCGTTTACCTGGCTGATTATGTCTCTGCAAAACTCCAGAACATATTAAGATCATTTATGTGAACAGATATAATATTTATATTATATTATATCTAACTTATATATATCTATATGAGTTAGAGTGGCTACGTTATACAGCTGTGGCAATAATCCTTTTTCTTTTTTAAGCCAAAAATTCACATACAATTTTGCATCAAGACACATCTTCTTGAAAAATGACATCATGGTTCTCTGTAGGAGTTTTGTGCAGATTTAAGAGAGTTTTAATCCATTTTGCTTGGAAATTCAGATGAAGTGCCTTTAATAGTGAAGGTAGACATTGAAACCGTTGGGAGGAATCCTCTCGGGTGTCTGCAAAGCCTCGTTTGCCCTCTACTCTTGTCTTTCATTTGTTAAAACATTTGAATAATGGCTGTTGAGCGAGCAGTTTGCTCAAAGAAAGGATGGGCAGCTGCTTTTGCTATTTTCGATTAATCACACGGCCAATGAGAGCAGACGGGGCCTTTCAGGCAGAGATGGCAGCTCAGGCGAAGTGTCTCCACTATAAACGCTGCTGCAGTCCTGGAAAGAGGCAAGCGGTGTGTGTGTGTGTGTGTGTGTAACTCGGTAACTGGTCACCGAGAGACACGGTTCAAAGCATAAAACGATGTTCAAATATGTGCATAAATTACACAAATTCACAATCTCTTGCTCAAGTGTTCACACCGCTCGTAACAACCACAATTTGTAGTTTGCTGCCTTTGAATTTTATGTGATAGCTAGACAAAAGAGTGCATTTATTGTAAAGAATAAGAAAATTAGTCGGATTTTCAAAAATCTGGACAAAAGAAAATCTGAAAATTGAGTTTTCGATTTTTACTACTACTGTAGATACTAAAAGGTTGTTTTTTTCCCTCAGATTCTCAATTTAATTTAGTTCTAGACTTTGACTGAACCGTTCAAACACGTAAGTGTGCTTTGACATAAACTACTCAGTCCAGCTAAATAGGTTTTGCTTAAAACATAACCATCACTTAAAATTTGTCGATAAACATCTACTTCGGGAAATGTGTCATTTCTAAAGAACCCCGTGTTGTTTCTGTCCTCAGGTTTCAAAATAAAGAAAAACAAAAGAACTAACAGGAATTAAGACGGATTCGTTTCCTTCTGTGGGATGTCGAAATTTACGGAAGATAAAAAAAAACAACATGATCTGAAACAATATTTTGAATGTCATTCTGTCGTGTAAAATCAATTTATCACATGAATAGAACCCTTTTATTGGTCTAAAAGTTATTAGTTCCTCACCAATTGAAATTGTTTTTCAATTTATATTGAAAATGATACTTGAATTTAAAAAAAAATCATTTTTAGGCCACAGTTACTAAGAACCATTGTGGAAGGTCCAATGAGCCACAGGTGCAAACAAGAAAGTGAATCTGCTAAATAAATAAATAAAAATAAATAAACACTTTATGGTTGCAATGTGCAAAAGTTCAAAGGGTGCAGATACTTTTTCCAAGACACTTTTTTTTTTTATATTGCAGCCACTTCTGTTCCATATGGGAACCACATACAGCTGCATTATTAATAGATGCTCTAAGCATATACTTTACAAATTAAATTAAAGCTTTCTGGACAAAAATGTACACACACACACACACACACACACACACACACACACCTGTGTCCTCTAAATTACTGTATCGAATGTACTCTACAAACTGTGTCCTGCATTTAAATTCATAGTGACGCTTTTTCCGCAAGTCATTAACGACACGCAGCATATTAAGGTCAGCTCGTTGCTTTTACGTGGAATTGCTTTCCGCCGCACAAATCAGAGAACAAACGGTCAACTCGATATTCACTAACGACAAAGCAATTCCTGGTAGAAAATGTGCAACTAAGAGAAAGCACCGTGTGGAGCGACACTTTACAACCGGACCACTTCTGGAGGAATTTAGTGAGGAACGCTCGTCTATAGAAAGAGCGAGCCAATACAGAAGAGGTAGGAGTGTTGTTATTAGTGAGCTGCTCTGCCAAGCAGGAAAACCATCAGCAATCACCTTGGAAAGAGCAACTCCAACTATGTTTGATTCAAGGAAGGATTTTAAAGGATACTATTCAGGGCTGCAGGTAAAAATTGTCTTAGTAATCGATTAATCGATTAATTGGGTAAAAAGATTCAGCAGATTTCACATTTAAACACTTGAGATTATTTTATGCAATATTAGAAGTACATTAAAAGGTGCAAATAAACAATATTCTTTTATTCTTTTGAATAAGAAAATAAACATTTGACTACCGAAAATGTAATAACGCGACACTCCTGTAGCGAACGCCGGATGATTAGCAGCACAGGATTCATCTGCAGCTGAAAAATACTTCCAACATCAACATGTGAAAACCTCAGCCTGTTCTGATGATTAGTTTTGGATTAAATTTTTAGTAATTGGATGCAAAAAGTGCTTAATGGGGAGATATTTTTAAAACAGAATTTTAATCAGGTGAAGCTAAAGCTATGTCACTTGAGAATTTTCTTTCGCCAGAACATATTTACAGAGATTTTTTTTTTTTTATCTCAAATGTTTATGTTTTTGTTCAGCTTTGTTTTAATTAGTGCCCTGAATATGGCCTTTTTCAGAGCCTGTATGCTCCAGTCAACGATTAATCAGTGACTAAATTAGCTGGCGATTACTTCCTTCAATAATCGATTAATCGTTTCAGTTCTGCTATTATTCAACCGTTTCAAAGAGAGAATTAGCATTCAAAAGTGGGGAACGTTCAGGAAAGCATCTCGACTACTTACACTGAAAAGACACATTAGATGAAAACTCATTAAAACTCATTATTACATATAATTAAACTAAGATATGAACACAATAGGACGAAACATGAATGCTGACTCTGGAATAAAAAAGAAAATCTGTTAATAAGAACTTTCCTATGTCACTGCTTTGCAACAATACACCAAACAGAGTCAAACTATGGACACAAGCATTTAAAACTATGAATTTATTTTCTTCAACTCATCATGACAAGGAATGTTTAATTATACTTCTTTTTTTTTCACAATTTACAATAAGCCAACTTCAAACAACAATCACAACAAAACCTAAAATGTAATTATTAAATGGTTTAGTAAAGTACAACTGATTTAAAAAAAAAAAAAAAAAAAAAGGCTGAAAATGAACCTGTGTGTCTTCTACACATTCCCCGGGTCATTGTCTCCCCCCCACCAGTCGACATGAGGGTTGGTTTCAAGATCCTCTAAAACAAGCAAAGAAAGTGATCAGAGTGAAAACTAAACAAAACCTCTTGAGATAATATAAGAAACAGTTATGACCAGTTTTCTGACCAACTTGTTTACAACAGATTTTATACACACCAACAGTGTTACTGTAAGCCAGGGGTGCACTGAAGAACCGGACTCAGACTTCCTTAATTTTGGGTGACCGGCCGGTTGGGTCGGCCTGATATTTACGTGCGAGATTGACTTTTTCGCTTTATATTTAGCAACTTTCTAAATGAAAAAAAAAATTTTTTTTATTAAAAAAAATAAATAAATTGACATCTGCTTAAAATCGGCTTTTTAAAAGATCGACAATTGGCCAGAAAAACAACAACCTGGAATCGGTGCGCCTCTATTGACCACACGTCACAGGAATCGGATGAGTGGAAGTTTTAAGTCCCGTTTTGATGTTCACCACTCTAAAAAAAAAAAAATTTATTTGCCTTCCCACGTAGATTTTCTAATTCACTTTGGCATTTGATATTAATGAATTGCTCTTTGGATTTTTGACACCATCTTAAAAGAGGCTAGTTTTTAAGATTCCTGCTTTGCGTCAGATTTTTCAGGATATACTGCCGAACAACAAGGAAAACATTTAAGACGAACAGAATTTCATATTTGACGGTTCCAACATTCAGAGCACCGTCCTTCTGATGAGAGGTCGCAGTCAGCAGCAGAGCTTCCTCTTCGTGAAGAAGGCACGCACCGTCGGTACACCGTGTCTGATTGCAGCTGGCTAACATGCGCCACGCACGGATGCTGAACGCATCACAAAGGCTGCATACAGAGCGAGAAAAAAAAACAAACTAAAAATGTCTTTATGGAAATTGCTGACTGTTTTATTTAGTTTTTAGAGCTTTCAGACATCTGTAATGTTCTGCCTCCATGTTATGGAGAGCTGAATGTAACCTGGGCGTCGTCCTGTGATTTCTAGAGATGTATGCATGCAACTGCCAGGATTTCACACGGCACTGAAATCAAATAGTTTTGCACACAGGTTGCCCTGAAACACAAACATTTGTAGGTTAAATCATCTAAGAATCCTCGAGGCATACTCACTTTGAAAGTAGGTGTGGGCGTTTATCGTATCGCTTATAGTTTATCGTGATACATTTCCTATAAGAATTACAATAAATTCTAATTTATGAAGTTCAAAACCATCCGTATTGTTATTTTTTCGTTACTCTTTTCAACCAACGAATGCCAATACATTTGATAGTGTGACTAAACGCAGTTACTTGCATTATGTGGTAATCTTTGGGTATTGTAGCAGGAGCAGTCCAGTCAGTCAAGATATTTTAAAGAGCCTGGTAAAAATCTAAAAAGGACAAAAAACTTTCGCAGAGCTTCTACAGGGAATGTTTTCCGGTTTCACATCACTGCTCCCCAACAACAACAAACCTTCAAACGTTGGCTGTGCGCCTTGAAATCGATTGCACCGGTCAGCCTCATCCACCCAGTGAGAAAGGAAAGCACAGGCTGTAACTCTGCTCAGAGTTAGCAGGTTGGACCTCTGACATTTAGAGACAGAAGATCCTTTCTCCACCAAGTGTTTATGAAAGTGAAGTTACCAAACCGTTTCCCCAGTTCGTTCCATGGGTGAACCGATGTGAACCGGGCGAACTGCTTCCAAATGGGGGCTGAATGCAATTACTGTGTGCTGGGAGTATCGCAGCGAAACAGTCTACGTGAAAACAAGTGCGTTTTTTTTATTCTGAGAGTAGTTTTGTATTTTTTTTATGTACTTGGTCGGATGTAAAACACAGTCTTCCTTGTAGCGCAGCGATTTTACATCTGTTGATTCGACTCCACGGCGAAAGCAACAGACGTTCTGAAGACGCTGGCTGAAGCTGGTGACCGAGCGACGCGGTCCGCAGCCAAACGAGTCCCGCACCGACACGGGGCTGAAAAGCCGCGCAGAGAGGAAGAGGCCAAAACTCCCAAAGGCAACGTTAAAACCCAGATTACAGCTCCCAAAATGCACTCTGAAACAAATCGATCCGGTTTTCAATGTCCCAATGACTGGTGCGCTTTACAAAGCAGATAGTAAAGTCTGCGGGAAGAACATTCATGTGGAAATGCTGAAGCAAAGTCATCAGAGAAGACAAAAGTTAAGGCGCAATTGAGTTATTATCCTAAGCCTACTGCCAAATTAGTTACAAAAGGCTTAAGGACAACACAGTCAATATGTTGGCATGGCGACCAGTTCTGTCAGGAGGAATGGTGCCAGAATTCCAGTAAAACTATTGTGGGAATTATGTGGAAACGGCCACAAAAGGTTTGACCCGAGTCATACAGGTTAATAAAAGGCAAGTTTATTAAAAGCCAAGTAAAGTTATCTCTTAACCTTTTGACATTTTGGGGGAATTTTTTGTAAATAATTCTGGTATTCTGCACTAATTTAAATCCGGAAAGGTTTACTCTGACACTTTCAGTACGAATCTGATTTAAACTGTATTGCTAGAACAGAGACTGCAGTTTTTGTTTTACTGTACTGAACAAAATTGAGAGGGTAAAATTTTGACTTCTGGATATTCCCTTTGTATAAATAATAATAAAAAGAATTGCGTGACGCTCATCCGGACTCAGAGCTGCATTTGGTCATCAGACACGGAGATGTAAAAGTGACACTTTGTCTTTCTGTTGGCTAAACCAACACCTTGTTCTCCTACAGCATCCGTTTGGTTTTACAGTTACCGGTCATGTTAAAGTTTCCTGCCAACAATCTGATTTCAGTTCGGTCACTCAAGCACTGATCATCATCAAAACAAAAAAGAAAAAAAGAAAGCAGCACTTTCTGAACATTTAAAACGGTAAAAGGAAGGACAGTCACAATGCTCAATGGTCAGATATTGTAGCAGATGAAGGCACTGAAAACACGTTTGAGGAAAAAAAAAAAAAATCGTCTTTAGACTCTGCTATGTTGGATCCATTACCAAATTTCTCCAGCATCAGAGATCCTTTACGGATTACGACGAAGTGACATTTCGGATTCATGAGGCAAAAAGCTGGTGAGGTCTCCTTTGGTGCCGGACACTATCTGTCCTGGTTCTCCGCCCTGAGGCCAGAGTCCGAGGCGTCCTCTGAGGGGGTGTCCAGGACGGGGTTGACGAACCCTTCGAATTCGGCGCCGCCACCGTCCTCGGGGTGAGTACTCATAAAATCGTTCTCCCACTCCAGAGCGTTCGAGTCCTCGGAGGCCGAGGTGGGCCCACTGGTCACCTGTTTGCTGCCGGGCCGCAGGGCCGCCCGCAAGATGTCCTCCTCGGTCCGAGACCGCTCCCAGGCCGGCAGGGCTCGGTTGATTCCTGTGGAGGAAAGACGACGTCTTTAACTCCAACATCTACAAGTCCTTATTATTATTACTTTGAAGGGTTTCTGCAGGTTTCACCAACTCAAATTTAAGAGTTTTTAAGACCTTAATTATTAGAATTTAAGACTTATATCTCCACAGAAATGTATTGTCGCCATTCAGCCGAATGGCGACAAATATGCCGTTATCTAGGACAGACGCAAAAAAAAAGCTCTCTAGCTAGCTAGCAAGGACATATCAGCAGCTAGTTAGCGGTAGCCTCTACCGTCTCCAGTCTGCTTTTTTTTTTTACCCCTCCAGGGGGTCTTTTGTGGGCTCTAGTGTCCCTTATATGACAGTAGGCTGACAGGAAACTGGGAAGGAGAGGGGGGAAGACATGCGGCAAATATCGTCGGGTCCGGGAGTCGAACCCGCGATGGCCGCGTCAAGGACCGAAGGCCTCCAAATACGGGTCGCGCTAACCGCTACGCCACCACAGCACGCCCGCGACTCAAACTTTTGCCCGACAGAAAACTCCCACGAGAAAATAAATGAATAATACACAATATGCAAGACTAAATAATCATGTCAAGACAATATTTAAGAACTTTGATTAACATCAAAGTTAATCAAAGTAGGTCCTAAAATACATGTCCTTTTTTGTCAAAAGATGTTTAGGCAAAAAGAAAAAAAAAGATTATTATTTTAAGAAGGTGATACTAAAGGCCAGTTTACTTTTTTAAAATGTCATTTCAGACTTTTTAAGGCCTTAACTTAAGATTCATAAAATTAAGATGTTTTAAGGATGCACGGACACCCTGCTTTAGAAATTACTTAGTGGCTTGAGGTTTTCACATCGCGTTGTGTCGCAAAATCACAAATTAGGGCTACGTCGGTTGCAATTCTCTGGCCTGACCTGTCGATTTTGATTTTGGCCGACACAAATAGCTTTGTCTGAGAAGTTGCTAAGTAAAGCAACAAAGTTTACTAAGTTGGCAACAACAGGGTGATGGTTGTTAATTGAGAATGTGTAGACTTGACCTGATGGGCGGGTCCGTCTGTCAGCCTCCTCTATCGGCAGAGCAAAAGGCGACAGTGGCTGATTTGCAGACGTTTGCGGAGAGAGATTAGATCAGTTTGCAGAGAGATTATACGCACCACCTCAGGGGTTTTCAATGCACAATCAGCTGTTGGATACAGAAAATGCTGAACAAAAAATGTACATTCTGCCGTATTTTGGCACCACCCCAGGTCAGCACCGCCATACGCCAATTTTTGAGCAGCCGTCTTTGACAAATTTTTGGTGCGCTCCTACCACAAATGTTAATGTAGGCAATTAGATGTTTATCAGATACCTAAAATCAGACACATTTATCTTGGTAATTAGCAAACTTTCACAGCAAATAGAGACCCCATTTTAAGGTACCAGTGATAAAACAGCAGATTAAGTGAAACAAAACACTAAAAGTTGACCGGTTACCTTCCTCATCCTCCCACTCTAAATCGAGCGATGTCCCGTCGTCGTTGGTGGAGCGGGTCTTAGTGGTGAAATCCCAGCTGTACTCCGTGTTGGGCGTCACTGTGTTCGCTTCAGAGGGATGTCCTGCAAACACACAGGCGGTAGCTACGCTGCGCAACGGCACATTTCTCTTCTAAAAAAAAAAATCAAAGCTCTAAACTGGCTCCAAGTTTTAGCACAGCATAGGTTTGAATCGAGCAAAACCCTGTCACTCACTGTTGCTCCTGAAAGCATCCGACTGGGCTTTCACGTTCTGGAGGTAGACGTCAAAATCCTCCCCAGAGGTTTGTCTGTAAAAAAAAAAGCCGGGCGGACAATCACTATAACAGGAGTTTCAAGAGGGCACAGAAGCGAAAAAAAACTAAACAAAAAAACACATACACATGCTCCTAAATAAAAATCTGCTAAGGCTTTTCCCTAAACCTCGTACTTGCAGAGCTGAAACTAAATATGGACAGCTGAGTTTGTCAGTTTTTAAGTCCAAACAGTTCTAGTTACAATCTGCTTATTAGTCGAGTTTCAGCAATTTATTGCTTTTTTCTTGTCTCACTCACTCTCTTTTTAGCATTTTGAAGGTCTACTTAGAACTCTCTTAAGACCCAACAGTGCAAAATGTTAATTTTTGCCAATTTCCAACCGGCATTAAAATATGATCAGGAGCGTACTTGGAAAAAGTTGTGAAATTAATCACAAAAACAAAACAGTTTTTTAAGAGACGAGTCTGGACAGCAAGTGATACGGATAATTGCCTCTTCTATGTCAGTTTCACCCTGGGAACCTTTTCAGAACCTTACGATGTCATTTGTGCCGCCAACAGAACTTCGGGCAACTCACTTTCTCTGCTGCGTTTCGCCACCCGAGCCGCCTGCTTTCCCCCGCGTCCTCTGAGCGTACAGCTGAAGATACAAAACAAGACAAATGTCTCGCCGTTAGCAAAACAGAGAGGCGGGGTTTACATGAAAACGTTTCAGAATGTCGGTCTCATGTAGACGGATGCGTCCCCGACACCAGAGAAGCCACGGGATGGAGAATAAAAAGCAAACAAGCTTACACGTTCTTTAAGTAAGCTGAAAACCTTTAGACCGTAAAAGTAAGGAAGACAAATAACAAGGATAGGACATTTTCTGCTTCTGCACCACTAAGCTCGACTTCATGAAGGTTTGCGCAAATCTGGCAAGCGCAGTTCCTAAAATAAGTCCAAGGTTTCCTGCTTACACTAATCAATAAAGCCCATTTCCGCAGCGTTAAAGACGGTTTCAGGAAGTGGTCTGTACATATTTTTTGAAGTAATTATTCATATTTCATTTTGGGGAACCCTCAGGGTCCTGGAGACTCTATTCTCAGGTTTTATTTGCTCCCCGTTGGGGGACATTCAGTCAACTTTTAGGGACATCCATAATCACTGCTATGCAGATGATATTCAGCTGTACACCTCGATTCGCCAATATCCGTTAAGCTGCACAGACTCTGTTAAACAGTAGATAGCTGATAGGTCTCTTCAACTAAATAAAAGACAGAACTGAAATGATTATCTTTGTACCAGAAAAATGGATCTCTGAGATAAAGGAGACACTCGGACCTTTTGGTTCTCTGGCAAAATCTCTCCAATAGGAACCTTGGCATAACCTTTGCTTCTGGTTTTACTTTGGATCCTCAAATGACGTCTTTGGTTCGTTCTTGCTTTAAATCGTCTACCAACTCGTACTTTTGCTACATCACAACTAAATTATTGCAAAGTACTTTAAACATCAAACGGCTCCAAGTTGTTCAAAATGGTGTTGTGACAAAATCCTACAAGTTTTCACCCGTGACTCTAGCGTTGGTGTGACTACAGTGGCTTCCGATTTATTTTAGAGTGCAGTTTAATATTCCTCAACTGACTCGAAGAGCTTCTCATGGAGAGTCACAAAGGTAGAGGGGTTTTTGCCTGGCAGGCCCCTGAGGTCCTGTGATCAGGAACCTGCTGATGGTTTTCCATATAAGACAAAGGCAAACAAAAACACAGCATTGTGTTCAGTGGCACCGAGACTCTGGAACCCTCTTCCCTTTGGTTTGAGATCAGTGGACCCTCTGGACTATTACAAATAAATTTTTAAATCAGCATTTTCTTAATTTCTCTTATGCTTCAAAGTATTGCCGAGCACTTTGTGATTTGACACCTTGAAATGTATATGAAGTTTTACTTACTTAAGGTACAGCAAGTTTATTTGTGTGGCACATTTTCAGCAACAGGAGCAGCTGAAGCTGTTGGGAGATTTTAGGCAAACTGTGCCGTGAGTTTCTCTAGATCTCGTTGCAACATCAGTCATTTAATCTTTGCAGCATGTTTCGGCTGATAAAAGTTTGACTTTGTAACTGTCTTTATGTGACTCTGAAGGTTCAGGTTTGAGTCCATCCCCACACCACACCTGATTTAGAGTCTGTTCAGTGATTTCTAGCCGTGCGTCGACTTCTTGGCCGCTCCTCTTTAGGTCCCCAAAAAAATCAATTACTCCAGTTTGGTTTCTGTTCAGCTGAAGAGAGTTACCCACGCTTTGATTTGTCCCTTGAATGGGTTCGTGTTCACCTGGTGACGCCGTAATGTAGAGCTACATATCGTCTGCGTAGTAAAACTAATCTTATTCATTGTTATAACCTGTAGATATTAAAAGGGAGAGGCACCAGGAACTGAACCCTGGGGAACCCCACATGTGACTGATGAAAAGTTACCTACTGACATAAAGAAGTCCCTGTTGTTTAGGTAAGACTCGAACCAGAGACCCAGCTCTCTAGTCACTTGTGTAATGTATCATGGTCAACAGATACATTATGACCAACAGTGTCGAATGATGAACTCAGTACAAATAAAACAATCTGAACTCTAAAAGACAACGCTCTGCTTGTCGAAGGATATCTGGATCATTACTTACAACAAATTGACTCTATAATAATACTGTAAACCCCAGTAGATCACATTTGTAGCCCTGAATTCAATATTTTTGTCCAACAACTGCAAGGTCTTGAAGATGCACTGCAAAAACACAAAATTTTGCCAAGTATTTATTTTCTAGTTTCCAGTTCAAATATCTTAGTACACTTGAAATAATAAAAAACAATTATAAGTAACTTTTCAGAATGATAAAGATGTTTGTTTTAAGTCAATAATTTATTAATACTGATTTTAAAAAAAAAGAAGTACTAGCTTCACTGGCATATTATTTCAGTAATAACATATTTTCCCAGGTGTTGCAGGTGAAATAATCTGCCACTGGATCTACCACGTTTTCATCAATATTAAGAAATTATTGACTCATATGTTGATAATAAGTTACTTTAAATTAGTGATGTCTTATTTAAAGTGTACTAAGATATTTGAACTGGAACCTAGACAAAAAAAAAAAAAAAACACTTGGTAAGATTTTGTGTTTTTCCAGTGTATGAAAGCAGCCCCAGCCCCATGATGCTCCTCCCTCCGCCATGCTTCTCCATTCGGTCTGATTTTACTGTGAGTTTTCACTTTATTTAGCCTTAAATGACAAAAATAGCTGTAAATGTTTTCAAAAATGATGCATATTTAGGACATCATTTCTTTTAAAAAGGTCTGCGAATGTAACTCTAAAAATGGTGAATCAGACCTTCCCATTTAGACAGAACTTGTCACCAAGTGTTACTTTAACAGCAGGCAAGAATCATTTGCCTATGTATAACCAACTATTTGAATAGAACTGCACTGTAACCACGCAGATGAAATATTCATTGCTCCAACATAATAAACAGGCTGATGAGGACAAAAGAAAAAAAAACACGCACACAGCTAAAACGAGAAAGAAAAAACAACACACAAACGAGAAGGAAAAGGAGGAGTTTAAAAACCAGGACGGCCCACCTAGAGGGACACCGGGTCAGAGGAGACGCAGTAAGGTAAACTAGCAGAAGGGAGCGCTCAGTGCCGCCTCACCTCCTTCATTTTTCGTTCACGAGCCACCCTGGCGGCCTCGCGCTGGGCGGCATTTCTAGCCTCCTCTTCTAGCCTTAACTTCTCCTCCTGTGCCTCTAACTGAGCAGGAATAAACAAAATTAAACAAACACAAAACAGAAAGTTAACAAAACAGAAAACAAAGCAATGCTGCAAATAAAAAATAATGATATACATAAAAAAAAAAAAGAGCCAAAAACAAAGACTAAAAGCACATACACACACACAAAAAATAAAGGGAGCTGGAACTCTCAAGAAATAAAACACAAACATCACGTCTCACCTCAACTCGCAGCTTTTGGTCGATGAGGAGTTGTGTGTCGGAGATAGCAGCGTAGCGGTGCTCTCTGAGGTGACTGAGCTCATCTTCACTGATGGGCCTGAAAGCAAAGCGGTACGGAAACAAAACGACGTCGCTGTTTGAATATTGGTGAGTTTTATTTATTTATTTTTTTTCAGATTCGGACCCGATTGCTTACCTCGGACAGGGCTTTGGGCTCTCAGCCTGCAACGCAGACAAACAGTGTCAGTGTTTTTAGTCACTTTGAAAACTCTGGGGTAAAAAAATGGATCCCTGTTATTTTTTTTTTATTCATCATGAAATGAGAATAACCATCAGGATAATGACGACCGATGACAATGTGAAAGTAAAAGTCCCCTCAGACTGCCTGCATGGAAAATGCTAAGTTGTGTATATTTATCAATATATTATTATTTGTATGTTTATTCTAGATTTGTTCTCTCCTTCTTTCTTCCCTCTACCATATTATTCTACCAGTAATATCTCTGTGTGTGTTTTAGTTTTCAGGTATTTTTTTCAGTGAACTCCAAGCAATGACATCTCATTGCCAATTTTTAAATAATTTATTCAACTTAGGCACTATGTTGTAATGACATTACTTCCTAATTAGCAAAATTGTGAATAAAAAAACAACAAATTAACATATTTTATTGTAATTTTATGTCAGACATAATATATATATATTATAAAGTAAAATGTTTTTTTTAGAAATAAAATATAAAAACTGTGGCATGCATTTGTTTTAAGCCACCCTAATAAATTCCAACCAACTGGGTTCAGAAGTCGGACATCTGACCTTCACAGAAGAAAACCCACAACTGAAAGAAAGTCATGAGAGTCTCCACAAGAACTTTACATAAAAATCACAAAAATTACGGACAACCCTGCGCGTCCTTCTTTCCCCGAGACTGTCATAAAAACCCAGAGTGTATTCAGTCGGAGGCCTCTTCCAATTCGCTACAGGAGATCGCAGCCATCACCATCTACAGTAACTCTCGGAAGAGTCTTGAATAATTTGAGTCACAACAGCATATCATTTCGTTTTGGGATCGATAAAGTATTTTTGATTTTGAACTGAATTGACTTTGTGTTTGTTTATCATAAATTCCACAATTAAACGTTTGTGGTTGGGAGGTGAAAAATGTGAAGGGACGTTGAATACTTTTGTGAGACTGAGAATTTTAAACAAAAAAAAAACAGAAATCTGACTTACCTCGTCACTTTCTACCAGATTTTCAAACTGGAAAAACGGAAGAAAGAAAAATAAAGACAATAAAAGTAAACTTGGGTTGAATATTCACAAAATTAATCAAGTCCATAAGTCATACCTCTATTGTGTAATGCTCTCCGGTAGTAGAACTTCGGAAGTACTTTGACCTGAAACATATTTAGAGGAAACAGAGAATATATCATGCTTTGATAAAGCTATGGCAAACAGATTTGCAACACAAGTCAGTTATTTTGCTCTTTTGAAACTTTCATTAAATGACTGTCTAATCATACCTACAGGTAGAGGCTTGCAAAAGAAACAATAATATGACATAAAACTACAATTATATAAGCTCTACAATGAAGCAGAAGGGCAAATGAGTAGGAGGGAAGCTGTGTAGAAGGCGACATGGGGCTAAAACATCAATTATTTACCCTCAGTTTGGTGACAGAGCAGCCTGAACGCAACACAAGGGACAGCCAAGCGATAGTTAGGGCGTTGAAGACGAGATGAAAGCGCAAAAAAACATGTAAAAGTTCAGAATTGCTTTGGGAAAGGGAACGTGTTCGAATACATTCTAGACTAGCGTGAATGTATTTGTGACTAAGCTGTCAGCAATACGGTGGGGTGGGGTCTGCATTCCCCCTGAGACCGACCGACCGGCTGGCTGCAGGTTAAACCCCAAACAAACAGCAGCGCACAAACTATGTTTAACCGAGTCCTACTTCCGGTAGTGACGCAGAACAGAGCAGCACTGAAGCCGTCCTCCACATTCTGCAGTGTCACTTACCGCTTAAAAACCTTGGCTGCGTTATCAGGAACCGGATACACTGGGTCAGGGGATGCTGCCAGGCTAGTTAGCTCGGCTAGCAGACTACTAGCCTGACTTTACCTACCCGCCTCCTCTCTGGATCCTGTTGGCTTCCCTCCTGAAGAGCCCCACGCAGTAAGTCCAGCAGTTACCCATCTCATTGTCAGGAATGGCCGGAGTCTGGGGGTCCGGCTAGCGCTCTCCTGGAAGCTGCTGGTGCATCACAGCAGGCGGCGACATCATCATCATCATGTCCAGTCCTCTGATCCAACCACTTCCTTATCCTCCTTCCTCTCTGGCTGCTAACTCACCATGCAGGGAGGAAACACCACCACCTGCTGTTTCACCTAGTAAAAAAAAACAACCAAAAACCCAACAAGTTAAGGGACCCAGATTCTTTACATTTTCTACCCAGTTACCAGGGGTGGAACTACACACTTTCTGAGGTGTATGTGAACACATCATCTCCCCCACCGCCCCGCTCCTGGCCCAGGTTTAATATGTCCATACAGCTCTCCTTTCTTCATGCACTTATAAAATACAGTAATTCTGTTATGGAGCAGAATTTCAACTGGGCCAATCAGAAAACAGGTGGAGAAGTTGTAGTTTCAGCAGTGTGTGTTGCCCACGTTCCCATGGTTCAGCTCTGCACTTCTCCCTTTGAAATGGGGAGGATGGTTGTTGACAGCACTGGCAGTTTGCGGTAAGCTTCATAGCCTCCACAAGGTTTGCCTAGATGTTGGGTAGAGTTTAAAGCTTCAGAGTCCACACCTCCAGAGAAACGATATTGAGAAACGTTATTGGGAGTTATCATTTCTCAATAGCCAAGAGTTTACCTAGCAATTGGTGTTACTAATAAAAAAAGAACCAACACAAAAGTAGCAACCCCAGTCATCACTGATTGTGTGAACTCTGCACATACTTCATGCAACCTGGATCCTGCACCTCTCTTCTCTTGCTCAAGTCTCTGGGACTTTGACTTTTAAATGAAATGCAAACTTTAATTTAAAGGAAGATTTGGGACCACGGAGTAACGGCCTAAACCGCAGGTAAGAAATATCCCTGATGTTGGAGGTAGGGATATGAACTTGCAGCAATGCTGCACAGCATAAAACACTGCATTTCTGGTATTCTGGGCCCTTTTTTATCTCTTGGAACTCATTCAATTTGTTTACTAAAAATCAAATTTTACTGCTGATGTATAACAAAAGGTATAGTTTAAATTTCCTCCTCTCTGCTCCTGCTCTACATTCATGATGCCTCCTTTTCAACTCTGACTGAAGACACTCTGTCTTCCCAAGACAGGTCCCTTCTTATAGACGGCTTCACTGTTGCATCTCCAGTCTGTTGTCCAAATCCTTGGGGGGAAAAAAATCATTGTTGCTATAGTAACGCATCACAATAACTTTTCAAATGTAAAAACATATGAACAAAAATCTTTCCAGCTCCTCACCATCCAAAAGCAGAAGGAATGAGTTTCCAAAAAGCTGTGAGTCTGATGGATGTGGATCAGCTGGGTGAGAGAACCGAGCCTAAACACTGAGAAACATCAGAGAGAACACAGAACAGAACCAAACCCAAAAGAATCCAGGAAATGGCTGCCCTGTTTGACTGTTGCCCAGCAACAGGTTTAAGGTGATTAAACCTGTGGCTTATAAACGCCAGGTAGCAAAAAATAACCAAATAAGCAACCAAACAAAAAAAACTAAGCATTTAGCAACACAAACACAGGCTTAAGTTCTTAAGTTACCGAAGAAGAGAAGATCTTTGAAAAGCAACAAAATGGGTAGAGGAAAGTAGAGAAAAAGCCGTCTAAGAAGAGAAGATATAAGAAAAGGAGAAAGGCAGCCAGGAAAGCTGCCTCTAAACAGGAAGCCCCAAATAAAGAGATTTCTGGACAAAACGACGAACAACAAGAAGTTTCCACCACAGAATCGTTTAAGGACCAGATCACCAACTTTGAAGATGAGATCTATACCGATGAAACAGTGGTGTCTGAATTACACCAAAGGACCGAAGAAGAGACACTTGAAACCCGACATGATGAGGATCAGAAAGTGGAGAAAGAGCTGTCCAGAAAATCTGAGTTCGAGGAAACGAGAACGGCAGCATTTAAAGCTGCCGCTGAACTGGAAGATCTTATAAATCAAATAAAATAAACATCTGTGAAAGTGAAGACTCAGGCAAAGAAGCCAAAACTCTGGCGATAGAAACTGTTTTGTCAGCTGAAATGCCAAACGATCAGGAGGAAAACATGGAAGAAATAAAAACGGTTTCTCCTGAGGTATCAGAAAAAGCAGAAGTAGTTGCTGCTGAGCAGGACATTTCAGAAGAACAGAGGAGCCCAGCAGAAAAGATTTCATTGTGGAGGAGATTCAAAAAGGCGATCACTCCATCATGTCTGCGGCAGCATAAAATATGAACATGTAATAAAGGACTGAGCATAAAGAGGGAAGAGAAAAGCAGCTGCAGTAAATTTTAACATGGGCTCTGTGATTTTAATTGATCAGAGTTGAGGGGTGACAGAAGTCTGTGGTTAGTTTGGGTTGATTATTATAATCTGGCTTTATTTAGTTGTTGTTTGTCCAGTTCAGGTGGTTTTAATTAGTTTATATTAGCTCATTTTTATTAGTTATTATTAGTTAAAAATTGCTTAGTTTTAATTGTAGTAGTATTAGTTCTTTCTAAAAAAAAAAAAGTAAGGGCTGCACGGTGGCACAGTGTCTCCGTGCATGCATGGGTTCTCTCCGGGTGCTCCGGCTTCCCCCATTCAGTCCAACATCCATGTTCATCCATTACAAACTTTATCTCTGATTCCGAAATAGCTGCCAATATTTGAATATATACGTATATGCAACAGACTGGCGGCCTGTCCAGGGTGTACCCCGCCTCTCGCTGGAGATAGGAACCAGCACCCCTTCCAACCCCACTAGTGACAAAGGTGTAAGAAAATGGATAGTTCTATTTTAGACTACTAAAAACACTCAGTATGCATTGTTTAATGTAATAAGTTTTATTAGGATAGTTGTGTGGGTTTGGTTGTATGACAGATGGTGGGTGTGTATTGTTCTTGACTGGTCGGGATGTGATAGCACAGTGATATGTTTGGTCAAATGAAAAGAAACATTTCTTACAAATTTACAGTGAGGTGTTGCATCAAATAAACAGCCAGAGCCAATGATATTCATGATTTCTAAACCTTTTGGTTTCTAGCATAGCATTATTGGTGGCAGCCGTTATCTGATAGGCACACTGGTGGGCCCGGTCAGAGAACCTGGTAATCAGCTGATCGTGCTTAGAAGGGGGCATAGGCAAAAAAAAAAAAAGACATTCTTTCTCTGGTACTGTAAAAACAATTCCTCCACATCACTTCCTGTTGCCTTTGTCACTCCGTGTCATCCAAGCCAAAGAGGTAATCGTTGATGTCGTCCTCGGCGGGCTTGTTGTCCACATCGGCGACCTCGACTTTCTTCACAGCAGGCATGCACCTAGGCATGAGCTTCTTCCCACTCTGGAAAAAAAGGACAAAAACCGTGACTCCATCTGTCTCTCTCTCTCTCTCTCTCTCTAAAAAGATCTTATTGTGGATTTCTATGTTGCTGCAGTAATACTCTGACTAATTAGAGGATTCAGACGTACAATTTTCTTGGAGTCAGCCAAGGATCTCTCCAGATACCTCCTCATCCGTTCCTTTTGTTTCTCTCTCTGCTCCATCAGCTTTTCCTCACGCATCCTGAGTCACAGTGTGAGGACAGAGGGGCTAAATAAACCCTTGGATTGCCCGTCTCATTACACATCATACTCTCAGTGATACCTGCTCCTCTTCTCGCTCTCCTTGACCTTCTTAACCACCGCCAGTCTCTCTACCGGCATGCCTTCAAGGCTCTGCAGCAGCGAGAAGACGCGACTCTCGATTTTTGCCACCTTCTGCAAGGTGCTGAGGTCGGTGATCCTGTTTTCCACACAGCCGCTGTAAACCTCTGTCACCTTTTTATTGAGAGCGTCCAACATTTTGTCCTGGAAATCAAAAAAATACAAAAAAAAAAAAAAGCCCACCAAGAGTTTAAATATAATAAATGCTCTGCTAACGACAAACAACTGGTATTTTAGTACCAGTTGTTTGTCAGACTCTCAGAATCTTGAGAGTCTGATGGAACTGCAGAAGACTGTTCATGTTTTTCATTCAGTCAATTGCATAAAAGTTCCACAACAAAATGACCAGAGTTCAAGTATTTTTTACATCTATTTTACGTCTTATTAGAAAATATGTGCTTTTTTTTTCACTACAAAACCACAAAATCTTACAAGGTATTTTTGGTCTAATTTCTGGTGCAAATATTTTAATGCACTTGAAATAAGACAAAAATTACAAGTAACATTTCAGCAAGCTATAGAAGCTTCTTTTTAGTGAATAATTCTTTAATATTGATGAAAAAGTATTCATTCATGTGGTAGATTATTTCACTTATAACACTGGAAAAATGTCTTGTTATAAGTGAAATAATCTAATAATGGAACCAGTAATTTTTGATCAATACTAAGGAATTATTTAACTAAAATAAGCTCCTATGTTTTGCTGAAAAGTTTACCTGTATGTTATTTTTGTCTTATTTCAAATGCACTAAGATACTTGCACACAAAACTTTACCAAAAAATACTTTTATAATAAAGATTTTGTCGTTTTTGCAGTGTTACAGTTCTCCAAAAACATTATCCTGTAGAAGAAAATACATACATCTTCTTTTTTTTCTCAAAAGTTTGATGTTTTGTCTTTATTTTAAAACTTTAAAATATAAATGAAATGGTGCTTCTTTAAAAATTGCAAAGTATTTAGCAGTAGATATTTATAAAAAACAAAGAGAGTTTTGTCAATGAATTAAACGTGGCTCTTTGTAAAGGTTTCAGACCTCTGGTCAAGATGAATACTCTTGTGTTTGTCAAAAAAAAAAAAGAAAAGAAAAAGTTACAAGCAGATGTTGGACGACGATTTAATCCCACATCTGACATTAAAAACCCGTCAGCTGTGTCCAAGGAGAACAAGAGAAGACAAATTGCTAAGCAAAATCTTCTGTTTTTCTGAATTTCGCTGAATTTCACAACTGCTCCGGATCAAACCTACAGCTATCGGAAAGAAGAAATTATTATGTTTCCCCCTACAGTGAACATCCTAATACAGAACAGAAAATTCCCCTGTTCCATTTGGCACTTTCTCATTCTTCAGAGCACTATCACTCTGAAGTATGCATGCAAATATGAGTGCAGACTCTCCAGAAAAGGGGCCAGAAATGCACATTTAGTGTCCTTACTTGGTCTTGTGAGCTCAGTGAAACATGAAGCTGGACCATCTGTTCCAGCTTCGCGCCTCTCGCCTTCTCTTTGTCGAGTTTCTGGTTCAGCTCTTTAATCTGCAGGGCTATCTTCTCCTCCTCGTTTTCACTTCACACACATACACACCCACACAGCAATGTAAACTTGGCGAATGGTTTAAATGATGCTGGAAAAAGGTGCAGGCTACTGAGCGCACCACTTACATCTTCCTCCTGGTTGTGTCCACAGTCTGCCGGAGTTTCGCCAGCGCCTCCCCCGCCCTCGCAGAGTTCTGAATCAGGGACAGGTTCTGCTCCGTCAGCTCCGACATCAGGTCCAGTAGCTGTTGGGGATCGGTGAAGTAAAGCTCTGGCTTATCCTGAATGGAGGAGGGACGGCAAAGGTGAAAACTGCAGATAAACACTCCAAAGGTATGACGTTCTGGTGAAGGGCAAACTGACCTCTAAGCTGTCATAATCCAGTGAACACGTTTTCTCTCTGAAATGTATAAAGACAGAGTTTTAAATGAATACGTTTCATAAATCATTCCCGATTTTCTACCACAAGAGGGAGCTGCACACAAGAAAACGCATGTCCAGAATTCAGTTATTAGTATAAACAGTTTTAATTGTGGAGTTGGGTAATGGTAAACATATCTACAAATCTGTTAAGCCTACAGCCAATATTTAATAACAATGTGTGTAGTTAAGTAAAAGATTAAGTAAAATTTTATTTAAGATTCTGTTGCTCCACAATCTATCAACATAAGTAAATTTGTCCCACTTTTACTTGCCAGTGCAATTTGCTAACTTTTCACCAATTTATCTGGAACTATTTTTCCAGCTAGTAACATTCAAGACACACTCCAGTATTTGATCAGTTATACTGTAATTTACCAAAAAATAGAAATATCATATCTTGGTGTTTAATCTAAACTACGTACTCAAGAATCATGAGTTTAAAAATGCCGAAGCAAAAGAACGTAAAGGGGGAAAAAAGCTCGGCAAAAATCTGACAAAAACTCAAGTTCCATGTTAAGTCATCTATCTTATGAATACAAGATAGATGTAAAAATATCTTTATTTTTCAGAAATTCCTTTTATGTTCTTAATAACAGCATAGGAAATTAAGTTTAAAGATTTCTGACAATAATAATTGTGGTAATCTCTTTTACTTCCCAGGGTTTTTTGTTGCTGCTGCTGCAGACTCTTTATGAAGGCTAAGATGCTATTTTACTCACAAAAAGCCTTTTAAAATGTGACAGGCACTGATTAGAGTTTCATTTCATTCATTACTGTTACTTTACAGTAACTGGACAGGGTTTCTTCAGGTTTCACTAGCTCAAATTTAAGACTTTTTAGACATTTCTGTCTGTGTCACGACAGAAATGCACAAAAGAGAATCGCATATATTTATATATATCTTTAAGAATGGAAAACCACGGAGAAGGAAATGCCTCTCCTCGTGAGACTGACTATGAGATACTGTCAGATTCTTACGTAAGTTGAAGAGATTCATTTTTATTCCTTTTACGGTAGTCTTTGTAACATCTCATTGGTTGGTAACAGATGTGAAGCCAGATGTGAAGACAAACATCGTCCTGTGAGCCACCAATAAATTTGCAGGTATCCATGATAGATGTAGTAACGCTAGCTGGCTAGCTAGCAAGAGTATGCTGGCAGCATTTCGGCAGTGGCCTCAACCACATCGAGCCACAAAACGCAATGAAAATGTCTTTTGCCGAACAATAAAGTTAATAGAATATACCAGACTGAATGGTCCTACCATTTAAGACCTGTGATCAACTTATTTAAGGCCAACTTACATTTTAAAAATCCATTTAAGACATTTAAAGGCCTTCATGTTAGCCACATGAACTGAAGACTTTTTAAAAGACTCTTTAAGGACATGCAGACACCTTGCCGAGTGTAACAGTGAAAACTTAAACACATCCATTGACTGTTATATGGAAAACATGAACAAATTCAAATGTTCTGGTGTACAGCACAGAGTGCAGATGGTTAGAAGTGTGTGTAAGTGCTGTTACAGTGTGTCACTTTGAGTAGAGGACAACCTGGTCGCTCTGACAAGGGGAAGCTTCCTCTCCAAACCTGTGGATAGGCCAACAGGAGACACACAAATGAAGGATTGCTTTTATTCAGCAAAATGCATCTCGCGAGCAGAAACAATTAAATTAGCAATCAACCAGAGCAACGCCAAATTGTTATTCCAAATACCCGTCTCAGTGGGTTCCTGTCCATCATTCTGTTTGGACGATGTTTTAGTCTTTGAGTCTTTGCTCTTCTGCTCATCCTGCCACTCTGCGGGAGAAAGCCTGAACAGGAAGTCCTTGTATTTCAGGTAGTCTGTCAGAGCGTCTTCATACTTCTCAAGTTCACTGTGAAATAATAATAATAAAAAAAGCACAACACAGATCTCTAGTTGCAGTTTTCTCACCTGTCGGATATTTCCGCGCACTGAATAATGTCATATAACGTAACAAGTGTTCGTACTCTACGGACCTTTTCGTATTTTGCCACTTCATAACCACAAGCTAGACGTCTAAAAAGTGTGTGGCGGATTTGTATTTCCCCCCTTAACGCTGTTTGTTTTGTTTGGTTATTCACACATGAACAAAACTAACACTGTTCACACTTTATTTCAGCAGGGGGGGAGAAGCAGGCCAGAGGTGAAGTATCAAAATGTGACACCGCTACCTTTGAATGGTCCTCATTTCAGCGGTCAGCTTCTTGATCACGGCATTCTTCTCCTGTTTTGACTTTTCCTCCCGCTCAAAACTGGAAGCGTACAGATGCGCGTGTTTGTTAGAACAATATCCTAAAACAACATCTTGTCGTCCCACAGTGAAGACGTTCACAGTTGCACCCACAGAGCTCTGGCTTCCACTGACTTCCTCTCATTCTCCCTGAGGAACTCTTCAAACTTTTGGTTGTCCCTTTCGATGAGCTTCTCAAGTTGTTTCAGCTTCCTTTCCTCTTTTGCAACGGCCTTCTCCATCTTCAGGATCTCAGAGCGTTTAGTCATCAGAGACAACTAAAAAAAACCAACCCAAAAGACAAAGAGGACATATTACCACCTGCCTCTATTATTCTCTTGGAATTCGGAGAATCTGTTTTCTGTAAAAAAGTAAGTAAAGCCATAACCTTTGCTTCGCTCATCTCATTAATAGGGAACATTTCAAGGCAAATCTGAAGTCTTCTTGAGATTTCACCGTTTACTTTAGAATGTTCCCTTAATTGAAACTAAAATACGAATGGTGTTTGTTTGGCGCCAGGATTAGACAGACTCTGACTGGGAGTCCAAATCCACTCCACCGTCTAAACAGTTCACCTCCAAGACTGCTTGTTGCCGTTCCATGAGGAGTAATTCATGTCTGCTTTCTTTTGTGAGTTTCTCTGTTGAGACAGGAAAAGACGACAGCTGAGTTCTGCACGAAGTCAAAAAATGGCATTTTTGACAAATGCGGACAAATTTGTTGGCGCCCACGGTAAAATGCATGACAAGCTCCTAACCAAAGACCTGAGAGGTGGATCTTTGACCACTTCTCTTGACATCTCTTTCTCTCTCTTGATTCCCCCAGTCCCCCAGTTGAAAGTTTTCCCTTACAAAAAAATCCCATGAAATTCACATGTGATCACATGTGGTTCCCATTTTCCACATGTGATAAAGTATTTTGTTCATGTGATCCATGGTTTATTCAACATGGGATCACATATTTCTCACATGTGGCCTTAGTTTATGTGCCTCTGGCATAACTTAAATAAATGTTAAGTTATGCCAGAGGCACAGAAACTTCAACTTTAAGACAAAGAGACACTTATATTTACGTGTTAATAGAAATATTTAATAATAATGTAAAGTATATAGTTAACTCAAAAAATAATCAACTGGTGTGAAATAAAAGTTTAAAGTGCTTTATAAAATAAAATAATACTATATATATATATCAGATATCAGAAACATTTCAGGAGTTAAACTTGAACTCATGTCCCAGCAAGATTTTGGCTTGGCACCAAAATACATTAAAGCTCTGTTGTTATTGGTTCAGGTCTAGAATCAGAACCAAACGTGGAGTTTTTCTGCTCCTCCAATCTGGAATAAACTCCCAGAAAACTCCCAAACTACCAGAACACTGAGTTTTGATTTAAAGCCAAATAGGCTTTAAATCAAAACCTATTTGTTTAGAATAGTTTTTGGTTAATAATAACTGGAACATCTTCAACTGTAGTCCATATTTCCACTTTTTTTTTTTTTTTTTTAAACTTTCCTTCATTATGACACTGCAGTGCAACGTTTTATGCTATTGTCATGAAAAGCACTTTGAATTGCCTAGTGGCCGAAATGTGATGATGATAAACGAGATTTACATTTATCATGTGATAACTGAATCGTTACGTTGTTATTGTTCCAGTAATCGCGCCACAGGTTATTGTTTTGTTAGAAACAAACCTTTCATGACGTGGAATTTCTTTTCCACTGAATAAAACTCAGGATTTTCCTTAAATTTTCCATGAAAGATTACGCTACTGCCATAAAAGAAAGACTTCTTTTTTTTTTTTTTTTTTCAAGGCTCTTTACACAATTTTATCACGGGCGTCAATAGATACACACACAACTGATTAACATTGTATAAAAGCTGAACTTCTCCACCCTTTCCTCGCGTTACCTCCTTTCGCCGTGGTAATTTTCAGCTCGTGTGTGCTCGGTGTTTGTTTAGGGAAAGCTGCTTTGCTCCTGATTTGCTTCAGACTTTCCTTCTTCTCGTTTTCCTCCTCCTCCTCCTCCAGTTCTCCCACCAGCTCATTCTTCAGCTTGGCCAGGGCTCTCGCAGCGTGGGTTGCCTTTTCTTCAATTGGCAGCGCCAGAAATTTTCGCATCTCCTGAGCACCAAAAAAAAAAAAAAAAAAAAAGAGGGGTTGGGGGGAGAGAAGTATGACTTCGACACGACTAAATCCTTTTTTTTTTTTTTTTGCGACTAAGCACACACAGACCTCTCTACGGTTTGCCGTTTCCTCTGAACTCAGTGCAAAAGCCGTCTTGTTGTTTGGCACTTTATATGGGCTTTGCTGTGCCCTCCTCCTCATTTCTGCACACAAGAATGAAGAAGAAAAAAAGAACACATGTGCTAATAGGAGTTTAATTAGCTCACTTTTTTTCATCGGAGATTTGTCATTTTATACCTGCTTTTTGTAATTTAGCAGCAACATCAGCCTCTGAAACCAAAGCCCTGTCTGCTCCGTCAGCTGAAAACACAAATGTCGTAACGGTACAGTGGGTGTGCTGGTATATTGCAAGTGTGAAAGCTTGGCATCCTACCAGAAACGTACAGGGATGTGGCGAAGACATTTTTATTTCTGTTGTCCAGAGCCACACCAGCTCACCCCTTAATTCTGCCGTAAAAAAAAGACACAGAAAACAAAAGGTAGAAAAATCAAAGGTCAAGTATTGGTATTAATCAAAGCATTATTGAGATTGTTTTGTATTGATGTTGTTTGTATAAATCTTTTTTCAAGGTTTGCATCCTTGTAGCCAATTTATTTGTTGTATTTTGGTTGCAAAGCGTATGGATGCCTGATAAGAATAACTTTGTTTCATGTTATGCGTTTGATGTAGCGAAGCTCATATGTAAATATTTTCTTCTTAAATCTACAAAATAGCTCTCACTGTGGCTCACTCAAGTCCCATGGGCTTTGAGATATTGTTTCCTGAATGATAAATGAGTCAATGATTTGATTTCTCATCCATTCTTAAACATCCCAAGATCAAATTATTTTTATTCAGCAGGCCCAGCAGTATTCAGGCCGAGGTGTAGTTAGAGAAAGCTGAACTTGGTTTCCCCTAAAATGTTTGTTAATCACAAGTAAATCTCGATTAACTCATTACGGCAATACATTTTCACAATTTTCCCCCTATAAAAAAGAGATTGTTTGAAAACTTTAAATCAATTATATGACTAGAACATTTAAATGTGACAAAAAGCAAAAAAAAAAAAAGGCTAGCAAATTGAAGTAGGTTTATACCGTTTCTTGCCTAAAACAACATTAAAAACAGCTAACAGTGTAAGCTAAATACAAGGCTTTGCCAAGCTAGCCTAAATTTTTTGCAGTTTGTTGAAGAACAAACAGAAGGGAAAAAAAACAAGATTAAGAACACGTCTAACGCTTGATGCAAATAACAAAAAGTCATCCTACCACGTGACCAGGTTGGTTTTAATGACTTACAAACCGAAGAATTTACCTCCAAGATTCTAGAAGGACTCGTGTTCTGTTGGCATGGCAACCGGTGCCTCTGCGGTCTCTTGCGTATAATTCTGTCAACTACTTCCGTGTTTTCTGTGACTTCAGAACAAGACAAACCTTATTATTATTATTACTTACAAGCAAGAAAGAAAATGCTTTAAATCCCTGATAAAACTTTCATAATTTGAAAGGTACTGCTAAACTTTCATCTTGTTACGTTTCTGTTTTTTTTGGATAACAAAAAAATAAATGACTTTTTTTTTTCGAGTCAAAAAGAAATGCTGCTTGCTTGTAAAGTCAGTCGAAAATAAACGTCTCTCGATAAAAACCAACAGGAAGAAGCTGCTATTCTGCATATATTAATGAAAGCTACCTCAAACACTACTTTAATTTGTTGTTAATAAATAGCAGACCCACCACAACGCTGCTCCTAAGCAAAGAAACAAAAAAGAGAAAAGAGAGTTGTGAGACAGACTTTGTGTACCGCTGTCATAGCAACTGCTGCCTTTGCAGTTCCTCGGGAATTTTTGCCAATTACCTCCATGCTTTCTGCAGCTCTAAAACTGTCAACTGAAAGTCTAACAAAGTTAATTAAACCAACTTGTAAAATCACCGCCCTCTTGGTGCCATTTCTTTAAAATGCAGCAATTAGAAATGCAAACTTTTAAGCTTGCCATTTGAGGACCACGCTCTCTCCACTAGATGGCAGCCAACCATTACATTCAAACTGCATCAAAACTTAAAATAATCTCCTCGGTGTGTACAGAGTCACCGCTTTCAGGCACATTCCAGATTAAAAACTTCGTTGCTACCAGGACACACCGGCATGTTCTTTATATAAGTAGAATCTGAAACAGTTCTCGCTTCCTTCAAAGTGTTGATCACCAACATTTGTCTTAGTCTGTGCGGTGTGCCAGTGAATAAACGTAGAACACCATACTGTACATGGCATCCCACGCATCCACACATGACCCCGCGCATCTCTGCTCAACATAGCAGCCCACGCACTACAGTTGCTTGTAGGAAATCCCGCTGTCAGATTGTCGGGTTAAAGTATCACTCACTCACGCACACACACACACACACACACACACACACACACACACACACCTACACACACACACACACACACACATACTTGTTTTTCCCGAAACGTGAGGACTTGTTTTGGCGAGTGACTAGGTGGTTACACGTGGGGACCCAACTTTCTAAATGAGCTAAAGGCTTGGTTTTAGGTTTGGATTTTTTTTAGGGATATTGGAACATGAAATATAATCTTTAACATAAAAATTAATCAAATTTAGAAAATCAAAAATCTGTCAGGTTTTTGGCTCCATGTGGGGACATGTCCATCACCAACTACCACCAGGTGGCACTGTGTAATTTTTGGGAACACAGTTTGTCAAATATGAGCAATCCTAGTTCTTTTAAGTCAATAAACTGTGTTATATCAGATTTGTTTTTGTTTAATGTTATTTTTAAGTGCCTGGTAACATGCTTAATGCCAACCATCAATAATGGACTACATTTTCTGGTTCTATGTGAACCATTTTATTGCATAACTTACAGTATCTTGTTGCAAAAAATATACATACAATCCAACATGCATGTACTAAAATGAAATGTATTCATTGATATGTATCAATAAACATGAACATACAGTATGCATACATACTTGCATTACAAAACTTGACTGCAGCTGTCTCAAAACTTCAAAACCGGCAGAAACTCCAAACAGAATCGGCGTGGTAATGGCACTAACAAATGATCCGTTTTCTTTCACAGTAACAAAAAGGTCAACGCTTACCTTCTTTTGAAAGTCTCTCGTTTTAATGCATCTATGCGATTTTTCACATAGAATTTAATCCCTTGCCATGTCCTGTCCTTGAGGGCTACTGGTGAGGTTTCAATGCACTTCATACACTGGGCTTTCCCAGGAACCTTTCCAGAGTCAATACAGTCCATGAGTGTTTTCTCCACTGCCTGGATTTCTTCTTGGTTCCACTTCAGTCTCTTCTTTTGTGGTGGGCCTGAAAATAATTAGGGGCACTTTTAAGTGTTCTTCAATGAAAAAATGTTTCAGTCTGTATGACAGAGCAAGTTATAAAGCTATCATGAAAACATTTCTTTACTACAGCTGTAGTAAAGCATTATTTCATATTTAAGGGTCAGCTGTCAGCTCCAATAGTTGTCACTGTTGAAGCTGACAACTGGTAGTGAGAGAACACATAAATCTCCCCATCCTTTATAGAAGCATCAGCAGGTACAAGAGAGAATTAATTGTACAAAATACTTCACAAGCATAAATAATTAAGGTCAAGGGGATGTTCAAAAAATACGACAAAATTGTTTAAAATATCATCCATTTCAAAAACACTTCACCAAAAGGAAGATTTTGAGTGATTTGATGGTGGCTGGAGACTCGGTGAGCCTACGTTAAGAGAGCATCAACATAAGCGGGGCTCTCTAATGGATAAAACTTAAATCTCCCTTTGTCACAGAGTCCAAACTGGGAAAACTCGCAGGGCCTGATAAGTTCTCCTAGCACTATAGGTTTTGGAAATATTTTATAGGTGCAGTTAAGCAGAAAGATTAAAATAATCACCCAAACTACCTTTGATCAGTCTAGTTAGTTTGCTGTTTGAAGACAGTTCAAGGTGGCAATAAGAGAGAAGGGGGAGAAGAAGTAAAACCAAACTTTTGCTTGAGGGTATGCAGTCAAATGAAAATTGAGCTATTCTAAAGTTTTATATGTTGAGATATCATGTAATCCTCATGAGATTATAAAATGAGGAAGCCTAATTTTGACACCACACAGACAGTGCTGTGAAATGTTCATTATTTACCCATTTGTTTAGTTCAATAAAAAAATTAAGGAAATATTGGAAATAGGTTTACACCTGATAATGTGAAATATTCAATGAACACTAAATGTGTAAAAAATAACTAAAGGTTTACATGTTCTCAAGCCTGGCTTGCAGGAGGAACATTCAGTTGAGACATTAGACCCGGTGGTTATAATTTCTTTATAATAAAAATTTGCAGTCAGATAAATTCTTCAGTTTGAAAGATGTGTCTGGCAACATTTTTAAAGCTTCTGCTCATTGATAATCTCCAAGGAGGAAGAGAAACTACCGTTAGTCGTGTTGGAGTTGCCAGAGACTTCCATGTCTGCCAGTACCTCGTCATCTGACCTCTCTGTTAAACCAAAGAAATCTCAAAATATATCTGACTTGGACAAAATTATCAGTTACAGAGTACATTGAAAATTTGTATAAATGACAGAACCCAAAAATGACATACATGAAAAAGAGTAATGATAGAGGACAGTGGCCTCTAAAGGTTCAATATTTATCAGAAATCTACAATCTCATTTTCTTCACGCTTATAAATATTCTTACCTTTTGCTGAGGGCAGATCATTGCTTTGTCCAACTTCAGTGGTGCATCTCCTGGTCACCCCAAATTGACCTAAACAAAGGTATATTAAGTAAAAGCGTATTCAACAGTGTAAGCAGTCAGTATGTTTACTTTATACAAGCATTTCAAATAATTAGCTTAACAGTTTAACTTTGTACTAATTTCTTAACAGCACTAAATCAAAAGCTGCTGGTATTGTAATTATCTAATTTTTACCGTCAACATTTAGTTTGGCCCTGTTAGCAACACTTTTTAAAACATTTCTCCTTTTATGGATGAAACTATCAGACTCATTTCCATGACCTGTATCTATCCATCAAATGTAAAAAAAAAAAAAAAAAAAAAAAAAAAGATCTTGTAATGGAAACGGCACTTATTTGAAAAAACTTCTTAATGTCGAGTAAACCATTTTTATAATTCCAAGAGGTGTTTTTTCAGGGGATTCGATAATCCCCAAATTCACTAAAGTGTCATGGAAGCACTTTTTCACATGTCCACATCCCTGGCAGTGATGGATGTGATATAGTCAGTCAACTTAATGTCATAAAATCTGGTTTCCAACTTCCAGGTGAGAAACAAGATGGCAACAGCTTAACCTTGTGGTTTTCTGACAATTATTCTAAAAATCTACTTTATGTAATCGAAATATATTATATATAATACACTAGAGAGTAAGTTAAAATGCCTAAGCACAAATCTAAAAGTGCACTGCTGTCTTGACAACAGATTGTACAAAAGGCAGAAATCAATGTATTTGTGATTCCTCACCATTTTCTACTTTTTTGTTGCCATCCATATCTGGTGATCTGGAAGATGAAGTACCAGCATCCCTCTCAGCTGAGTCAACCTCTTCTTCAGTGTCTGATCCACTGTCCACAGACATTTTTTCTGGAAAATGAAGTAACAAATATCCATCATATTAAACTATGAAGCATTGCATATGCTGTCAGCACAGTCTTAGCGCTTTTCCTTGTTCTATGGCCATTCAAGTGAGCAATTTACAATGGGAAATTATGATTGAATTTCCCAAAGATTAAAACAAGCAAACAAAAAAACTACAAGAATTCGAATATGTAATATAAAAAATGCCTGCTGAGCTACTTCTTCCTACTGTTGTCAATGTCTGACACTCAAACTTTTATAGATGTCATCTTTTTTTTTTTATTTACAAAGTCAAAATCAAAATAAATAGAACGTGCCATGCCAGGGGGTCAAATTAAATCTTCACAAAAAAATATACCAATTTACCTTGTGGATCAATGCTGATTTCATCCAGATTTCGTCCTTTGAAGTGGGAGAGCTGTCCTCTTTCTAGTGCCAGCAACACTTTACTGATTTTTGCCAACTGTAATGTCCCTTCAGGCAATCTATAATACTGACGATGAACTCTAATGTCATGGCCAAGGAAGTCAGCTAGGTCGTCCATTTCATTGTCCTTTAGGTTAAGTACCTTTGACATGGTGGCCATGTGCTTCCTCAGTTTGGTTGAGGACAATGCTCCAGGGTGTTTTGCTCCACAGTTTTGAGCCATCTCACGAATAATATCCGATCCTCTGAAGTGATTGAGAGTCTGTGGTCTCCCGAACATGTATGGATTCTCATCCAATACATCACAATTGCGGCGATTTTGGACAAGCAACTCCATTGATGATGCCATATTAGGAGTTAGGAGAATGGGAACCTTTCGGCCACGTTTGCCTTTTATCTCAATTCGCTGGAAGTGTTTACACAGCTTCTTTTCAAGTTCTGACAAAGCAAGCTCCACATCTGGATGGGTGACAGAGGTATCTCTCAAGGTGAAAGCGTTCAGTGGCATCTTGGATACTTCTCCCTCTCTTCTCCGGTTGAATATTATCACCTCACAAAGCGTGATCTTGGCAAGTTCAGCCCAGTTCTTCTTTACAGCTTCTTCCTTCAGGTTCCTCTGGCACTCCATCCTTTTTGTGTCAAGATACTGGTGCATTTTCCTAACGTCTTCAGCAAAGGGAATAAGCTGAGGAGCATTCCACTTAGCCTCATTCAAAGTCCTAAGAGCATGGGAAGAGACACACTCGCTCCATCTGGTCTCACAGATTTGTTTGAAAATTCGCACATTGTGAATGGTATTCTCATCGCCTGAGATCATAGCCTCACATTCAAGAACATTTGCCACTTTCTTGAGGTTGTGACCCAACTTGAGTGCTAAAGATGGCGTTTTGAAGACGTTTGTTCTTTCATCCAAGCCAGCCACTTTCTTAACTGCATCTATAACATGAGGGAAGTTAGCTGGCACAAAGAAGTCTGGGAGCGTCTCCAACTTGCCATCTTTCTTCCCTTGCAGAACAACTCGTGCGGTTTCGCGCATCTTCTGTCGGATGTATTCGTGTCTTGTAACATCTTGACCATGTTTGTTGAACAAATGTTCTCCAAATTTCAAGATGCACTTCTCACTTTGGACAACTTTTGCTACATCATCATGGTGCATGTCATGTATTAGTTTCCAAAACTGTGCATTGACGCTGTCTGGTACTGGCTCTGCATATTTGCAAATGGCTTGGACTCGAGATGTTCCTGGCTTCAGTCCTTTGACTTTTTGACTGAGATAACACCTCTGCATATGCCTCCACAAGGATTTCCGCTTGAGGTAACCCTCGCAGTTGATGCAATGCAAGTAATCACCAGCTTTTGCAGATTTAGTGCATTGTTGGCGGGGAATGAGCATTCCTTTTCCCTCTTTAATGACTTTATTATTATGGGCACGGTTTCCTTTGTTTCTTATCAAGGACAACTGCAGCCGTCGTTCTCTAGAACCTTTGGGACATTTCAGTGCACTTTCCACTTCTGGTGTATCACTGTGTTTTGCTTCTAGATGACGTGCCATTTTGCTGTAAGGTTTGCTACAAAATGCACAAAAGTACCTTTTATTGTAAGCCCTACTGCCATCTCCCTTCTTCTTCAAGGTCATGACTGTCACATCAAGTGAAGAAGATTCTCCAGGATCTTTTGCATCAGTTGAAGAAGATTCTCCAGGATCTTTTGCATCAGTTGAAGAAGATTCTCCAGGATCTTTTGCATCAGTTGAAGAAGATTCTCCAGGATCTTTTGCAGTCAAGGAACTAGAAGTGGTCACACGCATTCTCTTAAGTGGTTGGACTTCCAGAGAAGAAGTATTTTTCTGGGCTCTTTTCTTCCTCTTCTTGAGCTGTTTAACGTCTACTGAACTGTCACTGTCGTTTAGACTGCCACTCTCAGATTTCTCAGAATCGGGAACATACTCTTCCTCAGTGATGTCAGAACTTGATAGAGATGCTTCTGAGTAGCAAAGCATTTGTTTGTTTAGCTAAAATTATTTTTTTTAAAAAGAGAGAAATTACTTTCAGATTATTTCTCAAACATATAAACAAATCAGAAGAAGTTAAATATGTACAACTAGTTTTAAAAAGTTCATTAAAAAAGAAATACTCCCAATACTAGTATGATTTCTTTTAAATTTTTTTGGTGCTTGTTAGCTCAAATGTTTTTCCAACATTTTTAAGCATCCTCAAAAAGTGACAGATTTACCAGCACATGGCGACTAACTGAGTTCTTGGATAGTTTGGTTTTAAATACTACAAAAAAATAGAATTTCTAACCTAAGTGAGTCTTAACATTAGGTTGGACTATGATATTTATAAATAAACTTACAATCACACTGTCAGTTCTTGTAAGCTCAGGCACGCTCATGTCCCCTTCAGTTGGTGTTGGACCAAGGATGATGGTATCGTCGCTCTCATCGGATGACTGTTTTGACTCCAAAAAATTATAAGTTTAACTGTTAAAATGTGTCCATGCCTAAATGAACTGTTACAATTTAATACAGAGCTACAGTTAACTTCTACTGAATCAAGGTATTTAGAAATCCCAAAGATGTCACATATTAACAGCACCAAAAGTGCACAGGCTCCTTCAGATTACACTGGAGATTCTGCATTTCATGGTGTATAATATGACAGCGCAGTACTTAATAGAGTGGGTGAGAGGATAAATAAAGCAAATGCCTTGCTTACAGATTTAATACAAACCATGAAGTGATCCACCCAGATTTGTTACAAATATACCTAAAGCTAATATTCTGCTGTGTTCAAATGTGACAGTTAAAAATCAGACACCATGGCCAATTACTTTTGGATTTTGGTATCCATTACCACCTAATCTAACCTACTAAATTTAGATTAAATGACACTGAAACTATGCACATTTATTTTATACTTCAACTTGACAGGCCATTGGAATTTCATAGACTGGAAGATAATAAATGCTTCAGAGTATTTTGGGTTTAGTCCTGATTAGTCCATGTCTGGGTCTCTGGGAAGCATCTAGTGACAACTTGTATTGTAATAGACACTAAATAAATTTGAATTGACTGACAAGGTGAGTCCCCCTCAAAGAAAGCTCCTGTGCACAGTCTAAAGTTTCAGGTTACATGATTTTGCAAAGCAGCCAAATACCACCAAATGTATTTCTTCTCTGATAAGCATCGTGACGTTGGACACTTGAAATCTTGTAATAACTGACAGTATTTTTGTTTCACAAAACTTTTAAAAATTGAAAGACGTTTTTATCCAGCATTAAAGATAGCTATGAATTTGTGTTGATTACATAATTATAGTAAGTATTAAGAAATTTGCAAGAAGATTTTCTTGATATTTTTACAATAATACTGTCAAAACAGCTCAAGCCACACATACAATGGTACATTTACTAACAGTTCTCATCTCTGGGTACATCAAGAAAAAGGTGAAGCAAAACTAACCATTAAGCCCTTCTGATGGAGAAAAGACGTGTTCTCCCTCACTTCATTTGTTGCCTTTGTGACGAGCTTCTTGTGATGAGCCTCACATTTATTGTGATGGGCTTTAAGTTTCTGCAGGCGACGAGCTTGACGTGTTTGATCCTATAAAACACAGAAAACAAGCATTGTAAATGTCCACATCTGTGAAATTAAACAAATTGGAGACACAGGCCCCAGATGGAACTGGCACCTGACCACATTGAGAATGATGCATCCAGGTGAAACTTTAAGTCAAGAATCAGCAACTCCCAGGGTTTAGGGGTTGCTACAGCACACTTCATTCAAATCAAATCATTCTCCAATAGCTTGTTATAAAACATTTGTTAATGATCCATTAATTTGAGTCAAGTGTGGTGGAACAGGAAAACATCTGTGCAGGACATCAGCCTTTATAATCAGTTAAAATAAGTAGAAGTGAATCACTGGGGTATTAAAACATTTTCACAATATTTTGAAAATCTGAGAATTCTTAACAGGCCTGATTTCAGTCATCATCTATGATCCAGACATGTTAAACACAAGGTGCCAACTTGGATGGAGACATATTGTCAAGATACAGCATTCCTCCCAAACTCAATACGACAAGCTTATATCAAAATGATCTTTTTCAAGAATTTCTCTGCATAACATTTTTGCCACTTCTCTACAGCGAAAATAACTTTCACCACTGTAGGATTTGTAAATACTAATGCACATGTTCATTGGTGAAGACAACTGGGCAGCAACTTTTCCAGACTTTAATTTAGAACAATATTTAAATTAGCTATGCAGTATGAAGAGTACATGTGAGCTAGAATGAAACTGAAATACTGTCACATCCTTTGAACTTATTCATAGGCACACTTACCATTTGCCTCTGCTCTGGATCAAGCCCAAATGTCTCATCTGTAGCTGAAATTTAAAAAGAAAAAAAGTTAATATCACCTTAAAACAATTCAGAGGCTCTGCATCTCCTATATTTGGTCTTCTCAAAATATTTTTGGGTCTTATCACTAGGTTACAAATGTTAAATTTGGGATTAGAAATAAATATCCGACCTTCAGTATTCAATAATTTCAGCAATTCTTTAAAATTTCTAACTTTTTCAATTTAATACTCAAGATTGGAACAACTAGACTAAGGGTTATTAAATAAAATTATCAAAGTTATAGCAAGTCAACAATGGTCGAATGCAAAAAGGAAAGCAGTTGACCTGGGTTCTACCAAAGCTTCCCCCCAACACAAATCTCTATTTCCTTGGACATTTAGAAACAACTGGCATTTCAAGTAAAATCACCGACAGATGTGCTGAGCCTTTTCTTTGTTTAAGAAAAACCTGACTTGGTACTCTTAAATCAAACATTAACTGATATTGTGGTAGCTTCTTCTAGGCAACTAAAATCATGTTAAAAAAATTATAATTTTAATAGACTTCTTGTCACACCTCCCTTCTCTCACCTGAGCAGTTATAACTCGCATTATATTGATTTAGTGGAAACACTAATGCAAAACAACTTAAATGTGGGAAAAACATTGTGGGCTAATGCACCTTTCCCTGAGATAATTCACCTTTTAAACTGGAACAGCTGGGTGTAGACTCTACTCCACCGTCACTCCTATCACTGGATCTACTTCTCTGGTTGGCATTTTCCAGGAAAAAAAAAAAAGCATTCAATGATTATAAGTCAGTGTTAAAGGCCTGAAATTAATTTTGCCAAAACAGATCCCCCCCACCTAAAGTTATGATGCTGAAGTTAGTTTCCAATTCAAACCTCCTGATTCATCCTAATATACCCTCCCCCACTCCTACACCCCCCCCAAAAACCCCATAAATCCCAATCTTTATTATTTTAAAAAGGATGTAGTCTGGTGTAATGTGGCCTGAAGGCTCCCTTCCCAGCAGAATCAACCTTTATGCACAAGGCATCCATTTACTTCTGCCTCATGTTTTAGCTCCTCATGTCTATCGTCTCTCAATTCAGAGCACATGTAAAAAGTTATTACTCTTAAGTTATTACTCTTTTCAATCACACAAGCAGGGCCACTGAAAATATTGCATATTTCATGATTTCTGCTCTATTAGGTTTGCATGTTTCAAACTTAGCTTTTTTTATTTTGCATTTGAGTCATTTTTGTGAGCAGTCATATTTTAATAACTTATCCTTTTTTTGGTTAATTGTCACTTTTATTTCTATTTATTTGCTGTAAGACTGGACCTCAATAAATTGAAAATAAAACATGCATGCTTCTCATTAGCTGTAGCTAGGCTAATGTCAGCTAGCCATCCTAGTGAAACACAATTGAAACAGTTTTTACAGGTCAACACGTTTAAACAGCATTTAAAAGTATATCTGACTGAGTGATATAATAGATAATAACCGGGAGTCCATTAAAATAACAATAATCTTACCATTTTCTTTAGCTAGATTGCTCCTCATTCCTCGGATGTTAGCATGAAGGTCTGAATCTCCTCCTTCGGTGCAGGTGTGCAGCAGTCAAAAAAGGAGCGCTTGATTTAGACTCCGGCACAGGCCGGAGTTCCTGCTTGGTTGCAAAAAGCAGCTAGCTGAGGCTTACGGCCCAGCCCTGTGTTAATAACTAATGACACCTTAACTTTGGCGTCACAACTCTACCGAACATCAATTAAGTTATAAAACTAGGAAATGAATTACTTAACTTGTGTTATCTCCCAAAGTAATGCTTCAGGAGAAAAAATTATTCTTTGTAATGGACATTTTGTAGGTTCCACACCAGTCAAATCTGCAAAGTTTGAGAGCAAGCTATGGAGGAATGTTGAGGGGGGATGGGCATGGGTGAGGTGGGGACGCAAAATCTCAGGATGTGTGTGAGATGGCAGCCATTACAGAGAGACTGGCGAGGAGCTATAGCAAATCAGAAAATTAGGATGTGGAAAAATAAATATATAAATTAGGAAGGTTTGCAGAAAGAGACTGAAGAATTGTAAGCCAGTCAACCAACCTCCTTGAGTAGCATACTGATTCTTGATTCCTCTTGTCCCACCATTCTTTATCTTCAACCAAACATTTTGCATTAAAAGTTCAAACATGCGGCACTTTATAGTACAGTATGTTTCCCTCCAATCCATGGAGGGAATGTTGAGGAGTTATGGGCATGGGTGAGGTGGGGACATCAAATCTCAGGATGTGTGTGAGACGGCCTCCACCCAGTTTCTCCATTGTGGAGAAGCTGGGTGGAGGGCTGTAGTAGATAAGGAAAACTATATGTGGATAAATAAATACATAAATGTGAGCCAGTCAACCTGCTTGAGGAGCATGCTGATTCTTGATTCCTCTTCTTCAACCATTCTTTGTCTTCAACCAAGCACTTTGAATTAAAAGTTCAAAAATGCTACAGTTTATTGTTTTAACAACTCTAACTTAAACAGAGTCAGTCAAACAAATCCAATCCTTCTTTCAGTTATCTTCTTGTCAGGCCTGGAGAGACCAAAGGGTACAATGTCACCAATGGCCTACTTAAGAGCTTGTGGAGCAAACCATTGGAAAAAGATGAGGGGAGTTAAGAAAGACATAATACCAATTTGTACAATCATATTGAGCATATATGTTATTGAAATATTTACAAGAGGCTGTTAATTGATATAAATATGAAGTGCTTTATAGAGTGTTGGTCAAATCTCAATTAGCTTTTACAGATAATTTCTTCTATCAAGAAGAATATATAAGGAACTACGAGATCTTACTTGGGTTAGCCCATCTTTGATGTGTTGGTTGAAGGCCATTGACAATGTTTGACCTCAGGAATCTACTTCAAGTGTCATGCCTGGCTCCCAAATACATTTTTGGGAACCAGGCATGAGACATTTTCAGCCTAACTGACAGTGCCTACTAAACAGTAACAGTCTATCTATCATCTTTGAAATTTGATTTTTATTCATATGAAATTTTGTATGGGTAAGCCACTTAAAATGGACAACACTGCATAACCTTTACACAAAACGAAAAGCAAATAAAGGATTTTGTTTTGCAGAAAACTTTTGCACTTAATATTGTAACACAGAACTCTTCAGGAAATCATTCCTACGAAGCAGGCCTAAACATGACCTGTTTGACTTGACTAATGAACATGGGGTGAAATACTACATTGTAGTTTCTCTTTAGGGATTTTTAAATTATTTTAATTTAATTTCTGGTTTAGCTACTGTTTCAGTCTTTACGAAGGGACTTTTCTACATCAAAGACATGAATATTTAGTTCTGAGTAATGTCTGCTTGTTTGTTGTCTGTCTAGAAGAGCAAAGACAACTGTTTAAATCATGTTTTTATTTTCAACTGATTAATCTTGCTACATAAATTAAAAAGAAACATTTATGCAGTCCCCATAATTTGCAGTTTCAATAATTCTCAAATCAGCAAAGATCTTAAATACCTTAAAAGACAATTAATAGAGGAACATTTTAAAAATGCCATTACCAAAACTGAAACACTGTTAATTAAATTACACAGAGTAGAGTAGAGTAAGAGTAGCAGGTGGATAAAGTGGTTGTGTTATGCCAGAGTCAATTATCTATTGTTCAACAGTCTAATGACTGAGGTAAAGAAACTGTCCTTGTGGCGGGACGTTCTGGTCCGGGTGGACCATAGTCTTCTCCCTGAGGAGAGGAGCTTAAACAGACTGTGTCCATGGTGAGAAGTGTCAGTTGCAATCCGACCTGCACGACCTAGAGTCTTGAAGGACTCTAGGTCGTGCAATCTCCTGTAAAGGTCAGCGGTTGCAACCGATCACCTTTTCATCACTACACACAATGTGTTGTAATCTGTTTGTCCCTGGTTGTGGCTCCATTGTACCCAGTGATAGAGGTAGTGAGGATTGACTTGATGATGGCTGTATTAAACTGCACCAACACTCAGTTGGCAGTTTGAATTCTCTCAGCTGCCATAAGTAGAACATCTGGTGCTGGGCCTTCACGATAAGGGAGCTGATGGTTGGTTTCCACTTGAAGTCCTGGGTGATGGTGATGTCCAGGAAGCAGGATGAGTCCAAAATGGAGATGGAAAGGACTCTGAGAACAAGAGGGGATGATGGGTTTGTGACTTTCCTAAAGCCAACCATTAACTCCACTGTCTTCTGGGTATTGAGCTTCAAGTTGTTATAGCTGCACCAAGCCACCAACACTAGTGTGAGCTTTCTTTATTTTAGTTTCCAACTCCTTTCTCTGTGGAGGGTATTTACTCTATGTGGTAGTCTTGATCCTGTACCCAAGAGTCTCCTGTACTGGATTACTGCTGCAGTGGCATTCGGCTCTTCTTTGGTTTTGTAGATGGTGGCATAGGGATAGTCTTTGGTGGTTTTTAGTGAAATGTTTTACCCTTGCCCTGAGCCCTCCTCCTCAACGTCTCTACCTCTTCCCATCTGTAGGAGGAGTTTCCTTAGTTTCTAAAAAAGACTAAATGACAGCTTTGATCCAAAATGACCTACTTCTTGTTGGGTATGCACCATGGCTCCAAGAGACATTCATGATTGTTGATTGAAAAATGCTTGGGGACAGATTTTTAAAAAAAAGATTTCTAGGGAGTGCTGTTGAGGAACACCCGCTGTTCAACCTCGCCCAGTCTAATTAGAATATTTTCCACAGAGTCTTTAAGCTCTTTAGTTCTTTCTTTAATTGAGACAACATCTGCTGCAACAATTTGTAGTGTTGCGCTCATGTTCCATATTTCTTCAATGAAGTTGGGGTCGGTATGTTTCTCTTCAGTGCAGCTTAAGTCTGTCAACGGGTTAGCAGAAGTGCTGTCAGGCGTGGGGCTGGTCCTCGCTGCTAGCTTGCTTCTCGTTACTGCACCTTTGAAATAGTTAGCTTTGTTGTTGCTTGACATTTCGTCGGTAAATTATTAATATCTGGCTTCTTAGAAATACTTTAGGTTTTAGCATGTCAGATGTATTTATATCCGGGTAAATTGAGAGGTGTATATTCCAGATAAATGTGAAAGAAAATTGTCGGTTTCCGGAGCTTTCTTAGCGTGCTGCCATCTTCCTCGGCAGTCTCCAAAGTTTGAGTTTTCGAATATTCTTAGGCCTCCAAATTGGTGCTTATTTACTGAGGAGAATCATAATAAGCCTTTGAGTTTCAATAGGTTTTCACAGCGCTTAGCTAAGCTAAGTGCAATAAATTAAATAAAAAAGTAAATATTGGTAAACTTCACTTTAAATTAAACTAAAATAAATTACATAAAAAAATACTCTATAATCCCACACTGTAAGAAATTAAGTTTAAAAAGTTAGATTTTTAAAGTTAAAGTTGAATTTGGCCATTAAATTGTAAAACTCCTTCTGACCAATAGGGGGGACTAGTGAGTGAGCAGTAAGTGAAGCACACTTCCGGAACACCTAGCCTAAAGGGGACTGCAATACTCTGTGTGACCACTATGAGCGCATGCCTTAAACACTCGCACAAATTTTGTCTTGAAATGAAGTTCATGGGGACTTCCTGGAAAACTTCACGAGGCATGTTTATACACCATTTTATGCTACAAAATGGGGTTGTGCCGGTGGGGACCTCAAATTTGGTCCCCACGGGTAAATAGGTCCCCACGTGTAGGTATAGAGTCAGGCCAATGTCCCCACGCAGGGGGAAAAACAAGAACACACACACACACACACACACACACACACACACGCACGCATATGGGCGAGCGTTGGCTCATGCGCCAGCAAAAGGCCACGTTGTTGTGTAAGAAAACATTCATATGTAGGAAACCGAATCTGAAGATTCCCTTCTTCCATGTCTTTTTTAGGACAGTGAAATTCAACCATGCTCTGCTTCTGAATACCTTTTATCAGCAGGCTATTTTTTTCCAGCACTATCATTGTTCTGCAATAAAGACAAACGATTGATAATCTATGAAAATGACATAAATGCAGCCGGTGTCTTTCACAGCAATGCGTCAGCGGTTTGAGGATTACAGATTGTTCTTCCTCTGCTCATGGACATTTGGGATTATATAAGTTGTAAACAATCAGCCATGATATGCTTTCCTTTAAGCAATTATCTGCCTGCCAACTCTTGTAATATGAAGTTAAAAAACCCCAAAAAACACTGAAATGACAGGAGAAACAGAAGAATGGATTACTCAAGTGGCACATTTTCTCTGGGTCAGCTCAAGAGTCAATGAGAAATTGTCAGGTTTTGCCATTTCCCTCCCCGCACCCTCCTCGCCCCGTTCGGGTCTTGCACTCGGTTTAAGGCGGGCTGAAGAGAGAAGAATCAATCTGATCTGCTGTCATGAAACAAACACGAGAGCCGCGTCAGAGCTGCCGGGCTGTCAGGCAGCTGTGGAGGCAGACTGAGCTGCTTGAGATTTTCAAACTCAGACAGCATTCGTAGGGCAGCAGCAGCAGCAGCAGCACTGTTTGTCATATACGCATAGAAAGCGTCTCCTTCCATGAACCAACAGCTACTGGTTTCATGTTGATCACACTATGTAACCACAACCACTGTGTGAAAACCTCCATTTGAAAAAAAACAACACAATCAAACAATGATGGCTAATAACCTTTATGCAGCTTTGCTATATACGCATTATGGAAGACAAAAAGGGCAAAACGTTTTCTAACAATATTTGTCTTTATAAGGATGTTCCAAACAATCCCATAATCTTATGAAATCCTGCTAATATAATGTAACCAACAGCGATTACAGGAGTTGTTTTTTTCCCTGCCGTTACATTAATGCAGTCACATGATTTGCTCGTCTGTATTTTGGAGTGAAAGATTTCTTGCCAGAAACTTGTACAAATGATGGAGGAGCATCCATCACCTGTGGCTCAACTTTGTTTTTTTATGTGATATGGGATTTAAATAGTTGGTACCCCTTTGCAATGAGTCTCTGCTTATAGATGTCTAATAAAGAGTAAATATATATATGTTATTAATTAACCTCTAAACACTTTATAACTCACAAATTACTGTTTGTTAGGCATTAATTAAAGGTGAGAAGTTGAACTGTAAATTTTATCTGGAGATAAGCCCAATAAAACTTGTAAACATATATATTTTTTTATATAGTATCCTTTTCATTCTTAATTAATACATAATAAACAGTTATTAATGATTTATAAAGTGTTTATAGCTGAATGGCTAACATATCTACAAACTATTTATTAGTTATCTATGAAAATGTAAAGTGGTACCAAATATTTAAAGGAGCAACCTAATCATGTATTTTTCTCACCCCCAAAAATATAAACTTATATTTACAACTACATGATGAATAATGGATTTTTGTTGCAAGATTTCAGAGAATACAAAAGTTTATGAAAGATTATATCAGACAAAATGCCCCTGTTATTACGGGCAGCTCTTCTTCTTTGTTTGCATTTGGGTCAGTGACATCACAAAAGGTACAAGCAGCAAGCTAATACACTGACCTTTGACAAAATTTTGACGTGAACTCTGAAGAATTTAAGTTGCGCTTGAGTTCCGAAATGTTTAACAAGATGTTGAGCCTGAATTTGGTCTATTTGACCTTTGAACTTTAACAGGTACAAAACAGTTTACATTCCTGGTCTCCGTGTGTATTCTCCACTCGTACAATGAGTGAATCCCGTGCTAAGATTGTGAAAAACTAAATAGCTACGTATGCCTGGACAATGCAAGCAGCCTGAACTCAGACTTCTTTAACATACCCGTGCATCTTCTGCATTTCTTGAACCACTTCTTTGTGTTTTGTTGATGCCAAACGTTACAGAAATCCATGCGGCTGAAATGTCTTGCTGCGGCCATACAAAACACAAAAGAACACAGTTGAAGGTGTAATCCGATCAAAAGCATTCAAACAATGAGAGAAATGCAACAAACAACACAACAGAACGGCGGTTTTTCAGCCTTTGCCTTATGTGATGTCATCAGTCACATTCTTGTGGCAGCTTGCTTTTGTTGAGCTTCATCAAATAACAATTTACAACAAGCTACCAAAAAAAAGGACATGTTGTTCTATAGGTGACTAACTCTTTCACAGACCAGACTGGATTACAACTTTAATTTTCTTTTACAAAAAATAATCCTTGGTGGAGATTTTACTAGTCCCCTCCTTCAGTAGGAACAAATGGATTTTGTCTTATTTGAAGCGCAGCTAAAATCGCTGTTATATCATAGCGACTTTCCTGTCAGAGACTGCCGAATGTAATGAGTTTCCGTTTTTGCATTGTATGGTACGGCGTGCGTGTGTGTGTGTGTGTGTCTGTGTGTGTGTGCTCACGGTCGATTCCGCCATGTGTGTGACTTTTACTTCACCTGTAAGCCATCATGCATGTGACAAAGTGGAAACGTGAAGGGTTAAATTAAATTTAAATGACGTGTACCGTTAATCGTCAGGAATGAAATTAACAACGAAGAGAGCACGAGCTAAAACACACATCTTGTGTGTGAATACTAGCGAGACAATATTATTTTCTTTCTAAAAGCAGCTGCTGCGTGACTTCAGAGCCTGTCATTTCTGCCTCTTTGGCTGTCAAAGCCCACGCCTTCTCTAACACTGATAACATAGTTTTATTTATTTATTTTTTACTTCTGCCTCTTTTGTGTTGGCATTTCGATTTCCGGTTTCCAATAATAATCCGGTCATTTGTAAGCGCTTAACACAACGCGGAGGGGCCATCATTAGCAAATCCTCGGAACATAAAGAACACACTCGATTGATTATATCTGGTGTTCTGATTATCCCTGCCTCAACTCCCCAACAATCCGTTTAATTGAATGAATTATTGCACTGTGAATTGGGACTTCGGAAACACTCTTTTCTAAATATGGGAGACAGTGAAGCATCCCTAATGCTGGTTTGCAGAGTATAATTATTTGGTCGGGAAGCCGAGTGGAGCTCCGGCTTGACACAAAGCACAGAAATCGAGACATAATTCAAATCCTCCACATGTCTGTCTGTCTGTTGTAAAGGATGTCGATAAAAAAAACAAAAACAACGCAAGACCGAGTTCATTATTCCTCTAGCTTCTGATGACTGTCACCGCTAAGTCACAAAGACTATTACCTCTGCTTCCTGTTTTCTCCAGTTTTCGAGGGCAAAATGTAGAGTCTACTCAAAAATACATAGAACCAGAAAAAGAAATTACCAAAACAAACAAGCTGAGTAAGTCCTAAGTGGCGCGAGGCCAGCTAACAGGTTTTCAATCATCCTCCTCTGAACGTCCCGCCGGTTGGGCTTTTTAGGATAATGGGACCGGACAAACCGCGTTAAGTCTGTAAAAGTAAAGCAAAACCAGAAAGTGGGAAGGTATTTATATCCACTGTACTGAAAGACACCATAACCATTTCTCACTGTGACGTGAAATCAGGGTAAGCATTCTTATTGGGGCCTGCCCATAGCAATGTATAGGGCATGGCAGGCCCCTATTGTTCTACACCTCAAAATAACTGCCCCTTCCTACTACCGTTAATGCGGCTCGTACCGCTGCGTGCCCCCTCACAATATATATATCAAAACGTGCGGCTCAATCCCGTGAGGGGAGCTATTACTTTTGTTGGCATTTTGAGTAACTGTGGCGGCATAATTAACAAAAAACTAGCCAAATTTAACTCAAAACAAAAGTCTAACTGACACAAAACAGTGTCAGTTAGACTCAAAATAGACTGAATTTAGTCTGCCTCTCTGAACTGCTCTTTAGAACCACAGTGATGACAGAATGTCAGAACTACAGACATGGTGGAAGTACTGCTATAAACTCATTGCATCTCTGAATGTTGCTGTTTATGTTATATCTTATATGCATATCATCAAGTGGTGGCAAAAGCAACAAAAATCTAGTGTGCTCTGGACTTAAGATGGAGTACATGCACACATATTCATGACATACTTTGATTAAACTAATTTATCTTCGGTGTGATTCCAGTACCAAAAAATTAACTTTATACCAGGTGAGTCTCTCTAACCTGAGAATGTGAACCTGTACTGGGCTGATTCTGTGCCTTCAAATCATTTTAACAATACTCCTGGAGAAGATTCATAACTTATAACTTATAACTCTGAAACAGGAACAGGTCTGAAAAACAGCCTGTGTGCTACACTCAAGAGAGATTCATTTGTTGCATCAAAGAGTGATGTCATCACTGCTGATGTCATTGTTACCAGTGGTACTGAACATTCTACTGATGCATTAACATCAAACACGTTTTGAGCGTCAGGCGAGTCTGGTTTATATTCAAAGTCTATGTGAAGCATTGGATGCGCTAGATGTGTCAAACACTCCAAATGGTTCAAATCGCGCCGCTCTAGAGGCTTGAAGCGCGACGCAACGGCCCTTGACGCGCCTCCACATAGACTTTGAACGCAAACCAGCTGCGCCTGACGTTCAAAACGGATTTGGTGTGAACGCACCATTATATGTCCAGTGTCACATTAGGTCAGTGCTTCTCAATTCCAGTCCTTAAACCCCCTGCTCTGCATGTTTTAGATGTGTCTCTGTTTCAGAACAGCTGTTCCAGAACAGCATGACCTCTTCTGCAGTCATCAAGTACTGCAGTAGCATGTTAATCACCCACAGATTAAACCCAGGTGTGTGGCAGAAGGGGAACACCTAAAACATGCAGGGCAGGGGGGCCTGAGGACCAGAATTGAGAAACACTGCATTAGTTCCATCATATTAGGACCAGGTTCTGGTCCTAATATGATGGACTCATTGCTTTGGGTCAGGGGTAACGTTTAGAGGTAAGATGCTAATTAAGTTTTAGATAGGGTTAGGGTTAGGAATAGGGTAGTATTGTGTAGGGTTATTGAAAATGTGTGGATTAGGCAAAATCGCAGCTACTAAAATGAAGGAAATCAATGGAAAGTTCTAATATGGGTTGAAATAGTTTTGACAAACCTGTACAGCATTTTGTTTTCTAAATCATTATAAACAATTATGATATAATATTAGGGTGTTTTTCTGCCAGTTGTGTAGCTGCAGTACACTAGTAGTCTAATGTGTTGAATGTGCTGAGACACATTCAACACATTAGAAACCAATCAGAACCAAAGGTTTGCCTTTTGGTTCTGATTGGATGTTTCTGGACAGTAGCAGAGCTAGATGCATTTTTGCAGATTCTCTGTTTCATATTCTACTGTCAGACACTTTTAACAAATATTCATTGATCATCTAACACACTTATCCTTGCGCACACACATTCACACCTTAGGGCAATTTAGAGAGATCAATTAATCAAGCAATTAATGCCGAGTGTTAGCAAAACCTAGGTTTGGATAGTGACCTAGGTTAGTGCCACCTGGGTGTGGGTCGGCGTAAAGGCCGAGCCGGGCATAGATTGGCCTTCACGCCAACGCCAACATGAAGCCCCTTCATGCAACCAGTGGAGGTTGGTCGCATGGACGTATGTCTTTCCTCTGACCTCCATGTTTGTGTGGAGGTTTGGCTTTGCGTGGACTCCTCTGATTGCAACCTGGGTGTGGGTCGGTGCAAAGGCCGAGCCACGCTATGCATGGAGACCCCTGGTTGACTGGAGGTCTGTATTTCGTTAGACCTCCCTGATTGATTGGAGGTCTGTCTTTCCTCGTACCTCACTGATTGATTGGAGGTCTGTCTTTCCTTGAACTCCTCTGTTCGTAGGGAGCCTTCTGTCTGCAGGGGGACCTCTGGTTGGGTGGAGACTCTAGGACGGTTGTTTGCCAGAGCAAGTTTTAACTTCACCTTCAGGTCTGCAACCTGACCCTGCAGAGATTTCACCGTCTCCTCCTGGGCTTTGAATTTGGAAGCTTGCTCTGTGTGACTTTTGAGCTGCTCCTCGTATTTAAGTCTCACTCTGTACTCTTCAACCATTACTTCTATCAGACCTTTGTTGCGGTAGGCATATTTTTCAGCCTCCCTCTTGAAGTATTCCAGCTGTTGAAGAATGCTCTTGTCGGCTGTAACTTTGGAAGAGTAAGAAACCTTTGATACAGCTTTAATCTCTGGCACGTTTCTTTCATGTTCACGTTTGACTCGCAGGTGATGTTCTTTTACTACCATGTTTTGCAGTTTCTCAATCTCCTCCTGCTGTGATTTGACTTCAGCCTGATATGCAATCCTTCGGTCTCTTTCCTCATGGAGATCAAAAATCTTACTCTGCAATTCTTTTTTAAGATTGTCTACCTGCTTTGTGAGATCAATGACGTGTTGGCTTGTTTCTTCCACAACTTCCACTGAGGGGGTGATCTTGAAGCCAGTAGAGGGAGTTGTTTCCTGCTTGACTTCCAATGATGTTGCACTCTCAAAGTTGCCAGAAGGACCTGATTCCCCCTGGATCTCTGCTGATTCATCTTCCGGCTTAATGGGGCTGTCACTGTCATCTTCAAAAGAAATGACTGCGTCGTAGTCGACTTGGATGTTGAGGTCCATCATGTCGAGCCATGAAAGCTCAGGTGGAAAAGCTTCATGTTCACAAACAATCTGTTGTTGCTTCATGTCGATGTTTTGGTAAGTTCTTGCTTCTCTGAAAGGCGTGTAATATCTGGAATCGATATCCCGCTTGTTTCAATTAATTTCGAACGTGCTCTGAAGAGTGATCTGTCGCGATAGAACTGTGGAACAGGTCTGAGAAAACTCTGTCTGCGAGCTACATTCAAGAGAGAGACTCCTTTGTGGTATCATAGAGTGACATCATAACCGCTGATGTCATTGATACCATTGGAATTGAACATTCTATCAACCTTATTCCTGGGAGGCTTACTGGGGAAACGATTAAGGGTGTTACTTCTGTCGCCCACCAGAAGTAGAAGTATTTCATTGTAATTTGGAGGGTTTTTGGCTAATCTATATTCATGATAGAAGTTACATCTCTGTTTTCAGTTATTGTACAATATTTAGTAAACTTGTTTATGGACACCGTCTGCTATCAGAGAGCTATTCAGTACAGAGGATTGTAATTATGAGCTTAATCACGGGGAGCAACAGTGACACAGCGTTAAGTTTTGTAACAGAATTTCAAAAGAAAAGCCTAAATATTCCTCTCAGGGTAGTGCTAACTAATATTAGCCTTTACTATCTTTTTTCTCTCAGGTTATTGCACTGCCCTGCTGTGCAAGACAGTAAATTAACATTAGCACAAACCTTTGCATTTCACTGCCCCCATTAGCATTAGCCTTTTCCCTAAAAGAAGCTTTTAGCTATTTTTCTTATTTATTAGCCATGCTTAGTACACTGAATGGAGTGATGCTCCACATGCTACTGACAGCATTTTTGCTAATGTTAGCAGTTTGGCTCATTTTAACTTGTACGCTAATTTCAACATACTGAATGGCATAAGTCCATGTTACTCAACATGTTTGTCAATCTCCACATGCTATTGAGTACATTGCAGCTTACTTTAGGATTGATGCTAATTTGTAGCATCAGAACGCCCACGAAGTGCGCCAACCGACAGGCACACTTTGGCAGGCCCCGTTTAAATTTCTTCAGAAATGTTCTAGTTAGAACTATTAAAATTGTGTATGTTGGCTGAAAGGCAAGATGTAAAATAGCTTTAGAGACATTTCGTGATTTAAAAAAAAAAAAAATTCGCAGTTAGCTTACAGTAAGTAAGTATTTATGAAGGGCTATATAACCGCAGGGAAGTTGTCACCCCGCCCTCTCTCCCACCTTATTCAAATTAAACAAAATTTGTGGCAAAAAGTTTCGTCTGTGCTGCAATCATTTTAAAGATATTAGTAAATGTTTTCTGGCACCTTTAGAGGTCATCAAAGGTCAACCAGTCCCCGCCACAGTTACAAAATCAAACAAATTTGGTATTAGTTGGTGTTCGACTAGAATTTTAGCAGCACAATTCATTTAGATCAATTTTGTTAACGTGTTGGGGGAAGGGGCAAGTTGATTTCTCATTACCTCTGGAAACCTTTTCTTTAAAAAAAAAAAGCTTAAAAATGACAACGGCACAAACAAAAAATTTTGCAGCACAAAAGTAGCACGGTTGATTGACACCATATTTCATCGGATTTTGTAAATGTGGGCTGACATTTGACGACCTCTGGAAACATTTATTAATACTTTTTTAAATGATAGCGCCACAAACGATTGCTGCACAAACGCAGCACAAATGTCTGACACTAATTTTGTTTTAATTTGAAGAAGGTAAGAGTGCGGGGGAGGGGGGGCCAACTCCACTCAGGTAGCTCACCCTTATTTGACCATTTCTTTAAAAGGAAATCCAAGAAAAAGTCAAGAAGAGAAGAGTTTCTTTTAGTAAAACCTCTGGTTGCCACACTCTTCTGCTCAAAAATCTGAACGTGCGAATGACTTACAGGTCTACCACTGGGAGAGAGCAGCTGAATATTTGAGTGGAGGAGGGGATTCCGTCCACAATTTTCGGCTGGGTCCCAGCAGAATTAATCCAAGCGTAATTAAAAACTCGTTAGCAAACGCAGGCCTGGTCTTGTGCGGGGGAAAACATATGCACTCTGGAAATTGGCAGCAAAATAAAAGGCCTAAAAAGAAGCAGAGACATGAAAAATATTAATCAAACTTTTAAAATGAAAGGAAATGTGACATTTCAGTAGCATTGTTTAGGCCACTCTTGTGACTTTCGTGTTTTCTACTATTATTAGACAATTAATAAACATTGCTGACTGTTGCTTCCAAATAAAAACGTACTAAGTCTCACTCTGAAGCACTTGCAGTCAACATATACTGAATTGCAGTGGCGTGCACAAACATTTTTGGGGGCCGGTGCTCAAGAGGGCAAAAAAGGGCACCTGCTGCGACACGTGGAACCACCACCTACCTCAATAATGTGCAAATTTTTTTTTTTTTTTTTACAACATCATGTATACAAACCTATTTTAAATCAATAGTCATCTGCTGAATTGAGCCACACACAATAAGTCATAAATCAAAAAAAAGAGATTTCAGAAGGGCACTTTTTCATCCAGAGAAAAAAAGACAGGTGCTATAGCACCTCCTAGTGTCTACCTGAAAACTGACAACAGAATGAAGGCTTAAGGAAGGTGGGTGGGCTGTTTGACCTTTCATGACCTCTGGAAACATTTCTTAATATCTATCAAATGATAGCGGCACAAAAGGGAATTTTTTGCTTCACAAATCTGAAATCAGAAAAAGATTCACGTCTTTTCATTTTAAAGTTTTTGTTACCACTATGGAGTTCTCTGTTCCTCTTTAAAATCAGACAAAATTGTTGTCAATCAACTCGGCTACATTTGTGCAGCAACATCTTTTGTTTGTGCTGCTTTAACTTTGAAATTATTCATGAAAGTTTAAAGGTTCTAAACGTCAACCAACCCTCCTGCTTTTACTAAACCAACATGGCCTTTAAACTTTCATTAATGTTTTCAAAACCAAAGCAGCACAAAACAAAAATCTTTTGCTGCACAGACCAGCTCAAACGTAGTCGAGTTGACTGACAAGAATTTTGTCTGATTTGAAGAAAGTGGGTGGGCTGGTTGACCTTTCGTGACCTCTAGAAACATTTCTTAATATTTGTAAAATGATAGCGGCACAAACGAAACTTTTTGCTGCACAAACGTTTGACACCAATTTACTCTGATTTGAAGAAGGGGGCAACTTCACTCAGGTTTTGCTGTCAACACATACTTTTACAATACACTGTAAAAACAGAACAAAAAATTCAGAAGAGCCATTTTGTTTGTCCAGAGGAAAAAATTTCAGGTGCTCTAGCGCCTCCTAGTTTCTGTCTGTGCACGTCCCTGGTGAATTATGGAGCCTGGAAAGTTAATTGCCTCAGTATCGTTGGATCCAACACCCGAATAAACTTGTAATGACAAAGTATAATGAGCTCTTTCACCTTGGCCCACAAATTACGTTTATTTAAAGCCACCAATCACTCTAAATCTATTATTTGCTCTGGCGGAGATGATCTGATGCCATGAACGCTCACATATTTGTTTTTTCCTGTAATGGGATTAAGGAGATAATGCGATTGACTTTGAAAAGGCGGCGTCATAAACAGAAGAGCATCATTTACCATCTGCAGACCAGAGCACTCACCACAGTGGCAACTGGGAATCAGGACGAATGGTTGTTGGATGAGTTTACTGGTCTCAGATCGGATCGTTACACCAGGAGGCACACTCTTCTCCAACTGGCTCACTCAGTGGCACTGATGTTCCCGAATTACTGTCATTATATACTTCCCCCCTCCCCCTTTTTTGATGATTCAATACATTTTATGCCCTGCCATTAATGAGTTTTTTTTGTCCTGTGTGGTTTGTTTTCTAGTCTTTATTTTTTATGGTATGGCCCAATTTATGGAAAGCACTTTGTGCTGCAGGCACTTCATGCCTAATTATTCCCAAACAACTGCAGTCTAAGTGTGGGCTGCTTTCCACACAGGTCCATTGCACAGAAATGTTACTAATTCCACTATATGGCTGTTATTCCAAATGAGAATTGTAATCAAAAACTTTTTTCCCCAGGTTTATGAGATTTCAAACTTGCCTTCCACAGAACTTTGTCTTTGGAGGGTTGTCATAAAAGGGGGGGGGAGGAAGATCTCCACACCTCCAACATTTGTGTGGCTCACTTTCACGTAGGCGTGTGGATTTCAAGTGTATACGTCTTCACCTGGGAGTCTGTGAGCAGTTGAGGTTCTACAGTGTCCTGAGCAGAGAAAAGCTGGTTCTGAAATCTACTCAGGGCAGTTCTGACCTTTTGGGTCACAGCATCACAAAGCTCTGATGACCGTTGACAACACTGAAGGGGTCGCTTTTCAAAATCTCTCTGTTTGGTCTTTAAGTTTCTCGTGTTGATCTTGCTGTTACTTGGGGATTACTGTGTCTCATGACTGCCATCTTGTTTTCTTGGTTTGACCACCCACTGCGAAAACACAAAATCCTACCAAGTATTTTTGGTCTAGTTTCTAGATGAAACTAACTCACAAGTAATGCTTCTCAAGATGTAGGAGCCCCTTAATATTGATTTTAAAAACAGTACTAGTCATAAGCAACCGAATCTGCCAACGGAAAAAGATGTTGCAACTTTTAATATTCAAAATGTGAATGTGAATATTGTAAATAATCAAAATCATGGAATGCAAATGTAAAGTACTTTCACAAATATTGAGAATGAAAATGATACATGTTTTTTTTCTTTTTCTATGCTTTTTTTTTTTTTTACAAGTTAAACCTTGAAATGTCTGTCATGTATTTCTATTCAACCCTGCGGAGTCAACATAATGCAGAACAGGGGTGTCCAAAGTGTGGCCCAGGGACAATTTGTGGCCCCTGAAAGGATGTTTTTCTGCCCCTGACTGAGTACAAGTCCAAGACTGGTAAAACTTTGGCTAACAAAATAATTGATGGCCCCCAAAAATTGGGAAATTAAATCTTTTCTTTTAATTAGGCAACAGTCTGAAGACCTTTTTATGTTTTAGATCTTTAAAGGGGCAGTGTTATGTATTTTCCAGTCACATAGTGTAAACGTATAGTATAAATATGACTTAAAATAAATTTGACTTGCTAATTTAGCACCTAGAAATTGGGCCTCTGTCTCTTTAAGAAGCACCTGCTCTTTCTTAAACTCCACCCTCAGGAAGTTTTCACAACATGGCTCCTCTAATAACCCTTTAACAACGTTTTTACCAGCTTTTGACTGAGAAGCAGCTCGTATATTGAGCTCAGTTTCACCAGGTGTTTGCTAATTGTTGCTAGCTAGTCTGAAGGAGCCGAGTGGGGAGTCGTGGAGAAGGGCAGCTCTGTAAAGTGGAATCTTGGAAGCTTTGGAAATGTATCTCAGATAAGGAGCTTAGCCCTCGAAGGATGAGCTAGGTAAACATAGGCGTTTTGCACAGCTGAATGGTTACCATGGAGACTGAGGGATACTTCAAACGTTCCTGGGGGAAACAAAGTAACACTCCAGGTATGTTTTTGATGAGGAAATAACATTATAACACTATGTAAAGCTCAAAAAAGTTTATTTTTTCCCATAATGCTGGCACTTTCATAATATAAAGGTTTCCTAAAATCTGTGTTTATTTTTGAGCAGGCCAAACTAAAGAAAAAAATGTTTATTGTTCATTCTTATTTTAATTAATTTTGTGGCCCCCTCGGTAAATTCCCAGTTTTGGCCCCCAGGGCTAAAGGTCTGGACAACAGTAGAGTAGGACCTTCAGCTACAGGTCTTTATGGGTCTACCGGCTTTACTCATCTGGTCAGTCTGCATGGAGAACAACATTTGTGAACGGCTGATTTTGTCAATAGGAATTCAACTTGGACTTTGATTGGGTCAGTCTAAAACATTCATAAAATTCCCTTAGAGTTTGGCATTCAGACCCAAAACAAAAAGGGTACAAAACGCTCGAAAACGTTTGGAGCAAACCGTGCCTCAAAGAACAGAGAGGCTGCTACGGCAGCCCCAAAAGTCCATCAACAACGTGCAGAAAGTGTTCACATGTTCTACCCAGGAGCTGCGCTGTCATCGGAGGATTCTAAACATACTGCGAGATCATCATTCATTAGCGCCTTGTAAATAACGCGCCACGCTCTGGGAGTAAAAACCAGTCTGCTCTTGCACAACCCAATTACAGCAAGATGATTTAGAGCACAGATTAAGGAGAACAAATAAACAGACCTGCACACTGTTCTAGATAACGCGCACGGATGTCACAGCACACAGGAAATGAGCCAGAGAAGCCCAAACTGCTGCTAAACGAATAGACGTCGCAGGACAAAGACCACCAACAAAAAAAACAGACTCTGACACAACTTCAGATCGTGAAATATCGGTTGTAAAGTGCCCTACATACTGTAGGAGATAATGATTCCCAAATTATTTTACAGGTGCTTCCTCTATTTTTTTAAAAGAACTGAAGGGATTCCACAAAAGGTTTTGAGTCCAGATGTCGGTGACGTTCTGGCCCACATATCGGCGACGGAAACCTGGCCGATGGTCTGGGGGCCTCTCCTGAGAGGCATCCTCAGAGAGCGGAGAGGGCTATTTCTGGTGCGCCTATTTATAAAGCGGCTGTCTCAAAAGAGAGGAGCAATGAAGTAAGATTTTTACCAGCAATAAGGTCAGGGATGTGGAAAAACAGCCCAGCCAGTTTTTTTTTTTTAATAAGTGAATTTAATGTCATTGTCAAAATCAGAGGGATCAGCAAAACGTTTTACTGCTTGAGATTTTTTTTACTGGCTTCGTGACATCAAACAGGTGCTTTTTAACGCAGTAGCTCTAGAAGTAACCCACTTGTTTCATATTCATTTCTCTCTTTTTTTTAAATTGATGATGTGAAGATGTACAGAAACGCATCTTTTTAGTGAAACAGCATAATCTCCCATGGGACATTTTTGACAATCCAATTTATAATCTTAATTTTACTTTGTTTTTTAGTAGTTTTTTTGTGTGTGTTTTTTTTAACAATCATAGGTGACAAAATGATTGACACTCTAAATAATCTTTCAATTGTGCATTTTTACTTTTATTAAGTTGATCAAACGCTGAAGGAACTTCAAATTAGTAATCCACAACGTTTTGTTTCCAGGGGCGTAAATATGACGTGACACATTTCTTTTAGGAAACAAAAAAAACAAAAACAAACATGGGTTAAAAAAATCTCTAAAACAGCAGTGTTTTGGGGGTGAGGGGGGAGGACATCACGTCTCCATGACAACCAACAGACTTCATCGCCATGCCGACTGGTTGTTTCAGAGGCATGTGAGGAAAAAGCATTTTCTTTCTTACAATCACAAACGTAAATATATGGAGTTTCTTGAATGTGTGTCACACAGAGCAATGGAACAACTTTCAGAGGTAAAGCACACACAAACTACTAACCAGTTGAGAAGATTGCATGAAAATTAATCAACATGAATTTCGTCAGGTGTTTTTTCATTAGCGAGTAGTGAAAAGTTATGGGTGTTGCAAACGATTGTGACGGAAAAATGTTTTGCCTAGGAACGCAAAATGTTACAATGAGAGACTGTCATTTTTTAAAACATATTTTCTCCATATTTATACTTTAACAATAAAGTCAGATTCTAAAGATATTCCCTAATATTTATTAAATAATTTAACCTGTGCTTTTTTTTTTTCTGTATTGGGGATTGAAGCAAAGTCGTGCTAGGCTTCCTTACTGATACGTTTTCAGATTTCATTATAATCTGAAATAGGTAGTCTTGTTTTATGTTTACAATCAGATTAAATCAAATCCGTCTGTCCGGTTGGATTCGGCTCGTACGGATTTGCTCCACTGTGTTGGTTTGTGTCACGTGAAAGGAATCAGATCAGATTAGATTTTGAAGTTGTGCCTTTGTTTGTGAGTAGAGGAAACGTACGCTAACTTTCAATTCTCTGTACCAAAAAAGAGATTAAGTCCTTTCAAATAAGGTAAAACTAGTAAAACGTAAAATGACCAATATCTAAATTTGTTTCCCCCAATTTAACATCTTGCTGGAGAAAACTGTCAGGATCTGTGTTTTTCTGTGTTTATTTAGAGTTTTCCTTGTCCTTGAGTCTCTTCGTTCTCCTGTCCTCCCCTTGATTGTTCCCAGGTCTCGTTTCTGTGATTACCCTCCAGTGAGTGTATTTAACTCCACCTGTGTTCCTTGTTCCTCGTCGGGTCCTTGTCAATGTCAATGTCTTGTCAGCGTCTAATGTGCGCTCAGTCCTTCGTGTTGTCCTGTCGTCATACCAGTTGCTACCGGCGTTGAGCTCTGGCTTCTGCTCAGTCGTGCTGCCTGGTTGTGTGGACTTATTCTGAACATTCATCATTAAAATCATTCATTTTTTCACATCCTGGGTCTACAGCGTCTGCCTCACCACCATCTACACCGCATTTCATGACAAAAACTCATTCCCTTCCCTGTCCTCTGCGTCTAATCTTCGCAATAACTAGAAGAGATGCTAATTACAGATAGTAGTAGCCCAAATTATGTTTAATTATATAGTAAACTTTCCTCCTGCTCTCTCTCTGCTTGCCTTGGTGCTTTCTGGGGATTTTTCTCCTGTAAGTCGTTTGGAAACATCTAAAATCGTCTCCACTGATAAAGAGACTCAAATTGATTTGTTGGTCAGTTGGATTTTTCTACATGCTTCTGGAATACAAATATGAAATCTATGTAGGGTTGTTTTTGTCATCTTTAACACAGAATGTGTCTGTAAACTTGTGTTTGTTCATTTAGTGAAGGCTAATGAGGCTAATCAAGCACAAACAGCCGAGATGGAATAGCTTAGCTAGCAAAATTACTAGAATGCATTAGCATAACTTGGGGGAGACGCGGGGAGCATGTAAACTCAGAGACGCCACTGTTAAAAATGGGTGTGAGAAACAAACAAACAATCAAGTATCAAGAAGGGAAGTCCTGGCAGCGATGACAGTGATGTTGCAGGAGAAAAATACAAACATAGATGCCTCGTTGTTTTCCTGACCTCTTGTCATCGATCGGTGGTCTCTCTCCTGTACGTTTACCCTCTCGCCTCAGTCCCGCCCTCACGCGTTTACCGCACCATCGATTCCCTGCTCGGTCTCTGTGGGTTTCACCTGAATGTCATTACGCTCTTAAGTTGTCCTTTTTCCACTAGAACTGAGGTTTTTAATCATGCAATTCCAAGAAATTCTGAAATAACAATACTCCAACTAATGATGCAAGTTTTATTAATATTTCCTTGATGAATGCAAGCTAGGAGCGACATTTTGTCCCAACCATTCATTTTATTATTTTCTCAGGATCTTCATTCTATATACTATACTTGTCAGATGAATTAGCAGCAGTGTCAAGATATCCAACAGTGCTGACTACATTGTTGTTGTTGTTTTTTTAACCTTTAAATGTTGGTGTTGGGTTTTGTAAAAACTTTCTGGTTCTGTTGGGTCGCTCTGGGTTTAGTTTTGTGCCATTCGGTGTTAATTTCATGTTTTAGTGAATTTTTCAGTAGCAACATCTGGTTGTTGATCACATGTTTTCATTGCAGTTTTAGCTATATACGCTACATTCGATATACAACCAAAAAACTACCTCACTCTGTAATGCAAAAACTGTTTATCGAAAAACTTGTTTTTTTTCTAAATTTATGCGTTTCCATTAAGCAAATATATTTTCTCAATTCAATTATATAGTCAATGGAAACATAGCTAATGTCAGTTATTGGGAGGAGAGGGAGAACACATCTGATTCAAATATTTAGTTGTGCAGTACCACCTGGGGAGGCATCTAGAAGTTGCAGGACAGCTGCCACAAAGGGCTGCAGTTTAACTCTCCCAGTTCACCTTCTACTGTAAATTTATTTATTTTTAATTTCATTAAGGGTTTTATTCCCTTTACCTTCTCCGCCTTCCTGCATTGGGATCCAATGCCAGAGTTTTGTGTTTGTCATTCTCATTGTGGGTTTGGGTTCCTTCTGTTTGTATTTTTTATTATTTCCTTGTTTCTTTATACTCAGCCTAGACCTCCCTTTGTTAATTAATTATTTTATTCAGTATCTTGGTTTATCTTTGGATTCCTAAGGTTAGTGTTTAGCCCTCTTCTCTTGGTTATTGTTTATTCCTCGTCAGCCTCTCTCATGTTCATCGGTCTCTTTCCCTCAGCCTGCCTGACTGGTCTCCCCTCACAGCTGCACCCTGTTATCAATCAGCCACCTGTCACTTGTCCAGTAATTAAGCTCCCCAGTATTTTAGCTCCTCATTCTCAGTCTCTCGCTGCTGGATTCTTCCATTTTTTTTTCTGCTACTGTTTCCTTGAGCTTTGTGTTGCTTCCTGGTTCCCTGTCTGTGCTACCCTGTCAGTTCCTCGCCTGTATCCCTCTGTACCCGCCTGCAAGTTTTTGTATTTATTTTCATTGAAGTCTCTTAATTATATCTCTGCCTCCAACTCTTCCTGCTTCCTGGGTCTCACTGCAACACAGCACTATGACAGTCTTAGGGGCAGAAGGAATAGAAACTCCTTTAAGGAAAAAAAAAAGTCTGCCTCTGTACTGGAAGCTATGGAGCTATGACAGAAGGAAAATATATATACATTTATTGTAAAAAGAAAATTTCCATGACCGTCAGCACAAACTACACCTAACTGTAGAGCATGGTGGTGGAGGAGTTTGTTTTCGAGGCAAAGGACCTGGGCACTCTGCAGTCATCCAGCAAATCATGCATACCAAAGTAATTTGGGTTCAGCTGCAAGGCGATCTGTTAATCACCTAAAGCAGGGGTCCCCAAAGTCGGTCCTCGAGGGCCGGCATCCTGCATGTTTTAGTTCCCTCTCTGGTTTAAACGCACCTGGATCAAATGATGGCTCGTTAGAGGCCTAAGATGAGCATTGACCTGCTGTAAAGGTTGTTGGTACCACCAGGGAGAGAACTAAAACATGCAGGATACCGGGCCTAGAGGACCGACTTTGGGGACCCCTGACCTAAAGCGTGGCCAAAACTGGGTCATCAACAGGACAATGATCCCAAAACGCAGTAGCAAATCAACAACAGAAGGGCTGAAAATGGCCCACTCAATGTCCGTCAGTCCTCAACCTGACTGAAATGCCGCTGTGGCGTAACGAATGCGTTCAAACGTCAACCAGTCACAGCATTACTGGAAATAACTCTGAGCAACAATTTCTCTGCAAAGCTATTCAGAAAATGACTACTTCAAGACAAAGACTCTAAAGGTAGTATGGAAAACATTAGAACAGTTAGTATGAGGCATTTGTGTTCTGATATCAGATCACAACTGCAGTTGCAGAGGTAAACATATCTGGTTTTCTATAATGTTTTAAGTGCAATGCATCAAAACTGTTTTGACAGCTGTATATCTGGACAGTTGAAATAACTTTTTCCCTCTAGTTTAAGCTCTTATCAGTAATCAAGATACTAAAACTCAAATAAATTGATATGGTCTTCCTACGGAGTGAGGAAAACTTTGATCATAATGTTATCTTTGCAATACAATAACGTCACAGCAGTGGCGCAAAAAGTGGCTATGAAGTGTGTGCAACGCATAGGGGCGCTGCACTAGAGGGGGCGCAAAAACGACGTGGGGAATTTTTTCTTCTAGTCAGCATTTTAAGTACTTAACAGCTGTTTGTGTATGAAATGATCAATAACAGAGGAACAGCACTGATTAGGCGCTCCCCTCCCTGCCAGCCGCTCTCCCCTCCCATACAGATAGCTTGGGCAGCGGCCCTTCGACAACGCGCTGAGGCGCGTTTTTTTTTTTTTTTTTAAATTTGAATTGTAGCAATGCACTCGACAACAGGGAGCTAAAGATGGGGCGGCAGAAGAAAAACCTCCGGGGCACAAAACAGAAAACGGAAGAGTGGTAAGGATAAAGATGTTGGAGAGACGAAGAAAAGCTTTTCAAAGTGGTTGAAAGACAGAAGGTAAGTAATGTCAGTGTATCAATAAGAGAGTTATAAATATTCAGGTTAGCTTAAGCTAGCCAAAAAAATTACAGGTGGTTGTTTTTGTCTCCGCCCCGCATTGAACCAATACGGGACGCGATTTATTCCGTATTGCTATAAATGTCTGATAGACACACCTATCACACATCTCAATAATAAGTGTAATAATAATGACCAAAACAAAACACGGGAAATGTTAAGGTCAGCTAAGTTGTCGTTGCGGGACCTAAATAGTCACGGTTGCCTAGAGACGGTTGCTACGCAGCCGCAGTGAGCTGCTATCATCCCGCGTCTTTTTAAACTGTCCACCGATTCTACACCGTCCTTAGAAGCAAAACCTCTGGCAAAAATACAGACGATAGTGGGAAGACACAGGCTAAACAATCACTGTGAAGTTTAATAGGGGCATTAAAATAAATGTGTCGGTGACATTCAGTGGCCCACAGTGGGTTTGATATCAGACAGAATGGGTCAGGCGAGGAACCGCAGACCCGTCCGAACCTAAAGAACCAGACATCAGTCTCTTCATCCCTCAATCATTTCCTGAGACCGAAAAATAATATAGATGGCAATTTAAAGAACAAATCATATTAATAGTAATACAAATAGATTAATAGTAAATAAATAAATATTGTGAAGAGAACATTAAAACCGTTTGTTAGGATTGTGTAGGAAAAATGTTTATCTTTTATAAATACAGTGTTTTGTGGTCAATATTATTTCACCGTTTTATTAATGTGGGTTGTCAGTTTGAATAAGGCTTCCTATCAAGCTATAAGAATGATAGAAAACATGCTAACAAAAAGCCTCAAACCTGCAGCCCACAGGCTAACAGAAGCGGCTCTTTGGCTCAAATATATTAAATGATGAAATATTGCAGTTTTTTGTTTCATTCTTTTTCAGTTCCCCGGTAGGCAGCAATTTATTACATACATGTTCATTTATTATTATTGATACTTTAGTTAAAAATGAGTTGTACAAGTTTATGTTGTGGGCACGGGGGGCGCCGAAGACATGTTCGCGTACGCCTCAGAAAGTGTGCAGTTGCGCCCCTGCGTCACAGATTCCTTATTTCTTTAAGTCTCTGTTTTGGTCTCATGTGTTCAGAGGACGTTGCTCCATCTGTCTTGTGCTTCTTCTGCAACTTCATTCTTTTAAGGGAGAAATAACGTTCTCTTTACAATTCTCCCAAACAAGCTATATTTATTCAGTTTTTAGTCAACAGTCCTGTCATGAATATTCAACGTGCTAGCATTTTCTGTAAAATGGACACAATGATGTCAAGAATAGGGTACAATTACTGAGTAAAACCTATAGTTTCTGACATTTCTTTTGTTACTTCTCCCTGGTCTTACCTTTCAGTATATCTGCTGGAACAGCGGGGAGGCTATCTTAACTCCGACTTGTGAAAAATCATTCTCACTGTAGAATGAAAATTAGAAATGGGCCTTTTCCAGATCGAAGGACAGAAACAGTTGCTTCTCTAAGGTGTTGCTGTTGTTTCCTGATGTTTTTCTTCTCTCCTTAGCAATTTGTAAGCCCACATTATGTGTGTTTAAGAGTCCCATATCCCCAGATAAAGACAACTCTGCTTCTAACAACTAAAAGCGACATCCTGGAGTTTGGAGAACCTGCAGTACCTGAATGCTAGGGCTGGAAAATATGGCTGAAAAACGTAAAACAAACAAAAAAGTGTAAATGTCCGTTCTGTTTAAAAGTTGAATAGAGGTTGTTACCCATTAATGTACAGTGGAGGGTGCTGCGGCTTAGTTCGTGACGAGATGTGTCTTCATTAAAACTGGTCTTGTGCGAAATTCTATTACCCTGCGAAAATCTGTGCCCCCTGCGTCGGGAGCGCACATTGAGGCCAGAGAGGCGGATCTGACCATTTTCACGGCTCCTCTGATCGATTTCTCAGTAAAACAACTCATATAATCATGTCAAGGTTGCGACATTCAGTTTAATCGGCAGCTGTTTTAAAAAGAAGCTATAACAAAATTGTAAAATAAATAAATGAGGTCTTCTTACGCCATTTTGTGTTGTTATTTTAAACACCAAGAGAATCAGTCTTTTTCCAACTTTGGTCACTTAAGTCTGACAAATAAAAGTCAGTCACCAAACACAGTTTTCCAACACGTAGTGTGTATTTATAATTTTTCATTGCTGATATAAGAGGATGGAAGCTGGCTGATAGCAGGGCACAAAAATTAAGACTTTCTGAAAAGATGAGAGTATAGACTTTCTGATAAATCCCGTTCTAATGTAAAATATGACAGATTACTGGATTAAGGAAATTTCTACTATACTACATGCTATCACACATAACATTTTTTGAGAATTTGGAAACAGTTGCTTTTTATTTCCCAAAGTTATGGGGGGAGGAGAGGAGAGAATGGATATTTCAATCTGGAGAGACTCAGACGGAGATGAGAAGACAATTAGAAGAGTTTATTGACAAACAGAATTTAAAGTCTTTGGCGCTCGGGCCCCGGCTGGGGATAACTGTTATCGCAGCGTTAGCGATAGGCTTCAGATGAGCATCCCCGATGCTGTTAGGAACGTCATCCCCCAGGGCCCGGCACTGGTGGTGTAGGTTGAAGAAGGGTGTGACCGGACCGGGCGAATGGAGGAGAAGGGGTGGTGGTGGGTTGAGCTCGGCTGGAGAGCGAAGGACGCCATGAATGAAGGTCCTTATCAGCTGGGACTTGGTCGATGATTGGACGTGACGTGGCTTGGTCCGGCGTTGATAGGTCGACGATTGTGGGCAGGTCGCTTCAATTAACAGGTCCCGGTGGGGATAAAAGAGTCTTTCAGTTTGAATTTGCGCCTAGGCTTCATTTCAGCTGCCTGAAATTATTTGCCAAAGTTAAAGGAGGGGAACCAAATATTTTAGCCACCTGATATAATCTGTTCCCACTCTATAACATAGGAATAAATTAATTTACCAGCAACTCTTTAACTGTGCTTTGGAAACATTTGCTCTTCATTTCACAAATGTAAGGGGCCCTGGGATTTAAACTATCTTTCCATAACTACCTTGTATGAAAGTCCTGTAAGGATAAATATCAAACATATTTTTCAAAATGTAATTTATTAACCATTATACAACGTACATAAACCAGCACACCAGCAAATTCAGGAACCTAAGGCAAACACGTGAAGCACTGATAGGTTTTTTCAATTGGGCTTCCCACACACTCCTGATGGAACCACCTCAGACACATGTCACACTGGATCTAGGAAAGAAACCAAAAAAATATGGCTTTTTAAAAAAAAGAAAAATATGTCTTTACATTCACAATACACAATCAATCATTATAGATTCCCTTATTTTCCAACTGCTGGAGGATCCGAGGCCATGGTCTTGAGCCGGAAAAGGGTAGAGTGCCTTCTCCGGGTCGGGGGGGGGGTGTCCTGCCCCAAGTGGAGGAGTTCAAGTATCTCGGGATCTTATTCACGAATGGGGGAAGAAGGGAGCGGGAGGTCGACAGGCGGATTGGCACAGCGTCTGCCGTCAAGCGGGCGCTGTACCGGTCCGTCGTGGTGAAGAGAGAGCTGAGCCAAAAAGCAAAGCTCTCGATTTACCGGTCGATCTACGTTCCCACCCTCATCTATGGTCATGAGCTTTGGGTCATGACCGAAAGAACGAGATCGCGGATACAAGCGGCCGAAATGGGTTTTCTCCGTAGGGTGGCTGGGCTCTCCCTTAGAGATAGGGTGAGAAGCTCAGTCATCCGGGAGGGACTCAGAGTAGAGCCACTGCTCCTTCACATCGAGAGGAGCCAGTTGAGGTGGCTTGGGCATCTGGTCAGGATGCCTCCTGGACGCCTCCCTGGTGAGGTGTTCCGGGCACGTCCCACCGGGAGGAGGCCCTGGGGAAGACCCAGGACACGCTGGAGGGACTATGTCTCTCGGCTGGCCTGGGAACGCCTCAGGATTCCCCCGGAAGAGCTGGAAGAAGTGGCTGGGGAGAGGGAAGTCTGGGCCTCCCTTCTGAAGCTGCTACCCACGCAACCCGACCCCGGATAAGCGGAAGAAGATGGATGGATGGATGGAGGATCACAAGGGGAAATAACCAAAATACAAACACAAAGGAGTAAGTAGACTAAAGGAACCTAATTAGAACAAACAAAAAAATAACTAGAAACAAGAAATAAACATAATTAGAATCACCAATGAAGAACAGATGTGGAAAACAAGGCAGAATTAAATGGAAACAACTAAGGAACACCAAAAGAATCTGAAACCTAGGAGGGTGCCGGTGGCAGAGTAGAAACCTTGGGGGACGCTGACAGCGGAGCAAGTACCTTGGGGGAGGCAGAGCAGGAACCTGGAGACCAACCGGACTCGCTATGAAGCCCTGAAGGCAGGCCAGGAGACTGACAGGACTCACCACGAAGCCCTGGAGATTGGACAGGAGACCAACAGGACTCGCTAGGAAGCCCTGGAGGTCGGGAAGGAGACCGACAGGACTCGATATTAAGCCCTGGAGGCAGGCCGCAAGAACGACAGGACTCGCTATGAAGCCCTGGAGGTCAGCCGGGAGACCGACGGGCCTCGCTATGAAGCCCTGGAGGCAGTCCAAGAGACCGACGGGACTCGCTATGAAGCCCTGGAAGTCAGCCAGGAGACCAACGAACTTCGCTATGAAGCCCGTCGGTACAAGAGACCGACGGGACTCGCTAAGAAGCCCTGAAGGTCAGCCAGGAGACCAACGGGACTTGCTAGGAAGCCCTGGAGGTCAGCCAGGAGACCAACGGGCCTTGCTATGAAGCCCTGCCTCTCCTGCCAACAAATTTCAAGCGTTAAGCTCAGGGGAGCTTGACTGCGGTGCCAAGCTGTTGAGGACAACAGGACTGCCAACCGCAGTCCTGTTGTCTTCCAAGCTTTTCTGCCGCCAATAATCAAGCATGAAGCTTGGAGCCCTCATGACACTTCTTTATTTAGAAGAACCATCTTTCAAGCCAGTGCCTGAGAGGAGCCAGTTGAGGTGGCTACATATTCAGAAGTGTATTGATCATATGTCTGAATACAGACGGCTGCCTCGGTGGCTTGTCTGAAACCACAAAGTCAGTCCAACTGGCTGACTTTGTGGGTTTTCTCTTTAGATGGCTGCTGGTTCTGCTGTTAAACTCTGTCCCTCAGCCTTTTGTTCAGCTGGTCCACTTCAGGATGCATGTTGGTGTTTTCCTCCTCAAAGGCGGTGTTTATATGCTCCAGGGCAGTGCTTTTCAGCTTCAGGGCGATGGTTTCCTGCTCTAGGGCAATGTTTTTCTGCTCCAGGGCTCTTTTTTCCACCTCCAAGGCAGCGTATTTTTGCCCCAGGGTGGTGTTTTCCTTTGTCAGGGTATTTTTTTCCTCCTCTAAGTCTGTGCTCGTCTGCTCCAGTTCGGTGGATTTCACCTCCAGAGCAGTGACTGACAGCATCAGGGTTTTTTTTTCATGCTCCAGGGTTCTTCTTCTCAGATTCAAGTCGATGTTGTGCTGCTGCAGGTCGTTGTTCTCTTGCTCAAAATTGATGTTTTCCCGTTCCAAGTTATGGTTTCTCTGGTCCAGGGCGCAATTTATCACCTCCAAAAAGGGGATTCTCTGCTGCAGAGTGATGTTTTCCTGTTCTAAGGTGTTACATTCCTGCTCCAGGGTGGTGTTTTTCTCCTCCCGGGCAGTGTTTTTCTGCTCCAAGGCAGTCTTTTCTTTCTCCAGTATGTTACTTTTCTGCTCCAGGGTGGTGTCCAGGAGACTGGCGGTACTCAGTCTCCTGTGTAATGTGGTGTATTTGTGCTTCAATGTGGTGTATTTGTGCTTCAATGTGGTGTTTTTCTGCTTCATTGTAGTGTTTTTCTGCTCCAAGGAGGTGATTTTCTGGTCCAGGGTGGTGATTTTCTGACCCAAAGCAGTGTTTATCTGCTTCAATGTGGCATTATCCTCCTTTCAAGTTTTATTTACATTAAACAGTTTTTAAAATTCCTTGTCTTTCTCCCGAAGCAGCTTGTCTATTTCAAGTGCAGCTCTTTCTATGTTTATAGCTTGAATCTTCAGGTCCTCATTTGCTTTAATCAGCGACTGTCTCTCAATTGACATCATGTTGACTTCTTTCAAGATACCACAAAGCTTCTCTGTCTCTAGCTAGTTGTATTTTGTCATTCCCAGAATGAGAAGACCTCGTCTTCTTCCAGCGTGATTCTGTCTAGCGTTTTGTTCTGTCCACCTGTTTACCAGTTGCTACCGGCGTTGAGCCCTGGCCTCTGCTCAGTCTTGCTGCCTGGGTTTATGTGGACTATTTTGGACTTATCTTCTTCATTAAACTGTCATCATTCATCTTACCTGGGTCTCAAGCGTTTGCCTCACCTCACCACTTCATGACAGAAGGACCCGACCAGACCGATCGGTGAGGTAGCTGCTATCCAGGACCAGAATGTTCCCACAAAAGAGACAGAGCGGACCGAGGCGGAGATCCAGCAGAGAGGAGAGGGCACTGGCGGAAGCTCTCGCCGACCTGCAGCGGGAGCTTTTCCAGGGGATGAGACCGGTATTAGCACCCCCCGGATTCAGTCCCCCCCGTTACCTCCGCCCGGGGAGACAGCAACCTGAGCCGCCGGTGGACCCGGCCCCTCGTCGCCTTCCGGGAACACCACCTCTGTCGCCGGCTCCAAGGGTCCGCTCCGGACTACATCTGCTGCCAGCTCCAAGGGTCCGCTCCGGACCACCTCTGCTGCTGGCTCCAAAGGTCCGCTCCGGACCACCTCTGCTGCCGGCTCCAAGGGTCCGCTCCGGACCATCTACGCTGCCGGCTCCAAGGGTCCACTCCGGACCATCTACGCTGCCGGCTCCAAGGCGCCTCTCCGAACCTCCTCTGCTGCCGGCCCCCAGGGTCCGCTCCCGGCCCCAGTTAGTGGGTCTAATGATGGGTCTCTGATGGGGCCCCGGCCCCATCAGAGTTTCCGAGTCAGGCTCCAAGTCAGTCTCCAGCGTTTCCGAGTCAGTCTCCAGAGTTTCCGCCCCTTAGTGCTCCTCCCGAGACTCCTCGTCGCCGCCTCTGGGTGGCCCCTAAAGTTCCTTCCTTCCGTGGTTCTCACCTTCAGCGCTGCGGACGTCCGCCGGACATTCCCCACGGGTTCCACCTCCTTTGTCTCCGCCCACCCTGTGGGTAGTTTTTTATTGTTTTTGGGCTCTGCTCCCCGCCCAGCGCCCCTCCGCCCACCCTTGTTGTGTTTTTTTTTTCAGACTTGTTTTGGGCGTCTGGTAGCCGCCCTTGAGGGGGGGGGGGTACTGTCGCGATCTGTGTTTTTCTGTGTTTATTTCTGAGTTTTCTGTGTCCTTGAGTCTCTTTGTTGTCCTGTCTCCCCTCAAGTACTCCCAGGTGTGTCTCGTTCCCTGTTTATCTCCTGTGTATTTAGTCTCACCTGTGTCTCTGTGTCTTTGTCGGGTCCTCGTCTTGTTCCAGCGTGATTCTGTCTAGCGTTTAGTTCTGTCCACCTGTTTACCAGTTGCTACTGGCATTGAGCCCTGGCCTCTGCTCAGTCATGCTGCCTGGGTTTATGTGGACTATTTTGGGCATGTCTTCTTCATTAAACTGTCATCATTCATCTTACCTGGGTCCGTTTTTGATCAGATGCTGTATAATTTCGGTTATATTCACTCCACAACAAATTAGCCTGTGAGGGTAAGCATCTCATAAGAATAAAAAAAGTAAACTCTGATTATTCTGTGTGGCTGATTTCCTGTTCGTGTGCTCACGCTTTTGGTCCGTCGAGTTTAAATCACAACACAACCCACATTAATAAAATGGTGAAATAATATTGACCACAAAACACTGTATTTATAAAAGATATCAACATTTTTCCTACACAATCCTAACAAACGTTTTTAATGTTCTCTTCACAATATTTATTTATTTACTATTAATCTATTTGTATTACTATTAATATGATTTGTTCTTTAAATTGCCATCTATATTATTTTTCGGTCTCAGGAAATGATTGAGGGATGAAGAGACTGATGTCTGGTTCTTTAGGTTCGGACGGGTCTGCGGTTCCTCGCCTGACCCATTCTGTCTGATATCAAACCCACTGTGGGCCACTGAATGTCACCGACACATTTATTTTAATGCCCCTATTAAACTTCACAGTGATTGTTTAGCCTGTGTCTTCCCACTATCGTCTGTATTTTTGCCAGAGGTTTTGCTTCTAAGGACGGTGTTTTATCGGATGGCCATTTTAAAAAGACGCGGGTTGATAGCAGCTCACTGCGGCTGCGTAGAGTCCGGCTCTAGGTAACCATGACAACAGCGTCAGTTCGTGGGGTCCTATTTACAATGACAATTTAGCGGACCCTAATATTTCCCGTGTTTTGTTTTGGTCATTATTATTACACTTATTATTGAAATGTGTGTGATTGGTGTGTCTGTCAGACATTATAGCAATACGGAATAAATCGCGTCCCGTATTGGACAACAACCACCTGTAATTTTTTGGCTAGCTTAAGCTAACCTGAATATTTACAACTCTCTTATTGATACACTGACATTACTTACCTTCTGTCTTTCAACCACTTTGAAAAGCTTTTCTTTGTCTCTCCAACATCTTTATCCTTCCCCCTCTTCCGTTTTCTGCCTTGGAGGTTTTTCTACGCCCCATCTTTAGCTCCCTGTTGTCGAGGCATTACTACAAATTTAAAAGAACAAAAACGCGCCTTAGCACGTTGTCGAAGGGCCGCTGCCCAAGCTACCTGTATGGGAGGGGAGAGCGGCTGGCAGGGAGGGGGGCGCCTAATCAGTGCTGTTCCTCTGTTATTGATCATTTCATACATAAACAGCTGTTAAGTACTTAAAATGCTGACTAGAAGAAAAAATTCCCCACGTCGTTTTTGCGCCCCCTCTAGTGCAGCGCCCCTATGCGTTGCACACACTGCATAGCCACCTTTTGCGCCACTGAGAGGAGCCTTGAAAATGGTCAGATCCGCCTCTCTGGCTGTAATGCGCGCTCCCGACGCAGGGGGAACTGATTTTTCCAGGGTAACAGAATTTTGCACAAGATCTCTTAACAAGAGATAGAAGCTTTGCTAAGCGTCCTGTCAGTCAGTACTTTGGGCTGAAATATTCCCCTGACTAGATGAAGAAGATGTTCTTCGTCTTTGTGACTCTGGACTGTAGCGCACATTCTACAGAATACAGGTCAAGGCTTCCTAGCAGCACAGCACGGACTTTACCGGTGTTCAGTTTAAAAACGTTGCAGCCCTTGGACAGCGGAGCGAGGGAGCTACATGTTTAGAGCTTTATTAGTAATGTATTCATTCCTGTGAATGCAACTCACCTTGCTTAGCTTGAGGCTAGAAGTTGAGTAGCTAAAGCCTTTCTTACATCACCCAGAATTCTCTGCGGCGTTCAGTGAATATTCCATCAGGTGTTAAATATCTATCGATATGTATTGTTATCGATTAATTGTCCAGCCCTACTGAATGCACAAGAAATCAAATTAAAACAGAGAAAATGTAAGTTTTTATTATTATCCCAGAAGCAAAGAGACCACATCAACACCACCGCCCAGCACCTGAAGAAAGTGTTGCATCTGGGATGCAACGTTGAGGCTGCTTCTCTGTTGACAGATTGTGAACGCGTTTGGCTGAAAGTGGAATCCACAGAGGAGACACTGATTCAATGTATTCCTGTTGCAGTCCTCACTTTCCCACACAACGTTCCACGAAAATCTCTGTTCCAGCATGAGCTTTCTGAAAAGAAAAGGGTTAAAAAGTAACACTTCATATACCGCAGGTCATAATATATTAGTTTTTTTTATTTTATTTTAAATGAAGCTGATGGTGAAATTTGATTTCATATGTTGTTTTTTCTGACCACAAACCAAATTGACAGCTGAGAAAAAGTGCAGATTTAAAAATTGCGTACAACTGGGACAGCCTCCAGCATAGTTGCTCCAAGACTGTTCGATGCCCTGAACAGAAGCTTATGTTCAGTCATTTCAGCTCATCAAGGAACAAGGAATAATAGTAAAACTAGAACCAAGTAATCAAAACACCAAAACAACGCAATGATATCATCTGTATTCCAACACTGCTGCATCACACATCTAACACACACATAGCTAATTCTCCACAGAAGGCTGTACTCTGTGCTGTCGCATTACTATACTATGTAAATCTCAGACTACAAAGTCGGTCGACTGTTCCATGAGCTTTGAACACCTGCTCCCCAAAACATGCACGCCTCTGATCCTTACTGTCAACTTTATTGATTTAAACACATCCCATTTGTGCAAAACGCACTGATCAAACCCTTGCACACACGTGCGTCATCACAATAGATCAAATGGACCGAGCGAACCAGTTGGATTGCGGAACAAAGTAAGCCATAAAGGCCAGGTAGGGGTAAAAGCGGCTCAGTCTGCACTCGGAGTTACGATTGATGAGGCTCATTGTGGCAGTGCAGGAAGCTAATGAGTCAGAACCACGAGTCAAGCTGTTGGGAAATCACACCAGCGCCGACACCCCCTCTAAAAAAAGACACAACGCGACACGGTCGACTCCGAACGAACGCAGCTGCAGAGACGACTGACAACCAAAGCGAGACACCAGAGATGAGCTTCTGTTCAGCTGTTCAGCTGTAAATTATTTCTCCCCGAGACGAATTTCCGTCTGCTCGCCTGAAAATGACTAATTATCAAAAAAAAAAAGTATATATATCCTCAGCACTTCATACAGAAAATAATGGAAGGAGTAGCTTTTAAAAATAGAGCTGCGATTGTAAAAGATGGGCTTCAAAAACGAAACACGTTGACAGCGCTTAAGATGTTTCTGTCAGCCTTCTCGCAACATCAGATCAGCAACTTGACGTAAGGCTGTCTCTTCCCAGTCGTACCTTTTGGCTTTGAATGCATCCCAGCATTATATAACATAAACATCAGCAGTGACACTGTTTTGTTGGAACTCGAAAGTATAAGTTTCAAGTAACCCCAATATCCTGGGTTGGGTAGGATTCCCAATATATCTGCAGTAGAAGAAGTACGGCGTATTGATCCAGAAAATATCGATACATGTTGGTATCAGATTGATACTACTCTCCTAATGTCAATACTTTAGGTTCAGACCCCATCTTGGAATTTTATTTCATTTTTGTGTTGTTTGCATTGTTTCTCAACTCTACCTAAAAAAATTGGTTTGCTTTGTTCTCAAATATTGTTTTTTTTTTTTTTTTTTTAAATGCACATAAATCATGTTAAAGTTATTAACGTATTTTGTAGACACCTATAGACGTTATTCAAATTCTGTCTTAGGTTTAAATAAAAATATTTCAAAGGAAAAAACAAAAGCAAATAGGTCAGAGGTTTGACTATATATCAAATTTTAATATCAATATCGGTATTAGCAATACCGATACTGATACCAGTATTGCATATTTTGGATTGATACCGAAATATGCAGTTTTCCACACCTCTAATTTGCAGGAACTTGTAAAATAACCTGTCCATCCAGTATTCAGCTATGACTAAAAACTGGAAATCACTGGGATTTTATTCGACAGACCAACACAAAGTAGTGCAAACCTGTGTTGTGGAAAGAGAAGTGGTTTTTGGCGTGCATTTTTCCTTTTTGGACTTATTAAGTGAACACTTTCTAGAACCAATCAGTCAATAAATCTTGTGTACGTGCTGCTCATTGTGATAATGGTGGAGAAACAACTTATCATTCCAGGAAAACTGTTCATCTACCATCATTGGTGGCTGTGTTTTTATTTAGTTTCCTGTGGAAAACAGCAAAAAGAAAGAAAGAAAAACTGCAGTCAGGCTACAGATTCAGAACTTTTTGACATGTGTTATGTTCCTGAAAGTCCTCTATCTAATGCATAAACATATGTGTCTAAAGGCTCCATCTCTCACCTCTGGCTTTGCGTAGCTCTGAATGTGGATGAGTTATGTTTTCAGACGTTTGTACCTCTGCTTTTCACTGCGTTCCGTTTCTTAACCAGCAGCGTTTCTGTGTTGCTCCGTGGCAGATCGGTTTCTGCAATAGCCACCGTAAGTGAACTTTCAAAATTGCTTTGCTGTACAATCCATCAAAGGTATGTTTATTTCCACCGACACTGGGTCTCCTTGAACCGGACGGTGCATGGAATATCTAGCAGCTTTTTTTTTTTTTTTTTTAAACATAGTTAAGTAAGCTTGAGCCCGGCAGCTTGGACCTTTATCTCAGGGATCTGAATGCTGTTTGGTGCGACTGACCCTGGGTGTCTGACCCCTGTGTGGAGGTGGAGTTTGATTCAGAGAGTCTCCCCTCAGGGGTTGAGCAGCATAAAAGGCTAACCTTTCTCTGACATGAACATATATAAAAATAACTAGATGTTTCAGTCTTCCACATTCACACAAAAAAAATATTGACATAAAATCTTTCCTTAAGGCACTGCAACCATCAACCTTCCCCTTGTGATACTGGATAATTCCTGCTTTTTTTTTTTTGAGTCATTTATGGAAAGAGAACAAAAAGAAAGGAAAGTCGTCGGAATGTGACTCAGACTCCCCTGATCCTTAACTATCCTCTGAAAAGATTACTTCAAGCTGGATCTTCAAACGCGGAAAGTGTCCTCACAGCGCATTCGTAAAAGAGCTTCCTGCCGGGTAAGAAGGGCTTTCGCCGTCCGCGGCCATCGAGAGTGAAGATGCTCCGATCCAAATTAAAAGGACGCATCGTGCTAAACCATTATCCACTTGTGAATCTGAGTGATTGGGTGTCATTTACGCTCTGCAGGGCCCCCTCATCTCTTTCAGTCAGCCCGCCCACCCATTAGATTAGCGTACTTGACGATACTTGAGTGCCCTCTTTCCTCTTCCTAGACTTTTTCTTCTAGATCGTTGCCCTCTGAAAGTTTAGGTCTTGGATGATGGGCGGCTGAAAGTCACAAGTAGGGGCTTGGGTCCAAATCCAAACTTTTTATCTTCTTTTTTTACACCTTAATGCAGAAAATATCCCCCCTTCTTGATTACCCCCAAAGTTCCAAAACCCTGTTTTCGCTGACATCCCAGCTTCTAAGTATAGGCGGTTTGGCCTATTTAATATGACTGTAACTTACTTACGGGGACTGTGCTTCTTTTCCTGCTTAAGGGAGAGAGCATCGCCTTGCTCTCTCTACCTGTTTTAGGCAGGACTAACTTACCTCTGTTGTGTCCTGTGTGTGTGAGCTGAAATGGAGGAGGTGTGTGTGTGTGAGAGTAGGGAGGAGGTCTACGTTACATAAGCCTCAAGTCAGCATTGGATGTACAATCAAAGGGTCTAATTGATGTGTATGCGTTTTAGTGGGAAGTGCTGCTGTATTACGGAACAATGGGGTTGTTGTCACTCAGCGTCATTGTTAAGTCTATATTTGTTAGGGCCACGCTAGCAAATATAGACTTAAAAGAAGAATGGGGCTTTTTGAGTGTGAAAAACAAAGCAAAATAAATAAATAAATAAATGAGCACAGCTAAAGTGGGTGGTGGTTTCTGTTTGTGCTGATTGGAAAACATGAGATTTAACAGGATCGTTGAAATTTCTTCCGGTAGGGACGGGACGGGTCATGGCGCCAACATGGAAATTGGCAAGAGAGACATTGATGTTACCAGTTAACTCAAATAAATTGCTTAAAATCAAATGATTGCTTTTTACTCCCAACCAAACTTCTTAACCCTTCTGCAGTTTTTATCGTGAAGAAATGCATACAATTTCTCTTTTTGGGGGAGGGGGGTAGGGAAGTCCCATTTTGCTTAGTCTAGAAAAATACTTATTTGTCCATGCTTAGCAACAGGAATGCAAAATATGTCACTTTTCTTTTTAGCCATGTTTAACTGAATTGGCTCTAGTCAATTTCATAGCAAAATTCATAGTTTGTTCTGAATTTAAAATGAAGGTAAGTTAAGACATGTGACTTACTAAATATATGATGAATAATTTGTGTTGTAAGAAATTTTATCATAATTATAATGAGATAAAATTGTTTTTGCTACTTTTACATTTTTAAAAGTAGCATTTTATTCATAAAAAAATTAACTGTCTGAAAATAAATTTCTGACTTATAGATAGAGGTCAGATAATTATTAGCAGGATTAATGCTGTCATTTTTACTTTGTTTCAAGCATACAGCATCCAGAGGTGAGGGAATTTTCATCAGCACAGTCAGACTGTTCGCATCAAGTAGAATTAGATTATTAGCACTTTAAATTGCTGCTTTCAAAAAGTTGTTCAAAAGATTTGTTTATTTAAGAACAAATCTGTGGGGTAACTTGTGTATTTTCTGGGACATATCACAGTTTAAACAGATTTAATCTGACAAATGGGGCTCATTGGAATCCATAAATGAATTTATTGAATATGACTGTATATACTGTAATATAAATACGACAATGCAGTAATAGTGCACTTTCCCCCTGTGTGTCTGTTCTCTTTCCTCCTTCTCTAAGGAAAATAGTCTATAACTATTTATACATAGAGCAGGTATGCTAAGTAACATTTTTTTTAAATGTTAGCAATGAAGTTTGAATCTATTTTAACTGTGCTTAAAATGAAAGCAGAATTACTGCACCTTGTTCCTGTAAATTTGCACATTTTCCATTCATTTCTGAGAGAAAGGTAGAAATGTTTTCTAGATCTAAACCACATAAACACACAGCACTAAGACAGAAGGCTACCACAACTGTTGTGAGCAGCATTTTTTTTGTGTGTGCGTTTTATTTTTGTTTGGGTAAACAGACGGAAATGAGGCGATTACATATTTATAGAGCGGTTCTCTAGATGATTTGGATATTTCTGCAGGGGAGGTGGCCGGTGGGAGATGGAAGAAGAGGCGTAAATGTTGGTGGGAGAGCGTTTGCCCTGCAGCACGTGTTGTGTCGGTGCTCTTTTCGTGCACATGCACTTATGCAAGCATGCTTCTCGAGCGTCACTTCCAATCACACGAGGAAACAAAGTTGCTCTGCGAATCTAAATGGAACGAATCCCAAATCAGTTACATGAATTCAGACAAAAACGGAGGGATGTTTTGAAATTAAGGGAGAAAATATAAGTACTGTCTATTCAGTGGCATAAACCGATTTGACTTTAAACTGCAAAACTAAACTATTATGTTAAATAATTTTTCTGTTTGTCTCTAGAGTCAAAAGTGACCAAACGTGGTCCTTTTCAGCGCGGTGCAGGGACTTTCTTTGGCAGAAAGCATGTTTCTGTTCTGCTCTGCTCCACGGCAGCCGGGGCCGCCCACCACCACCAGCACCAGCACCAGCAGCAGCAGCAGCAGCAGCAGCAGCAGCCACCACACTTAACCGAGCCGTTTTCTGCTGAGCCATGACAATCGCAACGGAAACTGGATGACACCGATAACCCGAGTGTCATTGACACGCCGCGTACCCCGGGGGACAAACTTGATCGTCACTATGGCAACCGTGCCATCATTTTTGATCTTCCTGGAAATTAGTCGTGGGCTTTTAACATCAGTTAAAAAATGTTAACATTAAAATACTGTAAAGGAAAGTCGACGCCTGGATAAAGCTGCTTTGTTTGGCCTTTTGAGGAAACAAAGACATTTATATTGATCAAACCGTGTTATATCGTTTGAGGGCTGAGCAAAGACCTCCAAGCCACCAGGGGGCATCCACGAACACCTGAATAATCAAATTAACATTTTTATGAATAACACCTCATGTAAAAGAGAGCTAAACTTGCAATATTTGATGCGTATACATGATGAATCATTGCAATCATATTGCAAATATTACTTTCTTTTTTTTTTTTTTTACTTAAATATTTTGTTGCTAAGTATTTTGAAAAGTAATAAACGGATAATGTCTTTATTTGAAAGTCGACTTTTAGCAATCTCTGAAATGTCATTGACGGATTGTGGTAATGTTGTTTTATTTAAACCATTTAGACTAAATGAAGATGGTAAGAAAGTTATTTACTTCTAAGGATTTAGCAGAACCTCCCCTACGCTGGGTTAGCAAAACATCCTGAGTTGAGACGTCATTGAAGACGTTTCTAGAGTGCAGTACGGACAGCAAACTGTGCATTTTACTATTTGCTCTGGCTGACAGAAATGTATTTATGGTCAGATTGAGACTCCTCAGGGGATGGCATTGTGAACCCTTATCTTTGGGTGCAAGCAAAGCATTCAAAGCCAGCTCCCTTTAGATCTCCCCCCCCAATTCCTCTCACCTTTTTCTGCTTCCATTCTGCAAGCACACACAGGAGCTCGGAGAGACGCAAAAACAAAAAACTAGATTACCATCGCAGTCTATGTGCACTGCAGGGCATGCAGGGCTCTACAATAGCAGAGGATTCTGTATAAGCCCGCCTCACGACGGAGTCGCACAAACACTGAGATTCAATTAAAGGACCTCTAAAACCTCCTTGGCGTGCGACAGGCACCGAACGTGTCTTCGGGCCACGAGCGTCGACGCAGCGGAACGCCGCGAGCGGGAAGTTTTAAACCAGCCGAGAAACCACGAGGAAAAGGTCAAGAGGCGTAATAAGGCCGGAAGGTCGCTTCTTAAATCTGCGTGACATTTTCAGGCGTTCGACGGCGGCTTCAGTCGATATGTGACAGCAGCCTTGTTGTGCGGTCTGCTGCGAGAGCCTCGCTTAAAAGAGCAAACGGTAATCAAACGCCCAAAAAGATGAGAAACAAACAAGAAGAAAGATTCCCTCGGACCAACGCCAGCCCCCACAAGGAGCGCGTGCATTACTCATCCCCCACAGAGCCGCCTTGCTCTGGTGTATTGTGGGAGGACTGGGGGTGGGCGGCTGTGCAGGAGATTGAGAGCTGCCTTGCAAGACTTGCATGACTTCAGCTCGCATAAAAGATACTGTATCTACATAATGCTTCCTCATCTTCCCCCTCAAAAACAACACACGCACAACCCCCCCTCCCTCCCGTGTGTGCCTTTCTATCACTTTCAAACTCATTAGGAAAGCCAGTGTGGTGGAACCCACCTTCAGAGCCACACACCCACACGCACACACCCGCACACACACACAAAGGCAGCACACACGACGAGTGAAGGTCTTGTTCTTGTCCCAGGTGCAGAGAAATCTGTGAAGCAGCATGTGGCTTGTCCCAGTTCCTCTACAGTACCTGTGTGCGTGCGCGACTGCGTATTGCGACAAGACTGACCCATTTGAATCCTGATACGGGCGCTCGCCGATGCGTTGCCTGAAACTAGTTCAACATGTAGGTTAAGCTGCAGCTGGCGCTTCCGCATTGGCAGAGAGCGGTGGGCGCCAGGTTGGCGCGGGTTGGCAGAGAGGTCAAAGAGCACGGCGGGATTGTTGCCGCGTATTTTCAATTGTAAACCTAATGCCAAAAAACCTTTCTTTATACGTTGGATATGCTTGATCATTTTTTCATCCATTTCAGCTTTTATGTTACATGTTAAATGTACTGTATTGGCACAGCGCTTTATCAAGTCCAGAGGACTCCAAAGCGTCTCACACTACATTCAGAGGTGAGGCTGGCCGGTGCCACTTGGGGCCTCTGACCACCACCAGCAGGCAGGGCAGGTCAAGTGTCTTATCCAAGGACACCACGACGGAGGTGCTAGAACACATGCCTCTTTTCCTCAGAACAAAAAAAAGCCCTTCTGAAATCTTTTGTGTTTGTGTGTGTGTGTGTGTGTGTGTGTGTATAGCCAGGACAGAATACTGCTATTCATTTGAAATAGGTATATGTACATGATGTTTGATCTGTGCCTGCAAAAAAATCTCACACTATTAAATTTGCGGTATTACGCAAAATCAACTTTTTGATTTTGATCAAGCTTTACATGATGCCAAAAAAATTACCTGGAGCCTTGCTTTGATTCTTTCATTTCTTTCATGTTTGAGAAATCCTTTGATCTCCATGGCAACCAAGCTTCCCCTCAACAGAGCAGCCCTCTCAGGCGACTCCCCCTCTCAGCTCCTTCAGACTAGCCGGCAGCAATTAGCAAGCGCCTGGTGGGACTGCTGAGCTCATTTCCTCTCAGTGCAGCGCTGGTGAAAACGTTGTTGAAGGGTTAATAGAGGAGCCATGGTGTGATGACTCCCTGAAGGCGGAGCTTCAGAAAGAGCAGGAGCTTCTTAAAGAGACAGAAGCCCAATTTCAAGACCCTAAATCATAAAGTCAAATTTCTCTTAAGTCATAGTTCCTATAAACTGCTTTTTCAGAACAAGTGAAGGTAAGACAGTTGTACTTGATTGGGCTAGAAAGTGGCAGTTTGTGGATGGAAAACATAATTCTGCCCCTTTAAGGCAGCCGACGACTGAAGTTGGGGTTTATATGCAGACTCAGTCCAGAGGAGTATGCAAATAAAAAAATCTGCCTCTTCATGTGTGAAACTGGTATTGAGATTCACAGCTTCCTGACAAGAGCTAAAAGAGTATTGTGTCGTTTTAAAAATATCAAACACACGTTTTATCAGCTCTTACTTCTTCCACAGGATTTCTGCTCCATCACTGGTTTTGGTGTATAGCGCCTCAAATTTATCAGTGCCCCCCCACAAATGTGGCTAAACTTTCTGGAGGCGCCCCTGGGAGCGGGGTCAGGGAGGCTGGAGCTTAGAGAAGATGGGAGGTGGGGAGGGGCCGGGGGGGGGGACTCCTTCTCAGAAATGTGCCAGGGTTTTAATGTGTGAGAGGGAAAGGAGAAAGCAGGCAGGGATGGAGAGAAGAGAGGGAATGAGAGAAAGAAGGTGAGACATTGGGAAGGATCCGGACAGGAGGTGACCGCCCGGTGTTGTAGGGTGAAAGTGTGTGTGCGTGAAGGCGTGTGTGCGTGGGCGCGCGTGCGTGTGTGTGTGAGGACTGTGTTGCGCTCGTGGCAGAGAGACCGCAGAGGAGAAATCCACACAACTTCCAGCATCCTCGCTGCGCTGCGCCGCGCCGCTGCCGCCACCGCCGCGTCTCTTTCCCTCAGTCTCTTCTACCGGGACACAGGCGGCTTGGCGCGGTGAGATGTGAAGAGGCTTGAAGTATGGCATGCGAGGATGCTGTTCGCAAAGAAGAAGGAGATGGTGACGGCGACGCGACCCGCGTTCATTCGGACCCTGGTCTACTTTTTCTGTTTGACGACTTGGTGAGTGCGGTGCCGAAAAGAAAACTAATAAGTAAATAAATAAATAAAATAAAATAAAAAACCTGACGGATCGGATTAGTTCACAAAGTTCAGGGTATTATTATTTTTATTATTATTTATTTTGTAGCTATTTTATATTTTTTTATTATTTTTTTCGTAGTGCGAAAACAATCTCCGGACAATCAAGGAAGGATGAGAGGATTTACCCGGAGAATTTTACTCGGATTTTGGACCGACTCCTGGACGGCTACGACAACAGGCTGCGACCTGGATTCGGAGGTATTTAGAGGAGAAGCGCTTTTTTTTTTTTTTTTTTTTTTTTTTTTGCGCAGCAGAATGAGCATCGCACAATTCACAACACTTTGCCGTCGCTTTGGAAATTTAATTATCGGCTTAAATGAAAAATATTGTACACGAAAAACGATGCCACTGTTTCCCAAAGAGCCGCTTAAAACATCTTCTCTCTCTAAGGAGGCGTAGAAGTACAAACAATTTGAGCCCCAAAAGGTCAAAATTATTTTCCCAACACCCAGCTTTAGCGTCTCCTTCTTAACTTTTTTTTTAGTTTTTTTTTTTTACTACATTAGAAAAAAAAAAAAAGCATAAACTTTTTTTTTTGCGCAGGACCGACCCAAGGTTGTCCGCGGCCCTGAGCTCCAGCTTTGTCCTTCAGCTGTGCTGCATTCAGTTTGTGTCTGAGGTCGGAGCTCAGAATGACGTCACACCCGAGTTGAGTGGGTTGTTGAATAGTGGGCATGTCCAAGTTCAGAGTTTCCAAATGGACAACAAGCAACCGGGAACGTGGGGACTGTCGAAGCGGCCCAGTGTGTACAGGAAAAGATGGCTGAAAGTTGAAGGAATAAACAATTTGTTTTGCTCAGTGTCTGTAAATTAAAGGAACCTCTTTCCGGAGACGCAAACAGCAGAACTTGTTCAATTGAAATCTGACAGCTGGCATATTTTCAAATAAAAATAAAGTTTTACTTTGTGCGTTAAAGGGCACGAGGATAAAATTTCAAATATAAATACGGAGGAAAAATACTGTGGCAACATCTTCTAAATATTAGGGAACACGTCAGACCTTGTTTAGACAAAAGAAAGAAAAAGAATAGGGAATCATTTTTTCTCTTGATATATTCATCTTATTATCGGTGGTTAGTCCTGTCACGATAAGCAATAAATCAAGTAATCGCACAACAAATGAAAACGAGTTCAATATTTTTCATTTTTATCGTTTATTGTTCTTCATTTTTCTCTCTTTCTACCAAAACCCGGGTGACGAAAGTCTTCAGTCTGGTGCTTTGGTCTCAACTAGCCGTTTATTTGAAAGACAGTTTTGTCTGCAGAGACTTCATAATTCATTTTATTTGTGGTTCTTGTTGGACATTTAAAATGTCCTCCAGTTCCAGTGTTACATGTTCATTATTGATCTTTGAGAATGTGTTACAATATTATCCCATCATATTACTTGAAAAAGTGGTCTCAAAACAGTGATATTATCGTTTATCGCAATAACTTCTGGGAAACGATATATCACCCAGTAAAATTTGCTATCGTGACGTTTAAAACTTGTAGCAGCTCTTTTGTTTTGGTCAGCAGGGAGCCTTAACCAATTGCACTTTTTCTCCAACCAAACAATCTTACAGAATAGTGAAAACTTGTTGAATGTACTCACCGAAGGCTCCGTGCAAGTCCTTAGGATGAACGACCAAGAAAAAGGGTTTAAAACGGCAAAATGTGAAGTAAGCAGAAAATAAATCAAATTCTAGTCACTTTGTTTGATCTTACCGTCCTCAAAGCCTCTGAAGATCCATCGAGTTCATGTCAACACTGTGGCTCTGCGCCCAGAGTTTACTCTGGACTCCACCGGTCTCGCCTTTTCTGGAGGACTGGCAAAAAAAAAAAAAGAAATCTCTTCTCAACAGCGACACTTAAGGTAGTTATCGAGGCAGAAACGCAATGCGTGGCAGAAAACCGACTCTCCACATCATTGTGAAACTTGGAAGTGGCAGCATTGTGCTGCGGGGGATGCTTTTCTTTAGCAGAGACAGAAAAAGGTGATTAGAGGTGATGGGAAGCAGAGTGGGACTAAATAAAGAGCAAGATGTTGGGGGCAGCACTAAACTAAGACTAAAGTCTAGAGGTGGGCATTTATCGTATTGTTTATCTTTTATCGTGATAAATCTTTTATTGTGACAAATTTTTGATTTATCGCTGTCACAATAAATTCTAATTGATCATGTTTAAAAACCATTTAAAAACCACTAAAAACTGGGCTATTTTTCTCCAAACTAGAATCAACCAATCAGAGCCAGGAGGCGGGACTTAGCGCTGTCAATCACCATCACAACTCCCCCCTCAACCTCTGTCCTTTGCTTTCTGCTACGGTGCAGCTAGAATAGTCTATCACGAATGCAAAGAACAGTTAGCACAGTCACCGGGTAAGCAGTGAGTTGTTTCTCTGCCATTAGCACATTTAGCAGCGCATTCACGGGGTTGATTTGAGGCACCGAGATCCTCCTCCTGGCACTGATTGGTTGTTTTTGGTTGGAGTGGTGCATTTCTTCAGATATCAATAATATATCAGGAAGGATGTGGAGGAGAGCGATGTTTTCACTGATTTCTTGTGTCATATTATACTGTCACAACATAGTGATAGCTTTATTAAAAGTTACATACTGTAGTTTTAAAGACCGCATAAGCAAACCTGCTTTACTTCCTAAATATTAACTGTTGAGAAACAAACAAAAAACCATAAAATGCAGTAAGCAGGGTACCAAAGAATTACAATCAATTTATTCGATCTTAAGGCGCTCATAGGCAGATGAAGCCCGAGGAAATCCTCCATTCAGGACAGAGGAAGTCTTTATGTCAACATCGTGCTTCTATGCTCCATCTCTCCAACTCGCATCGCAAGATTAGCATTGTATGTAACGCGCTGCTTTGTAAACTCACAACGCGACGCCTGCTGAGACGCCGTCTCGCCCTTCGTACTTACAGTGTGACGGGTTTGCCTTTTAAACGAGCGGCCCCGGTGCCATGTGCGTATGACTGAGGGCAGTTACATAATCAACTGTACGTTTCAGGACAAATGCGTAACGCTCGGTTCAAGAGGTAAAAAGTATGGATTTGGTTTTTATGCATGATGTCTGCTGAATATTCATGTTGAGAAGCAGTGAGAACGGGTTTACTGTGCAAAGCGGCCTGTCAACGGGAATGTCCGCGTGCAGGCGCCCGCTTACAGCTCGTCTTCACACTGGGACTCCACATCCGTTCAATGAAGGGGGGAAAAAATCAAACAGGATTATGTTTTTTGGGGTTTTTTTTTTTTACATCTTCTAAGCTATTTTCTCCATTGCATTATGCAGAATACTAAACTGCTCCAGAAGAGATGAGCCACTGCAAGTCTCCTAGATTTTATTCTCAGGAGCTGTAGACCTCAAAACAGCTTATAACACCTATTTGGATAAGATAACTTTCTGAGAAAATGTCAATGGATGTGATTTCTGTGGTGTGTTTAATTGACCCGACAGGTCCTGTGACAGAGGTGAAGACTGACATTTATGTGACAAGTTTTGGGCCAGTCTCAGACGTTGAAATGGTACGTAGCTAAACTTTTGTCATGTTGAATTCTGTTCTTACTTTTACGCAACTTTTTGTGCTATCAGGTTGCAATTCAACATATATCACAAATTTATTGTTAACACAATATCACTACACAGTATGCATATGGTAAAGAAATGTAATCAGTTAGCTAATCAGCCCAGGTCTTTTGTTCAGCATTCAATCTCCCCAGTACTTAAGTACCTCAACCTCAGTCACTCCTCGCCTGTTCCTTTTGTCTACTCCTGCCACTTCCTCCAACCTGTGTTCCCCCCGTCTTCTCTCCCTGCTGGGCTCCTTCTATGAATTTTTTGGGTTGTGTTTTTTGCCTTGGCTCCTTGTGAGTTTTGTACTCCTTTTTCATTATCTTTTCATTAACATGCTAGCTGTGCTAGCATGTCGCGTAGTTCTGCGTTTGTTTTTTTCCCTGTGTGTCTGCCTTTTAGGGAAAGTATCTCTAACAAAGCTTTTGTGTTTGCTTTGTCGGATAAAGAGCGCTCATTTTTTAAAGTTGTTTTGCGTGTACTCAACCACGTTAGCAAATTTTAAAACCTCCACCGAGGGTTTTAAATTTTGACAGAAATGTGATAATTTAGAAAAATGTGAATGGGTCAGTTTGACAAAAGCGAACCTCTTTGAATTGTTAGATAACATCGAAATAGCGATTGTTTTGACAACCCTTATCTTAAATAATACTGTTATCGCAACATTCACCAATTTTATCACACATCACGTTTTCTTAATGTTGTGCAGCCACTTCACTATTTGGTTGTTCAACCAAAACATTACTGCATTTGATATTTTGTAGAAAACAAAATAATTCACACCAATTCTTATCCAGATAAATCCATCCATGTTTTTCGTAACATGTCGGTTTTCCCTCCATTAGGAATACACTATGGATGTATTCTTTCGGCAGACCTGGGTTGATCGGAGATTGATGTACGAGGGTCCAGTGGAGATACTGAGACTTAACAACCTGATGGTGACCAAGGTCTGGACACCGGACACTTTCTTCAGGAACGGCAAGCGGTCAGTCGCCCACAACATGACCGCGCCCAACAAGCTCTTCCGCATCATGAAGAACGGCACCATCCTTTACACCATGAGGTAAAAAAACACAAACTCTTAACTCTGCCTCCATCTTATCAACAGCCTGCTGCTTTGCATATAATTTCATAACTTTCAAAAACGCTAGCTTGTGATTGCGTTGCAGACACTTCGCATATTGTAGATTTCCATATTTCTGTATTTTTTTTATCTGTTTTTTTTTTTTTTTTGCTAGAAAAGGCGAGATGACAGACTGTGTTTGCTATAAAGTAATAAAAGGGATCTAGTATGGAATCCAACCAAGGTTCTCGGTGTAAACAGCAGAAAGCTGCTCAGAGGCGGTGCAGATGCCAAACGTTTGGCGCGGTCCAAAACGCCGCCTTTTTCAACTCGGAGCGACGTGGGCCAAAATAGGAAATTAACAAGCTAAAAGCTTCCCTTGATTTGTGTACCCTTCAGCAGTCACAATGCAGACACTGTAAAAAAAACAACAACTAAACAAACCCAAAATCTTTCCTCTACTATCAAAAGTGACTTACAGTATCCAGAGGATCTAAAATCAGTGTTTCACTCAGGTACTGCTGACTAAATGTGTTTAAATAATCTCTATGTTAGGAAGGGTTTTGGTAGTTTGCTGCTCTGCAGGTGTTTAGCAAAGGAGCAATATTGTGTAAAATGAACTCTTTTGAGCTTAACATTGTGCTACAATGTTATTCCCCTATCGTAAGCATGCCTAGAGTGTTGCGTTGATTCTTTCATGCATGTTTGAGGAAGCTTAGAATTTCCCATATCAACCATTCTGGGGCACCTAAATGAGTTTAAAAAAAAAGAAGCTTGTTTTAATTCTTATAATTATTATTGCCATGTAAAATTCATCTTGGTCGTAGCTTTAACCATTCCTCTGTGCGCCGCTTCAGGTTGACCATTAACGCCGAGTGTCCCATGAAGCTGGTGGATTTCCCCATGGACGGACATGCCTGCCCCCTCAAGTTTGGAAGCTGTGAGTGCTTTGGCGCTTGTTTGCGTTTACCTGATGAAATAATGTGCAACGTGTCTTCCAAACACCGAGCAGCAACAGAAAAGACGGCAAAAGCCTGTCGTGAAAGCAGGCAGATCATTGCTGGCTGGGTTTGTGCTGAAATATGAACGTTTTATAGTGGTTTTAGCTCCTACTGAGAGACTTTTTCAGACACGTCTCTCAGTCTATCTGCTACTAGAGCTACCGTATGCTTCACAGATCTATTTTGTTCAATGTTTTGGGGTGTATTTTATTGAGTATATAATGTTAACCTGCAGAATCACAACAAAATGTCAGGCAAGCTAGAGATATTATTTAATGAGTGATTATATTTGACTGAGAACAATCCATGTGTTGGCCTGTCATGATAAATTTTGCCGGTCGACAAACTGTCCCAGTATTTATTGCGATAAACGATAATGTTGTCGTCTTGAGGCTATTTTCAAGTAATGTACTGGCAATGGAATAATAATGGAAGTTTGCCCTCTCAAAGGTCAGTAAACTTTAATTTATTAAAAACACTTAATACACTTCAACTGGAAGGCATTTTAATCATCCAAAAGTGAAACACGACAACCAAACGCAAAAAATAAAACGGAAATAAAAACCACTTCCAAACAAAACTATAAATAAAACAGAGTACGATGTCTCATTTGAACTAATATTAACCATCAAAATGGAAATGATTGAGTTCATTTTAACATATCAGGCAATTAATTGATTAATCGTTTATTGCGATGTGCTGACTGAGGCATTTGCTGTGAACCAACTGAGGCAAAATGGCTGCTGTCTCTGCTGGCCTTCTTCCATCTCTATTTTCTGTTCAGTGTCTCCTGGTGTTCTTTCTCTGGAGACTCTGTGCTTTACATTAGCGGGGGAAAAAATGGCAGACACATGAGCAAAGGACACATGGCAAGTGGGCAGGTGTCAGCCTGGGAGTGAGCTCTGGACTTAGGATAATTCAACGAGTTACTTTGTCAGCTGTCTTTAAGTTTGCTGCAAACAAAGTAAGACGTAACTTCTGCAAATATAACACTACGTTTCAAACACTGATGTCACAAAGTAGGATTATTATGTATTTAAAGAGGTTTATGTCATGTTATAAAGTCATTCCCTCGTTAAACACATCTCTGGGTTGTTGCTTTGATTCATTCATTTCATGCATGTTTGAGAAATCCTTTAGTATCATTTGGGAACGCCTTAGCGCTTGCTCTTCCGCTCAGCTAGCGGCAGCAGCAATTAGAAAACACTGGTGGAGCTGAGCGTCTGCTGAGCGCATTGCACAAACTACAGCTCAAAGATCGGTTCGTAAACGGCATCAATGAACCCAGAGAGAAGCATTGCTGTGATAAAGTGCTGAAGTGTTGGAAAGGGTAGGAAGTTCTTAAAGAGACAGACGCCCGATTTCAAGTTGTCAGATACAGCTATGATGCAAAGTCAAGTTTGGTTTAAGTTGTTTTTGATATAAAATTTTGTTAACAACTGAAGGTGACATAGTTTCTTGATTGTGCTACAAAATAACACAATGTGTCCGGAAAATACATAATACCTCCCTTTAAGCTACACATCGACAAGTCCTATGCTCATAGGCTAACATTGAGAAACATGAGGACATCTTAGTGCCTCGCAATGGTATTTATGTCCCTCCAACATCTTCACATTTTCTCACTTTACAGTCAGAAAAATGCAAAGTATTTAGGGGTAATTTAAGTAATTAGGTAGGGTAGGTGAAAACAAACGCTACAACAACCCTGAAATCACAATGGAGTATAGTGGTGGCAGCATCATGCTTTTATAAATGGACACATAAACATTTATGAGTTGAAGTTCACCTTTCAGCCGGATGTCAACCCTAAACATACAGCACAGCTACAAGGAGGCGATTCAGATGTTCAAATTTCTTTAAAGGTTTTATTGGCTCTAATGGCCTTTATTTGACAGTGAATTGACAGGAAAGTGGGTAATGAGAGAAGGAGGAAGTGTCACGTGGTGTGGTGAGGAAAACGCAGCAGGCTCAAGATATGATGAGAAATGGTGTTTTAATAAAGTAAATCCAGAAATAAACACAGTCCAAAACAGTCCCAAAGCCGGGCAGCACGGCCGAGCTGAAGCCAGGGGTCGATGCCGGTAGCAACCGGTAAACGAGGGACGAAAAACAGACTGGGCACACAGGAACGGAACGACAAACACCAAGGGCGGCACGTAACGACAAGGACCCGACGAAGATGCAGCGACACAGGTGACATTAAATACACAGGAGGTATATAAGGGAACGAGACACACCTGGGAACAATCGAGGGGAAGACAGGACAACATGGAAACTCAAAATAAATACATAGAAAAACACAGATCCTGACAGGAAGACAGGCGCCAAAGGTCACTAGGCCGGGAATCGAACCTACGACAACCACATCAAGGACTAAGGCCTCCATATGTGGGTTGTGCTTAACCCCTACGCCACCACAGCACCCCAAATGGATGATTGTTTGAAATATTTTGAAAACCATGCATAATTTTCCTTACAGTTTGCAATTATTAATTCTATCTCTGTTGTAAAAATTAAGGTTGTACCAGTAAATCGGCCCAGATTTCCTTGAATTTGGGAGATCAATGATCGGCCTGATATTTGCATGTAAAGCCGACCTTTTCGGTGATCTTACCTACCTCGACAAAAATCTACAAATCAAACACTGTCCTTTTTTGCTCTGCTGTGAGAGACGTTTGACTGTTAGTCTCACAGTTAGCAATTAGTTAACAATAGTCACCCCACAGTTTTCAACTCAGCAACTTTCTTGCTGTATCTCCCAATTGATATTGGCCAAAATCGGATAGGTCAGGCTTTTTAAACATCGGCCAGAAAACTGCCACCGGTGCACCCTCGATAAAAACATCGATAAAAACATCTTTTACTGTAAAGAGACAAAGCGTGGAAAAGTTCAAGTCGGGAAAGTCGCATGACTCCATTTCTTGGACTCTGTGCTTAACAGGATTTGCTGAGGAGCCAAACGCGAGGCGGCCGAGCGCCGTAACCGCATGACGACACGTTTCGTCCTTTGTTGCGAGCGACGAAGCCCTAACTCAGCATCCGTGTTTACGCCGAGCCTCGTGGTCGGCAGAAACAAACGGAAACAAAGACGCGTCTCGCGCGGAGCGGCTCCGCCTTATCAGGCGAGTGCAGCGATGTGAAGATTACGACCGGCAAGACGCGAGAGAAAGGAGACGCATTTACACCCGCCGTCAATTACCCGGCGCGGTGACATTGCGGAGGACACACTCCCATCTTCTCGGTTCTCGCCGTCCCCCTCTCCTCGCCCGCTCCTCTCGCTCTGCTGCCGCCTGCCTCCGGTGAGGAGGAGGAAGCGACCGTGAATCCGCAGAGGCCCCGAGCAGAGGAAAGGTCAAAGTCCCTTCCTCCGCCTCGGGACGGCACAGACCTATGCAGCTATTTTCCATAGCCGCTGTGTGTGAGCTTCTTTTCTCGCTGTCTGCCTCTCCTTCACTTTTTCCTCCATAATCCTACATCTCTCTCTGTACCCCCCTCCCGCAACCTTTCCCTCTCTCTTCCCCGTCTTCTTTTCTGCTTCTCCATCTGGGCCTGTGTGCACAGGCACGGCGTTCCACTCCATGACACACCGGAGTCATTTCATTTGGCAGAACAGTTGGTGTCCCACCGACGTGGGGTCCCACCGGGAGTGGCAGGCAACGACAACTGCTATTTAGCTGTGCGCGCACAGACCGGTCAACCTCGCCCGTATGCGAGAGAGGAAGAAACGAGATGAGGACGAACGCAACAAGAGCAAATGAGAAAACCTCCATATTCGCACCGAGGCAGGTGCATCCGAATGACTTAGAATAGCCTAAAGCCTCTACTCCAAGCACGAGTTTCTATTAATTTCAGGGCGTCCGCGCATCCTTAGAAAGTTTAAAATTCATGTATCTAAAATCAAGGGCTTAAAATGTCTTTAAACTCATTTTAAAATGTAACACATTAATCACAGGTATTGTTTTTTTGTCGTGGACAAACTAATCTCAAATATACAACTTTATTTTTCTTGGAGGACTTTTCTTTCAGGCAAACGTCGGAGTCGCACACAGACATCTTCACTGCCTTCTTTGACTCCAGGCAGATGACTACCACTAACTAGCTGCTAATATACCCCTGCTAGCTAGCTGACTAACTTTTTTGTCTATCGGGAGACAGTTGAGACGACCACTGACTAGCTACCCAGCTGGCCAACTGGCTAGCTTTTATGCATCCATCATTCGAAGGTAGATAAGTCCACTGCTAACTAGCTGCTAAATTACCCCTGCTAGCTGGCTAGCTAGCCTTTTTGTGTCTGTCATGGGTCAGTGCAAATTTATCTCCAGTTGACTGGATGACGTCTGTCTTTGCCACTGACTCACTTTTGTTGCCGACTCACATGATGTTATTTGCATTCTGTCCATATAAAATATTTAATTTTCTGTTGTACATTTCTATCATGATACAGGTCTTAAATTTCATTCGTATTGGTCTTAAAAATGTTTTTAAAAGACTTAAATTTGAGTTGGTGACACCTGCACAGACCCTGGATTTTGATGATTATGACTGACAGCTCATCAGCACCCCAAAACCAATGAATAAAATTATGTTTATAACAGAAATCCATCAATATAAAAAACATTTTGATGGCTTTGTACTATATATTCACTCAATACTTGACCCGAGCTCCTCTTTTACGAACTCTTGCATCAGTGCAGCGTGGCACAGAGATGATCAGCATGTGGTTCTGTTGAGGTGTGTTATCCCTGTTGCTTGAGCACCTCTTTTCCTTCCACTCAACCTTCCATTGTTATACTTGGACACAACCAACAGTTTCAGCAATAACCTTTTGTGGCTTCCCCTCTTTAAGGAGTGTTCCAGTGAAAAATAAATGCTTGGAAAACATTTTAGTTAATAATTGAGATACACTTGAAGGCCCCTAAGTGGATGTTGCATAATTAATTTAAAGTTTGATAGGAAATATTGATGATTACTTATAAGTATACAATACTAGATTAAACAACAAGATATACAGTTGATATCTAATACAAACAATGTGTTTAATATACAAGAAATTTTACCGATAGTCTATGCAGTTAGAAATCTGCATTTTCAGGCTCAGAGATAAATTTGACTTTGTAAACTGGCGCCTGCAAAAGGCGGAGGACTAGCTCACGGTCCGTGACACACACAGAGTAGACTGGCACCGGCTGCACAGAGCTAATAGGGAGGGAGAACCAAACGGAAAAGTGAAAAGAGCTTGAGAGAATTTATTTTAGAGTCGCCAGTCCAGGCGTTTCCTGCACTGCAAAAACACAAAATCCTACCAACCGCTTTTGGTCTAGTTTCTGGAGCAAATCTCTGAAGACCAAACCAACCTATAAGTAAGCTTCTTTGGAGTCAATAAATCTTTAGTATTGATGAAAAAGTCCTAGTTCCAGTGGCAGATTATGTCACTCCTAACATAAAAAACCCCCGCCATGTTCTAAGTAAAATAATATACCAGTGGAAATTGTACTTTTTACTCAAGCTCCATATCTTGCCGTAAAGTTAGTTTCGTCTTATTTCAAGTGTACTAAGATGTAGCAGAAACTAGGCCAAAACTACCTGGTAAGATTTTGTGTTTTTGCAGGGTGGCTGACACAGATTTAAAGATTTCTATAAAATGCAGTCTACCAATTAAAATTTTGACTCATTAAGATTTTTAGTGAGGAGGATTACGCACTTAAAAGAAATGTTCTCAGTTTCTTTGGGGTTTTTTTTATCACAGATGGCAGAAAGCACACAGGAAGAGCGAGCTACGGTTTGGAAATGACAGAGAAATGTTTGAATGTTTGGAACTAGGGTGAAGAAAGCGGCATACATTTAAACGTGACACATGTAAAAAAAAAAAAAAAAAAATTTTTTTAAATACAAAACTCAGCAGTAATCTGCTCCACTTCAAAACTTGCCTCGTGGATTATTTCAGCACAATCACCCCTCGTTATGGAAATACTGACTGTTGTTCATTTCTATGTCAGCAGAAAAATGCCGCTTTTTTTGTTGTTGGACCAAGACATAAATAAATACATACTTGGAAAAATAGATTGCTTTAGATTTATAATGGGTTTTAGATGGGACTCTGACACAGGAAGCACATGCAGATAAAATCAGAGTCTAGCTGTGGTGTCGGAGGCTTAAAAGCAGACGGCTGTGAGTTTCTCGCTCTCTTTTTGTCTGTTTCTTTTTCTTCACATCTTATTCGTTCCCCCCTGTCTGTCTTCAGACGCCTATCCCAAAACGGAGATGATCTACACTTGGACCAAAGGGCCTCAGCATTCGGTGGAGGTCCCTCCCGAGTCCTCCAGCCTCGTCCAGTACGATCTCATCGGCCAGACGGTTTCCAGCGAGACCATTAAATCAATCACAGGTGAGCCGCAGGCGTCCTGTCAGCGTTTGTATTTATTTTTGCTTTAAATAAGGGTAGCTGGGTTTTTTTTTTTTTAACCCTCCACACTCACAAGTTCACCCTTGAAATCTGAGTGAAAAGCACTCAGCGTTGGGTATGTACATAATGTTTGGATGCGGCTCCGCCAGCGACATCGGAGGGACTTTTGGAGCCTTGACACTTTACAGTCTGTCAGCTGAAGCATGACTAGCACACAGCAGCAGCCTCGTGAAGCAAACATCACGGATTGAGTCATTTCACAGGCCAACTGGTTCACCCGAAAAAACTGATGGATCCAAAAACAGATTTATTTAATTCCTTTATCTATTTTCCTGAGTTGTGTTTTGCAGGACGGATGACGGGCGTAGATTTGACTGAGAACAGACGGGAGATGTGACGACGGCCGTCTTTCACTGATTGTGCGCCGATTGATTTTCTGTTGATCCAGGTGAATATGTGGTGATGACGGTCTACTTCCACTTGAAGCGGAAGATGGGCTACTTCATGATCCAGACGTACATCCCCTGCATAATGACAGTGATCCTCTCTCAAGTGTCCTTCTGGATAAACAAGGAGTCGGTCCCGGCGCGGACCGTTTTTGGTACGCAACGCGCCTTTTAAGCACCGCTTTTATTGTCCTGCACAGGGGGAAAATGCAGGTGTAGCAGCAGCCACAGATATAAAGTTTCACACGAAAAGTAAAAATAAATAAACAAATAACAACATACTGTATGAGAGTATAATGGAAAAATCTGTGCAGCTTTTAGAAATAGGCATATCGGACATTTTATGTGCGCTGAACTCGCTTTTGTTCCATCAAATTTAAAATTAATACACTTAGAAATCAGGCATCATAAAAATATTTTTACGTCCTGCAATGCCCATGTGCCAGTTCAACTTTTGGGAGAGTTACTATAAATGAATGAACTCATGTTCATAGTTCACCTTAAAAGCACTCTGAAGTAAATTCACATCTGCAAAACGAGGTAAAAAACATATTTATGTACAGCTCTGGGAAAAAAATGAGGAGCCCTCTGCACTGAACTCCATTGAAAACATCCTGTTTATTCCACTAACTGTTGATTTCTGAACTCCGACTTAAAACATCAGTGTTGTTGTTTCTAAATGAATCTGAATTTGTTTTTATCTGAGGTCTGAAAGCACTGCATCTTTTTCGTTATTTTGACCATTTCTCATTCTCAGATAAACACTAAATTTTTGTTTGGAATTTCAGAGACACGTCAGTAGTTCATAGAATAAAAGAGCAATGTTCATTTTACTCAAACATATAACTATAGAGAGTAAAATCAGAGAAACTGATCATTTTAAATGCTCTCTTATTTTTTTTACCAGAGCGGTATTTTTTACATATCAGGTCACGGCGTCCAAATTGACTGCGTTCCTTTCTGTTTTCTTCGTTGATGTAAGCTGCTCTCATATTCACATTTGTTAAGAAAGCACATTTTCAGAGAGAGAGAGAGTGAGAGAAATGGGGAAAGACATCCATAAAGAGTCTGAAGGTTTGGAGAATCGAACCTCAAACTGCTGCGTCGATAGTGTTTGCATGTTTCGTTCAAAGACAAGTTTGGTTGCAGATGTCTCGTCCAACTTAAAGCGGCGGCAATTGTGATTCATCCGTAAACGCTTGTCTGTCGTCCGCAAAATGCACTCTAGGACTCAGTCTGAGGTCACTTATCTCTTTAGAAACACTTACACATCGCTGAAACCAATATATATTTAACACGCTTGTTTGCTGAGTAAAAAGATATTGCGTGACCCTAAGTCGAAATGTGTCTTGGCTGTTGCATGGTTTAATAAAGCCCCGGGGGATTAGGGCCGCTTTCCTGCAGTCGTCAACATATATGTCAGTGCCTCTGCTTCCTTTCCCCCAAAACGTTCAGCGTGACGGAGCATCACAGCGGCTGGCTTTGCGTCATCCAAGGCTCTGAGGCGGCAGCGGGGTTGGAGGGGTTTCTGCTGCTGCTGTTTTAGGTGTTTTGAACGTGTGCATGTGTTCGTTTGGGATGAACGTGTGGCCGGCGTTCAGATCCGCCCCCGTCTGCCCTGCACCTGCAGTGTGTTCAACTCCCTGCCTCGGCGACTTTAGCGTCAGTGACCCATTTCCAGGATGGGGAAAGTTTCATCAACAGGAGAAAAGGGAGGCAGCAGCTTCTTGTGTTTTCCACGGTCCGTCACGTTATAACCACAAACCTCAATGCATTTTCCTGGGATTTTGTGGGACAGACTGACATAAAGTTGCACATAACTGTAATGTGGATGAAAAAGGATCCTCACACGCTTTCACAAGTGAAATACTAAGGGCGGCGTCCATTTTTAATCAGCCACCTTTAAACATCTAAACACTGAAAATATCTACGCACCTTTTTTCACAAAGTAACTGATGCTGTCAGATTGGATGGATGGCATCTAGGGCTGCAACTAACAATTATTTTAGCTATCGATTAATCGATTATTCTGACGATTAATCGATTGAATTGGAATTTTTCATTTAAGCCTTTTTTCCCAAATATTTTTATTAGAGCCAAACAAATTACAATATGCAATTCTTACTTAACATATACACCGATTAATACACTTAACAATATAATACTGACAACATAGTGCATACAAAAAAATAAAACATTGGAATGCACCAGTGTCAGCCGCAGTAGCGGCTGGTGCTAAAAAAACTGAGGGGGGCGCACACAAACAAACAAATGAAAAACAAACAAAACAAATCTTAAAAAATAGCACTATTTGAACATGAATTTTGCCCTCCTTTCCTTCTGCCCTGCAAATTTCTCAATTACATTCTTGTTAAAGTCAGTCATCTCCGTGACTAGTCTTTTCTCCATTGACAACATGGCCAATGCATTCAGCCTGTCCTGAGTCATTGAGTTTCTCAGAAAAGTCTTGATTCTTTTCAGAGTTGAAAAGCACCTTTCAGCTATGCTAAGTTTCCCCCAAAAACTTAGCTTCATTGCATTGTCTAGGTGGCTGCGGCTGTTTTCGTGCCGTTTGCATTTTTCTGAAAGATGTTTTAAGTCTCTTACCCCAGTTGTTGTCCACATTGCCTCCGTGCCAGAACTTTGAAATAGCAAACACGGAAAGCAGTAAAATGCATTGCTTAATGCAAACGTAAACGTGAATCGACCTAACGAACTGCAGCTGCGCTAATGAGTCGAATCGGGGATTGTCCAATCACACAATGTTTTTAAAAAAAATTAGGCAGTACTGACGCTCTACCAGTAATGACACAACAGAATGGGTGTGTCCGGGACGCAGAGGGCTGCGCCCTGTGGAAAAACCTTAAACAACCAATTAAAAGTCAGCCTCAGATCACCTGCTTGCCAAAAGTTGATGCGCCTACATACACACTCATTAGGACGGCGCCCTGCACATAGGAAGTGTGCACAATGTGAGCAATTAGAATTATGTATTTACTATTTTAATAAATTCTAACATGTCTATTGGACACACAGTATGAATAAATACATTTCTAAGTATTTTGCAGTTCAGAATAGAAATCATTTATTATCTAAACAATTTAAAGGGGGCGGCGCCCAAGCGCCCCCTACTGGCCAGCCGCCACTGGTCAGCCGTCTTCCAATAAAGCAACAGATAAGTTAAGCATTTTAATGCAATATTAGAAATAAATCTGTTGACTGTTTTTGGATCAACCAATCAATAATTGAATATCAAGTGGTGCCTAAAAGGAGATTTTGTTTAAATCATTTGAACCAGGTGAAGCTAAAACTGCCACTTGAAGAGTTCTGGGTAAAGCATACTTACAAAGTTATTATTATTATTTTTTTTATCTTTAATGCAAAATAAATGTTGTTGTTTTTTTGGTACAGTTTTGACTTAATAAAAGCTCTGAATATAATGTTCTTTCACAAGCTGGCCTTTTGTTTTGAGTCTCTACACTAATGACTAATCAATTACTAAATTAGTTGCCAACTATTTGAATAATCAATTCATCACGATTAATCGTTCAGGTTATGTTCTTATCTGTCTTTTCAGACGTAGCTCGCAAGCCTCCTTCCTTAGCCACATGTTGTAAACATGTATTTCTCTGTCTCCTTAGTCAAAGTGCAAACCCAGAAAATGAACCTGAATCTCTTTTATGACGTATCGATAATCTACTGTAACCAGTCAAACCAGTTTGTTTATCTGAATGAAACCCTGACGTATGCTGTGCGGACCCTGTTGTTGATTTGTGTTGAACGGCTTGTGTCCGTAGCCATTGAAACAAGCTAAGCTAATTGCCATTTCCGGCAGTAAATCTTGCACACTGAATTAATTACCCAAACAGAACACCACTTTCACAGCAAATGGGATTTTCCATTAGCGCTCTTACTTAACCAGTGGGTCTCTTTCTTAAGTTTTCAAGCTAACTGAAACATTTTGAGCTAATTTTCTCCGCGTGTTCACTTTAGCCGCAGGTCACCTGTCAATGTCAGCCGCCAGCTTTTGACTGATAGGTAAATTATATGGCGGTCACGTCTGGGCAACAGACGGAGCGCAAGGACTTTAAAGAGCGTCCCGTTCCTGTTCTTGTTCCTGCGACCAAAGGGGATTTTCTCCAAATCACATTATTGCTGTTAGTTAATAATCCCAAGGACGAACAACGATCTACACACACGACCTTGTCTTTTCGTTCGGTGGGGCCTTTCTTCTCGGAGCAGCGACGACTCTCTAACAAACATCTCCAACAAACCAGAACATCTCTAACAAACCACGTCGACACATCGAGCGAACATGAGGCTCGGTCGATGTCTCCTCTGGCTCTGTGACGTATAAACACCCCTTTACCTTTTACCTTTGCTTCCGCTGTGGGAGAGAGTCGCAGATAAAGACGATGGAGCAGAAGAGATGCGGTTTATTCAACTCTAAGCTGGTGGCGTTGGGTCTTTTGATACAAGAATAGCATTTGGAGACAGAGCTTGCATGCTAGCAGAAATAATCCTAGTCGATATGAGAGAGCTGCACAGACGCCACAAAGCCTTTCATTTGTTGCTCCTTTACTTTAACGATTATGGTATTTAGCCTCGTCAGTCACTGTTGGCTCGCCCAGTGTAGGAAATGCATTTTGGATTTAGACATATGATTCAGTTACTTAGTATGATAATAATCGATTCTGATTAGCAGCAGCATCAAATGACAATCTGGGATGTGAATTGGATCTTTTGTACCGTCGGGAAAATAATACCAAGTCCTCAGAAGTCTTAAATCAGTAGGAAACGGAGATTTCCACACCGAGGAATTCAAGTTTGACAGACTCACTTCATTTAAATTTGAAGCTGAGAATGCAGACAGAATTTTCCAGCTGAGCGGTTCGGTCTTGGCCTGAAGCGGAGAAGGTCAGGGGTCATGTTTAGGGTGGCGTGAGGGATGGATTCATGATTTGCGGACTCGTATGAAGTAACGTAGCGTTGCTGAGGTGAAGAAATATCTCTGCCACATGTCAGTGTGACAGGGCACTTAGTTGGGTATTAATGTGTGTGTTTAACAATGGGTGAATGTGACTCTAGTGTAAAGCGCTTTAAGTGGTCAAAATGACTGGAAAAGCGCTATATAAGTTCAGTCCATTTACCATTAGTCCAGGACTAAACTATTAATCATGTTACATCAATTATTGAAATAACTGTCAACTAATTTAGGAATCAGTCAATTAAAATCCCAACATATTCAGAGCCTTAATTAAGCCAAACTGTGCAAAATATGCATTTATAAGTATAAGTTTAACCCAAAACTCAATTGGGCTAGTTTTAGCTTCACCTGGTTCATATTCATTAAAGGAATTCCATATTATTGCATTTTAGGCAATAATATAGCCTAAAATGCAAAAATCTTTATTTCCTTATTTTAAAAATTAGGGAGGTTATATAAAAATGTTTAAGTGGTAAAATAAAAAAATCTGTATATTCTGTATTAATCGTCAGAATAATCAATAGAACAATGGATTACTAAACTAATCGTTAGCTGCAGCCCTTTACAAATAGCACAGCTGTGACTGTCGTTGCATCTGGAACAGAAACTCGCAGTTTTTCCGTTCACGCAACGTGACTGTTGACGTTTGTTTCCTCCTGCCATCGGTGACTGTCTTTATTGAGCAACGTCTGATTCTGTAGGCGTCTTCATTTTGCCCTGTGACTTTTAAAAAGGCAAGCAAAAAAATAAAGTTCACTTTTGCTTTTGGAAGCAGAAAAGAGAGGCTCTGCCATGGTGGCCTGTCGCCAGGTGCAGTGCCAGACCTGCAGAGGTCAAACTGAGTCCACGTCTTGTCGAGTCAGAGCTGCTCAGGATTCGAAACGGGACCGAGTTTTCTGGTTTTGGCCGGCTTGACGGGCTGGACGTGGACCTGCTTTTATATTGCTGCTGTGCAAAGAGAGCAGGACAGCTGGAGCCAGAACCAAACGTGCAGAAACAGCTTTCAGATTCTACGCTCTTCTAATCTGGAACAAACCTCCAGAAAACGGCAAAACTGCCGAAACACTGAGTTCCTTTAGATCAAGACTAAAAACCCACCAGTTTAGCGTTACCTTTGATTAATAGTAAGTCAAACACTGATCAACTAATTTGATGTGTGTTTGGTTGATGATTTTAATGACTGCGTTTGACAACCTGTAATGTTTATTGCTTGTGTCACAATTATATTATATTTTTTAGATGTAAAGCACTTTGAACTGCCTTGTTGCTGAAATGTGCCACACAAATAAACATGTAAAGGTATAAAAGAAATCTCAAACACACACCGAAGAGCATATAGGCGCTGCTAGGTTTCCATAGCAACCGTTATATGAGCGTTTTCACATTAAACCGATGTTTGGGAGTGACGTGAAAGAACAAAAAAAGCCTTTTGATGTCCTACCATCCCAAACGTATAGAGTTAGCCAAACTCAAGTTGGACTTGAGCTGGAGCTGTGTGTTTTCAGTAACTAAAACATTTGGTGGGTCTTATGTAAAAGAAATGGATGAAATGGAAAAGAGCCTCGTTCCCATGGTGCAGTGTGGCGGAGGATCTGTGACACTCTGCGTCCTCGGAAACTCTTTAAAGTTCACAGTTTTGGGATTTCTTTGAAATATGCAACGCATTTGGTGTACTGCAGCTGGCTTACCAGCTCCATAGTAAAATAAAAAACCAAACATGGTTGTCATGGAGTTCCAACAGAATAATGATAGTAAGCATATGTTCAGATACACAAAGAAATGGTTCACCAGACTCAGACATCCCTCCTCATTCTCCTGTTTTCGCTCGCTGCGTCTAATTAAAGTTTAGATCTGTTTTAAGAATAATGTGAGATGAATTCAAGTCTTCGCCTGGCGTTGCCAGTTAAATATTGCCGTCACCTCATCCTCAAAAAAGATGCTTAAATTACCCTTAATCTGCTGGATGTGCACACATGGTGCAGATCTGCTAACATTTAGGTCCCCGAAAAAAAAGCCCCTTCATGCTGAGAAAAGCACCACAGTCCTTTTTGTACATGTTCCACATTGCAGAGAGCAAAATGGCTCATTATCACGCTGCAGTCTGTTAATGAAAGATGCAGATGAGAGCAACATTACTGTGCATGCATGGGCTATTGAACACTTGTTTTTGTTTTGGTTTTTTTATTCCAATTTTTAATGTGTTATTTTGAGGGGAGGAGGAGGGGGAGTCCATTTGTAGGGAAGCTGCAGTTTCCACAGCCAGAGAGAGAGAACAGCACACACACTGAAGGCAATGTGCTTCTTCATTAATTTAATTGGGTTCAGTATGTTTGTGTTTTTATGGATTTAGTGAAAACCTGATGTCTGAGGTTATATATACATATATATATACTGTATATACATATATATATACATATGTATGTTCAGAGGAACTGAATACAAACTGAGAGGCAGCACAGTCAAAAGTACCAAGGAAGGTGATGAGTAATTTTCTTCTTGGTGGATTTTATTTTCTGATGTTTCATATTTCAGTCATCTTAACCTCTCAGTAGACAAAATCCTGCAAGTTTTAGTCAGAACTGGAAACACATCTGCACTTCACTAGTTTGTGCCGTTAGAAAATAGATCAGACCCAAGCAAAACATCTAAAAAAAAAAAACTAAAAAAACCGAGTAAGATTATTAATCTAGTTTACAAAACTCATCTACACAACTAACTGTGTGTAGCTCACTACATGAGCTATGAAGTAAAACATTTGATACAGGGTAACTCCGAAGGTCACTTTAAAGAAAATGAACAATACGAAACAAAAATAAAATTGGATTGTAGCTGGTAATCAGTGACGTTATGAAAGCCGCAAACAGACATAAATGACCGGAAATTCACCTTGTAACAGAAAAACATTTGAATGAATGTAACGGTTCGGTAGTGTTATCTTTAAAAAAACATTTCATGGATTCAAACTGGAACATAACGCCGCCACAAACAAACGTGAAGCAACGTTACGGCAGCAGTGTTTAAGCTAGAGCTATATGACCAATTATAGAAAGATGAACTAAATTAGAAATATGTTTAAGAGATTACATAAACTTGTAAAGTTTGTAGCATTTCTAATTTGGAACCTACTTAATGGTTTTCTTTCAACAAAAACCACCATCGCCAACGTAGCAATTTTGTCTATATTTACAGGCTTTTCTTCTTTTTTAAAATTGGTATCGGCCAAAATTGGAATCATCATACATTTTAAAGAAAACTGCAATCTATGCACCCCTAGATTTCAGTTGTGCTGTACTAATACCATGTACACATTATGTACTGTATAGAGTTTTCATTACAAGGTTTCTATATTGTTCTATGGCCCAACTATGCCTTAAAATACGACCTAAATGTAGGGCAATCCTTGGTTTTAACAATCTTATTTGTTTTCTGGACCAAATTCTCTTCTAGTGTTGGAGTGAAGAAGCTGAATTCAAACAAATGCTTGTCTAGAGAAAGAAAATGCAAATATTCGTGTGACTCGTCTAATTTTCTCGACTCGTTTTATTTTTAAGGCATCACCACCGTCCTGACCATGACGACACTCAGCATCAGCGCCCGCCACTCTCTCCCCAAGGTCTCGTACGCAACCGCCATGGACTGGTTCATCGCCGTCTGCTTCGCCTTTGTCTTCTCTGCCCTCATCGAGTTCGCCGCCGTCAACTATTTCACCAACACACAGATTGAGAGGGCCAAGAAGAAGCCAGGCAAGTGTCCCCCAGTGCCCCAAAGCACGCCCGTCAAGGTGAAGGACACAGAGGAAGTGCAGCAGGTGAGGGTGTGTGTGTGTGTGTGTGGTTTTTTTTTCTTATTTTCCCTCTACACCTCTCAGGCTGGCTCAATAATCTGATCGCATTTTTACCTCAAGGGGCTCTCGGGCAGCATACCCGAGCATGGGCTCTCCTTACCTGGCATTTAGCCTAGACCCTTGAATGACGTGAAGAGAGTGTGCTTGAGAATAATTAGCTTTGCCCTTGTGTGTGTGTGTGTGTGTGTGTGTGTGGAGGACTTTGCAGCTGAATCAAGCAAGTCCTGATTCCAGGACGTGATATTCTCTGACTCTGTGGCTGCGTTCACACAGCAGGGGGGTTTTTTGTTTTATTTTTTTGCTTTTAGCCTGGTTGTTCATTCTGCTAATTCTATGCGACCCCTGTGAGACTTGGGGTCGAATGGTTTTTAATGGTTTATAACCCCAAAGTGACTTGCGTGCGCAGAAGAAGAACGTTGTCGTCACACAGCAGCGCGACGTCTACCGAAGTAACAGTTGATGGAGCCGTTTATGGATCGATTTTAAAGTTTATTCAGCAACGAGAGCCAAACGTATCCAATGTTACTTTGGAGAGTCATTTGGTGACAAATGTACACCACAGCTTTCTGATGTCATGTTGACCAAACAAAATTTTATTCCATTCCACAATTATGTGCTAATTAGTGTTGATTAAACTTGAAATCCTAATTATTGTGTTCAAGTTTATGATTAAAGGGGCATTAATATGCGTAATCGACTCTTTTGAGCTTTACATGATGCTATAATGTTATCCCCTCATCAAAAACGTACCTGGTTGCTTAGAGTCTTTCATGCATGTTTGAGAAATCCTTTAATCTCCACGGTTAACCATTCATCTGTAAAAACCGCCTGGGTGGACCGAGCTCCGCCTTTGAGATGAAGCTCCAGTTTCCAAGCTTTGAAGCTTCTGCCTCACAGAGCAGGCCTCTCCCACTCAGCTCCTTCAGACTAGCCCGCAGCAATTAGCAAACACCTGGTGGAACTGGGCATCAGCTGAGCTCATTACAGGAGCTACTTCTCAGCGCAACGCTGGTAAAAACCTTGTTAAAGGGTTAATAGAGGAGCCATGTTGTGACGACTTCCTCAAGGCGGGGTTTAAAAAAGAGCAGGAGCTTCTTAAAGAGACAGAGGCCCAATTTCAAGACGCTAATTTACAAATTTGAATTAGTTTTAAGTCATATTTGATATACAGCATTTTTACTGAAGGCAACATAGTTCCTTGGTTGTGGTTTAAAATAGCACTATGCGACTGGAACACATATGATGCCGCCCCTTTAAGTTCAAGGGGTGTGATTACTTTTGCGAGGCAGAGTGCATGAGCAGCGTGGGAGCTGACATGCCAAGTGAATCAGGACCAATGAGCATGCCATGTAGCTACTGTAGAGATTCAACACATATTGAATATGTTGAATACACACCACAAAGTTACTGGCAGATTCTGTGTGTTCTTAAAACCCAGTTTTTATAGTTTATTCAGCTGTGGAGGCGAGAAGAAGGGCGCTCATTTCCCCGTGTGTGTGTGTGTGTACAGTGTGTGAATCTCTCTGTGGCGATAACACTAAACCGTATATATGGATCTGCTGTTAGCTGATCGGTGACGCTGACACAACCCGGCAGCGCGTACAGTACGCCTGTTTTACACTAAACACTTTAAGTTGCCCCCTCCGGTCCAAATCCCAGCGTGTCGTATCCGTGCCTGAATGCGGTACAGTGACAACGGCACTTCAGTGGATTAGCAGGTTGCCACGGCAACAGAGCCCTGGTACATCTGTATAGGTTTCAGAGAGCCAGAGAGGCAGCGGGGGAATTAGTGCTGGTTTCCTCGACAGGGAGGGAGAGGAGAAGGCCCCGTTAGTCCGAGGCCCGGCACACGGGCCTGGGGGTCATTGATGGGTTTAGGCTCTCAGGCGTCTGGCTTTTCCACGCCAACACACACACAAGCAGCCACCCCGGCCATGCTTTGGACACAATAATAATTTCGGATCCTTTCAATTTTCAGAGTGGATAGTTAGGATGGAGGTTGGATTATTTCTGCAAATGCCTCAGTACCAGCATCACTCTCTCCCCGCTTGGGGGTGGGGGGAAACATCAACTCTCGAAGGATAAGCTCCTTTGACGCTACACTGCATTACCACCCGGATGCAAGCGCTACTTACTCTCTGTCTTAAGCCTGTGTGAAATGAGTGAAATCCTCGTTAAGTGACATCTGTGATGCACACGCCCTTTCGTCCGCCATCTGTGTCAGAGGTGGAGAGGGGTGGGGGGTGTAATCTGATCAATAGCACAAGGCTGATGTTTGCCTGATGCACTTTTCACTAAAAAAATCCAGGCCGGTTAAGCATAAAGCATCACATGCTCTAGAAACCATTCGCTTTGTAGGTTCTTATTTTAAAATATAAATAAAATATGAAAATATTAAATAAATAAAAATATTATTACAGTAGCTGCATGAGCGGGATGCACACACTCGGTGACAAAAGACGTTAGTGGCACCCCAAGTGGAGCAATCGTGTTATAGCGCTCAGTCAAAACCTAGGATGTCACTAGACACAAAGAATAACAGATAAATTAGCACTGGATGGAGTTTCCGATTGAGCTGGCAGCTG